>NW_027507791.1:27711155-28018655 GCF_037356315.1 Lithobates pipiens
CCTGTAGTATGGAGGTCTGGGGGTCGGTCTTGGGAGATGAGGACGGTCCTGTAGTATGGAGGTCTGGGGGCCGGTCTGTGGGAGATGAGGACGGTCCTGTAGTATGGAGGTCTGGGGGTCGGTCTCGGGAGATGAGGACGGTCCTGTAGTATGGAGTTCTGGGGGCCGGTCTCTGGGAGATGAGGACGGTCCTGTAGTATGGAGGTCTGGGGGCCGGTCTCTGGGAGATGAGGACGGTCCTGTAGTATGGAGGTCTGGGGGTCGGTCTCGGGAGATGAGGACGGTCCTGTAGTATGGAGGTCTGGGGGCCGGTCTCTGGGAGATGAGGACGGTCCTGTAGTATGGAGGTCTGGGGGCCGGTCTCTGGGAGATGAGGACGGTCCTGTAGTATGGAGGTCTGGGGGTTGGTCTCTGGGAGATGAGGACGGTTCTGTAGTATGGAGGTCTGGGGGGCCGGTCTCTGGGAGATGAGGACGGTCCTGTAGTATGGAGGTCTGGGGGCCGGTCTCGGGAGATGAGGACGGTCCTGTAGTATGGAGGTCTGGGGGTCAGTCTCTGGGAGATGAGGACGGTCCTGTAGTATGGAGGTCTGGGGGTCGGTCTCGGGAGATGAGGACGGTCCTGTAGTATGGAGGTCTGGGGGCCGGTCTGTGGGAGATGAGGACGGTCCTGTAGTATGGAGGTCTGGGGGTCGGTCTCGGGAGATGAGGACGGTCCTGTAGTATGGAGGTCTGGGGGTCGGTCTCGGGAGATGAGGACGGTCCTGTAGTATGGAGGTCTGGGGGTCGGTCTCGGGAGATGAGGACGGTCCTGTAGTATGGAGGTCTGGGGGTCGGTCTCGGGAGATGAGGACGGTCCTGTAGTATGGAGGTCTGGGGGTCGGTCTCTGGGAGATGTGGACGGTCCTGTAGTATGGAGGTCTGGGGGTCGGTCTCTGGGAGATGAGGACGGTCCTGTAGTATGGAGGTCTGGGGGTCGGTCTCGGGAGATGAGGACGGTCCTGTAGTATGGAGGTCTGGGGGTCGGTCTCTGGGAGATGAGGACGGTCCTGTAGTATGGAGGTCTGGGGGTCGGTCTCGGGAGATGAGGACGGTCCTGTAGTATGGAGGTCTGGGGGCCGGTCTGTGGGAGATGAGGACGGTCCTGTAGTATGGAGGTCTGGGGGTCGGTCTCGGGAGATGAGGACGGTCCTGTAGTATGGAGGTCTGGGGGCCGGTCTCTGGGAGATGTGGACGGTCCTGTAGTATGGAGGTCTGGGGGTCGGTCTCTGGGAGATGAGGACGGTCCTGTAGTATGGAGGTCTGGGGGCCGGTCTGTGGGAGATGAGGACGGTCCTGTAGTATGGAGGTCTGGGGGCCGGTCTCGGGAGATGAGGACGGTCCTGTAGTATGGAGGTCTGGGGGCCGGTCTCGGGAGATGAGGACGGTCCTGTAGTATGGAGGTCTGGGGGTCGGTCTCGGGAGATGAGGACGGTCCTGTAGTATGGAGGTCTGGGGGTCGGTCTCGGGAGATGAGGACGGTCCTGTAGTATGGAGGTCTGGGGGTCGGTCTCGGGAGATGAGGACGGTCCTGTAGTATGGAGGTCTGGGGGCCGGTCTGTGGGAGATGAGGACGGTCCTGTAGTATGGAGGTCTGGGGGCCGGTCTCGGGAGATGAGGACGGTCCTGTAGTATGGAGGTCTGGGGGTCGGTCTGTGGGAGATGAGGACGTTCCTGTAGTATGGAGGTCTGGGGGCCGGTCTCGGGAGATGAGGACGGTCCTGTAGTATGGAGGTCTGGGGGCCGGTCTGTGGGAGATGAGGACGGTCCTGTAGTATGGAGGTCTGGGGGTCGGTCTCTGGGAGATGAGGACGGTCCTGTAGTATGGAGGTCTCGGGAGATGAGGACGGTCCTGTAGTATGGAGGTCTGGGGGTCGGTCTCGGGAGATGAGGACGGTTCTGTAGTATGGAGGTCTGGGGGGCCGGTCTCTGGGAGATGAGGACGGTCCTGTAGTATGGAGGTCTGGGGGTCGGTCTCTGGGAGATGAGGACGGTCCTGTAGTATGGAGGTCTGGGGGCCGGTCTCTGGGAGATGAGGACGGTCCTGTAGTATGGAGGTCTGGGGGTCAGTCTCGGGAGATGAGGATGGTCCTGTAGTATGGAGTTCTGGGGGCCGGTCTTTGGGAGATGAGGACAGTCCTGTACTATGGAGGTCTGGGGGTCGGTCTCTGGGAGATGAGGACGGTCCTGTAGTATGGAGGTCTGGGGGTCGGTCTCGGGAGATGAGGACGGTCCTGTAGTATGGAGGTCTGGGGGTCGGTCTCGGGAGATGAGGACGGTCCTGTAGTATGGAGTTCTGGGGGTCGGTCTCGGGAGATGAGGACGGTCCTGTAGTATGGAGGTCTGGGGGTCGGTCTCTGGGAGATGAGGACGGTCCTGTAGTATGGAGGTCTGGGGGTCGGTCTCTGGGAGATGAGGACGGTCCTGTAGTATGGAGGTCTGGGGGTCGGTCTCGGGAGATGAGGACGGTCCTGTAGTATGGAGGTCTGGGGGTCAGTCTCGGGAGATGAGGATGGTCCTGTAGTATGGAGGTCTGGGGGTCGGTCTCGGGAGATGAGGACGGTCCTGTAGTATGGAGGTCTGGGGGTCGGTCTCGGGAGATGAGGACGGTCCTGTAGTATGGAGGTCTGGGGGTCGGTCTTGGGAGATGAGGACGGTCCTGTAGTATGGAGGTCTGGGGGTCGGTCTCGGGAGATGAGGACGGTCCTGTAGTATGGAGGTCTGGGGGCCGGTCTCTGGGAGATGAGGACGGTCCTGTAGTATGGAGGTCTGGGGGTCGGTCTCTGGGAGATGAGGATGGTCCTGTAGTATGGAGGTCTGGGGGTCGGTCTCTGGGAGATGAGGACGGTCCTGTAGTATGGAGGTCTGGGGGCCGGTCTCTGGGAGATGTGGACGGTCCTGTAGTATGGAGGTCTGGGGGCCGGTCTCGGGAGATGAGGACGGTCCTGTAGTATGGAGGTCTGGGGGTCAGTCTCTGGGAGATGAGGACGGTCCTGTAGTATGGAGGTCTGGGGGCCGGTCTCTGGGAGATGAGGACGGTCCTGTAGTATGGAGGTCTGGGGGTCGGTCTCTGGGAGATGAGGATGGTCCTGTAGTATGGAGGTCTGGGGGTCGGTCTCTGGGAGATGAGGACGGTCCTGTAGTATGGAGGTCTGGGGGCCGGTCTCTGGGAGATGAGGACGGTCCTGTAGTATGGAGTTCTGGGGGTCGGTCTCGGGAGATGAGGACGGTCCTGTAGTATGGAGGTCTGGGGGTCGGTCTCTGGGAGATGAGGACGGTCCTGTAGTATGGAGTTCTGGGGGTCGGTCTCGGGAGATGAGGACGGTCCTGTAGTATGGAGGTCTGGGGGCCGGTCTGTGGGAGATGAGGACGGTCCTGTAGTATGGAGGTCTGGGGGCCGGTCTCGGGAGATGAGGACGGTCCTGTAGTATGGAGGTCTGGGGGCCGGTCTCGGGAGATGAGGACGGTCCTGTAGTATGGAGGTCTGGGGGTCAGTCTCTGGGAGATGAGGACGGTCCTGTAGTATGGAGGTCTGGGGTCGGTCTCGGGAGATGAGGACGGTCCTGTAGTATGGAGGTCTGGGGGTCGGTCTCTGGGAGATGAGGACAGTCCTGTAGTATGGAGGTCTGGGGGCCGGTCTCTGGGAGATGTGGACGGTCCTGTAGTATGGAGGTCTGGGGGTCGGTCTCTGGGAGATGAGGACGGTCCTGTAGTATGGAGGTCTGGGGGCCGGTCTGTGGGAGATGAGGACGGTCCTGTAGTATGGAGGTCTGGGGGTCGGTCTCGGGAGATGAGGACGGTCCTGTAGTATGGAGGTCTGGGGGCCGGTCTCGGGAGATGAGGACGGTCCTGTAGTATGGAGGTCTGGGGGTCGGTCTCTGGGAGATGAGGACGGTCCTGTAGTATGGAGGTCTCGGGAGATGAGGACGGTCCTGTAGTATGGAGGTCTGGGGGCCGGTCTCTGGGAGATGTGGACGGTCCTGTAGTATGGAGGTCTGGGGGCCGGTCTCGGGAGATGAGGACGGTCCTGTAGTATGGAGGTCTGGGGGTCAGTCTCTGGGAGATGAGGACGGTCCTGTAGTATGGAGGTCTGGGGGTCGGTCTCGGGAGATGAGGACGGTCCTGTAGTATGGAGGTCTGGGGGTCGGTCTCTGGGAGATGAGGACAGTCCTGTAGTATGGAGGTCTGGGGGCCGGTCTCTGGGAGATGTGGACGGTCCTGTAGTATGGAGGTCTGGGGGTCGGTCTCTGGGAGATGAGGACAGTCCTGTAGTATGGAGGTCTGGGGGTCGGTCTCTGGGAGATGAGGAGGGTCCTGTAGTATGGAGGTCTGGGGGTCGGTCTCTGGGAGATGAGGACGGTCCTGTAGTATGGAGGTCTGGGGGCCGGTCTGTGGGAGATGAGGACGGTCCTGTAGTATGGAGGTCTGGGGGTCGGTCTCGGGAGATGAGGACGGTCCTGTAGTATGGAGGTCTGGGGGCCGGTCTCTGGGAGATGAGGACAGTCCTGTAGTATGGAGGTCTGGGGGTCGGTCTCTGGGAGATGAGGACGGTCCTGTAGTATGGAGGTCTGGGGGCCGGTCTGTGGGAGATGAGGACGGTCCTGTAGTATGGAGGTCTGGGGGTCGGTCTCGGGAGATGAGGACGGTCCTGTAGTATGGAGGTCTGGGGGTCGGTCTCGGGAGATGAGGACGGTCCTGTAGTATGGAGGTCTGGGGGTCGGTCTCGGGAGATGTGGACGGTCCTGTAGTATGGAGGTCTCGGGAGATGAGGACGGTCCTGTAGTATGGAGGTCTGGGGGCCGGTCTGTGGGAGATGAGGACGGTCCTGTAGTATGGAGGTCTGGGGGTCGGTCTCTGGGAGATGAGGACGGTCCTGTAGTATGGAGGTCTGGGGGCCGGTCTGTGGGAGATGAGGACGGTCCTGTAGTATGGAGGTCTGGGGGTCGGTCTCGGGAGATGAGGACGGTCCTGTAGTATGGAGGTCTCGGGAGATGAGGACGGTCCTGTAGTATGGAGGTCTGGGGGCCGGTCTGTGGGAGATGAGGACGGTCCTGTAGTATGGAGGTCTGGGGGTCGGTCTCTGGGAGATGAGGACGGTCCTGTAGTATGGAGGTCTGGGGGCCGGTCTGTGGGAGATGAGGACGGTCCTGTAGTATGGAGGTCTGGGGGTCGGTCTCGGGAGATGAGGACGGTCCTGTAGTATGGAGGTCTGGGGGTCGGTCTCGGGAGATGAGGACGGTCCTGTAGTATGGAGGTCTGGGGGTCGGTCTCGGGAGATGAGGACGGTCCTGTAGTATGGAGGTCTGGGGGCCGGTCTGTGGGAGATGAGGACGGTCCTGTAGTATGGAGGTCTGGGGGCCGGTCTCGGGAGATGAGGACGGTCCTGTAGTATGGAGGTCTGGGGGTCGGTCTGTGGGAGATGAGGACGTTCCTGTAGTATGGAGGTCTGGGGGCCGGTCTCGGGAGATGAGGACGGTCCTGTAGTATGGAGGTCTGGGGGTCGGTCTCTGGGAGATGAGGACGGTCCTGTAGTATGGAGGTCTGGGGGCCGGTCTGTGGGAGATGAGGACGGTCCTGTAGTATGGAGGTCTGGGGGTCGGTCTCTGGGAGATGAGGACGGTCCTGTAGTATGGAGGTCTCGGGAGATGAGGACGGTCCTGTAGTATGGAGGTCTGGGGGTCGGTCTCGGGAGATGAGGACGGTTCTGTAGTATGGAGGTCTGGGGGCCGGTCTCTGGGAGATGAGGACGGTCCTGTAGTATGGAGGTCTGGGGGCCGGTCTGTGGGAGATGAGGACGGTCCTGTAGTATGGAGGTCTGGGGGTCGGTCTCTGGGAGATGAGGACGGTCCTGTAGTATGGAGGTCTCGGGAGATGAGGACGGTCCTGTAGTATGGAGGTCTGGGGGTCGGTCTCGGGAGATGAGGACGGTTCTGTAGTATGGAGGTCTGGGGGGCCGGTCTCTGGGAGATGAGGACGGTCCTGTAGTATGGAGGTCTGGGGGTCGGTCTCTGGGAGATGAGGACGGTCCTGTAGTATGGAGGTCTGGGGGCCGGTCTCTGGGAGATGAGGACGGTCCTGTAGTATGGAGGTCTGGGGGTCAGTCTCGGGAGATGAGGATGGTCCTGTAGTATGGAGTTCTGGGGGCCGGTCTTTGGGAGATGAGGACAGTCCTGTACTATGGAGGTCTGGGGGTCGGTCTCTGGGAGATGAGGACGGTCCTGTAGTATAGAGGTCTGGGGGTCGGTCTCGGGAGATGAGGACGGTCCTGTAGTATGGAGGTCTGGGGGTCGGTCTCGGGAGATGAGGACGGTCCTGTAGTATGGAGTTCTGGGGGTCGGTCTCGGGAGATGAGGACGGTCCTGTAGTATGGAGGTCTGGGGGTCGGTCTCTGGGAGATGAGGACGGTCCTGTAGTATGGAGGTCTGGGGGTCGGTCTCTGGGAGATGAGGACGGTCCTGTAGTATGGAGGTCTGGGGGTCGGTCTCGGGAGATGAGGACGGTCCTGTAGTATGGAGGTCTGGGGGTCAGTCTCGGGAGATGAGGATGGTCCTGTAGTATGGAGGTCTGGGGGTCGGTCTCGGGAGATGAGGACGGTCCTGTAGTATGGAGGTCTGGGGGTCGGTCTCGGGAGATGAGGACGGTCCTGTAGTATGGAGGTCTGGGGGTCGGTCTTGGGAGATGAGGACGGTCCTGTAGTATGGAGGTCTGGGGGCCGGTCTGTGGGAGATGAGGACGGTCCTGTAGTATGGAGGTCTGGGGGTCGGTCTCGGGAGATGAGGACGGTCCTGTAGTATGGAGGTCTGGGGGCCGGTCTCTGGGAGATGAGGACGGTCCTGTAGTATGGAGGTCTGGGGGTCGGTCTCTGGGAGATGAGGATGGTCCTGTAGTATGGAGGTCTGGGGGTCGGTCTCTGGGAGATGAGGACGGTCCTGTAGTATGGAGGTCTGGGGGGCCGGTCTCTGGGAGATGTGGACGGTCCTGTAGTATGGAGGTCTGGGGGCCGGTCTCGGGAGATGAGGACGGTCCTGTAGTATGGAGGTCTGGGGGTCAGTCTCTGGGAGATGAGGACGGTCCTGTAGTATGGAGGTCTGGGGGCCGGTCTCTGGGAGATGAGGACGGTCCTGTAGTATGGAGGTCTGGGGGTCGGTCTCTGGGAGATGAGGATGGTCCTGTAGTATGGAGGTCTGGGGGCCGGTCTCTGGGAGATGAGGATGGTCCTGTAGTATGGAGGTCTGGGGGCCGGTCTCTGGGAGATGAGGACGGTCCTGTAGTATGGAGGTCTGGGGGCCGGTCTCTGGGAGATGAGGACGGTCCTGTAGTATGGAGGTCTGGGGGTCGGTCTCTGGGAGATGAGGACGGTCCTGTAGTATGGAGGTCTGGGGGCCGGTCTCTGGGAGATGAGGATGGTCCTGTAGTATGGAGGTCTGGGGGTCGGTCTCGGGAGATGAGGACGGTCCTGTAGTATGGAGGTCTGGGGGTCGGTCTCTGGGAGATGAGGACGGTCCTGTAGTATGGAGGTCTGGGGGCCGGTCTGTGGGAGATGAGGACGGTCCTGTAGTATGGAGGTCTGGGGGTCGGTCTCTGGGAGATGAGGACGGTCCTGTAGTATGGAGGTCTGGGGGCCGGTCTCGGGAGATGAGGACGGTCCTGTAGTATGGAGGTCTGGGGGCCGGTCTCGGGAGATGAGGACGGTCCTGTAGTATGGAGGTCTGGGGGCCGGTCTCGGGAGATGAGGACGGTCCTGTAGTATGGAGGTCTGGGGGTCAGTCTCTGGGAGATGAGGACGGTCCTGTAGTATGGAGGTCTGGGGGTCGGTCTCGGGAGATGAGGACGGTCCTGTAGTATGGAGGTCTGGGGGCCGGTCTCTGGGAGATGAGGACGGTCCTGTAGTATGGAGGTCTGGGGGTCGGTCTCTGGGAGATGAGGACGGTCCTGTAGTATGGAGGTCTGGGGGCCGGTCTGTGGGAGATGAGGACGGTCCTGTAGTATGGAGGTCTGGGGGTCGGTCTCGGGAGATGAGGACGGTCCTGTAGTATGGAGGTCTGGGGGCCGGTCTCGGGAGATGAGGACGGTCCTGTAGTATGGAGGTCTGGGGGTCGGTCTCTGGGAGATGAGGATGGTCCTGTAGTATGGAGGTCTGGGGGTCGGTCTCGGGAGATGAGGACGGTCCTGTAGTATGGAGGTCTGGGGGCCGGTCTCTGGGAGATGTGGACGGTCCTGTAGTATGGAGGTCTGGGGGTCGGTCTCTGGGAGATGAGGACGGTCCTGTAGTATGGAGGTCTGGGGGCCGGTCTGTGGGAGATGAGGACGGTCCTGTAGTATGGAGGTCTGGGGGTCGGTCTCGGGAGATGAGGACGGTCCTGTAGTATGGAGGTCTGGGGGTCGGTCTCGGGAGATGAGGACGGTCCTGTAGTATGGAGGTCTGGGGGTCGGTCTCGGGAGATGAGGACGGTCCTGTAGTATGGAGGTCTGGGGGTCGGTCTCGGGAGATGAGGACGGTCCTGTAGTATGGAGGTCTGGGGGCCGGTCTGTGGGAGATGAGGACGGTCCTGTAGTATGGAGGTCTGGGGGCCGGTCTCGGGAGATGAGGACGGTCCTGTAGTATGGAGGTCTGGGGGTCGGTCTGTGGGAGATGAGGACGTTCCTGTAGTATGGAGGTCTGGGGGCCGGTCTCGGGAGATGAGGACGGTCCTGTAGTATGGAGGTCTGGGGGTCGGTCTCGGGAGATGAGGATGGTCCTGTAGTAATGGAGGTCTGGGGGTCGGTCTCTGGGAGATGAGGATGGTCCTGTAGTATGGAGGTCTGGGGGTCGGTCTCTGGGAGATGAGGACGGTCCTGTAGTATGGAGGTCTGGGGGTCGGTCTCGGGAGATGAGGACGGTCCTGTAGTATGGAGGTCTGGGGGTCGGTCTCGGGAGATGAGGACGGTCCTGTAGTATGGAGGTCTGGGGGCCGGTCTGTGGGAGATGAGGACGGTCCTGTAGTATGGAGGTCTGGGGGCCGGTCTCGGGAGATGAGGACGGTCCTGTAGTATGGAGGTCTGGGGGCCGGTCTGTGGGAGATGAGGACGGTCCTGTAGTATGGAGGTCTGGGGGTCGGTCTCGGGAGATGAGGACGGTCCTGTAGTATGGAGGTCTGGGGGCCGGTCTGTGGGAGATGAGGACGGTCCTGTAGTATGGGGGTCTGGGGGTCGGTCTCTGGGAGATGAGGACGGTCCTGTAGTATGGAGGTCTGGGGGTCGGTCTCGGGAGATGAGGACAGTCCTGTAGTATGGAGGTCTGGGGGTCGGTCTCGGGAGATGAGGACGGTCCTGTAGTATGGAGGTCTGGGGGCCGGTCTCGGGAGATGAGGACGGTCCTGTAGTATGGAGGTCTGGGGGTCGGTCTCGGGAGATGAGGACGGTCCTGTAGTATGGAGGTCTGGGGGTCGGTCTCTGGGAGATGAGGACGGTCCTGTAGTATGGAGGTCTGGGGGTCGGTCTCTGGGAGATGAGGACGGTCCTGTAGTATGGAGGTCTGGGGGTCGGTCTCTGGGAGATGAGGACGGTCCTGTAGTATGGAGGTCTGGGGGTCGGTCTCTGGGAGATGAGGACGGTCCTGTAGTATGGAGGTCTGGGGGTCGGTCTCTGGGAGATGAGGACGGTCCTGTAGTATGGAGGTCTGGGGGTCGGTCTCGGGAGATGAGGACGGTCCTGTAGTATGGAGGTCTGGGGGCCGGTCTGTGGGAGATGAGGACGGTCCTGTAGTATGGAGGTCTGGGGGTCGGTCTCGGGAGATGAGGACGGTCCTGTAGTATGGAGGTCTGGGGGTCGGTCTCTGGGAGATGAGGACGGTCCTGTAGTATGGAGGTCTGGGGGTCGGTCTCTGGGAGATGAGGACGGTCCTGTAGTATGGAGGTCTGGGGGGTCAGTCTCGGGAGATGAGGACGGTCCTGTAGTATGGAGGTCTGGGGGGTCGGTCTCGGGAGATGAGGACGGTCCTGTAGTAGGGAGGTTTGGGGGTCGGTCTCGGGAGATGAGGACGGTCCTGTAGTATGGAGGTTTGGGGGTCGGTCTCGGGAGATGAGGACGGTCCTGTAGTATGGAGGTCTGGGGGGTCGGTCTCGGGAGATGAGGACGGTCCTGTAGTAGGGAGGTTTGGGGGTCGGTCTCGGGAGATGAGGACGTTCCTGTAGTATGGAGGTCTGGGGGCCGGTCTCGGGAGATGAGGACGTTCCTGTAGTATGGAGGTCTGGGGGCCGGTCTCGGGAGATGAGGACGGTCCTGTAGTATGGAGGTCTGGGGGTCGGTCTCTGGGAGATGAGGACGGTCCTGTAGTATGGAGGTCTGGGGGTCGGTCTCGGGAGATGAGGACGGTCCTGTAGTATGGAGGTCTGGGGGTCGGTCTCGGGAGATGAGGACGGTCCTGTAGTATGGAGGTCTGGGGGCCGGTCTGTGGGAGATGAGGACGGTCCTGTAGTATGGAGGTCTGGGGGCCGGTCTCGGGAGATGAGGACGGTCCTGTAGTATGGAGGTCTGGGGGCCGGTCTGTGGGAGATGAGGACGGTCCTGTAGTATGGAGGTCTGGGGGTCGGTCTCGGGAGATGAGGACGGTCCTGTAGTATGGAGGTCTGGGGGCCGGTCTGTGGGAGATGAGGACGGTCCTGTAGTATGGAGGTCTGGGGGTCGGTCTCGGGAGATGAGGACGGTCCTGTAGTATGGAGGTCTGGGGGCCGGTCTCTGGGAGATGAGGACGGTCCTGTAGTATGGAGGTCTGGGGGGTCGGTCTCGGGAGATGAGGACGGTCCTGTAGTATGGAGGTCTGGGGGTCGGTCTCGGGAGATGAGGACGGTCCTGTAGTATGGAGGTCTGGGGGTCGGTCTCGGGAGATGAGGACGGTCCTGTAGTATGGAGGTCTGGGGGTCGGTCTCGGGAGATGAGGACGGTCCTGTAGTATGGAGGTCTGGGGGTCGGTCTCTGGGAGATGAGGACGGTCCTGTAGTATGGAGGTCTGGGGGGTCGGTCTCGGGAGATGAGGACGGTCCTGTAGTATGGAGGTCTGGGGGTCGGTCTCTGGGAGATGAGGACGGTCCTGTACTATGGAGGTCTGGGGGTCGGTCTCTGGGAGATGAGGACGGTCCTGTAGTATGGAGGTCTGGGGGTCGGTCTCTGGGAGATGAGGACGGTCCTGTAGTATGGAGGTCTGGGGGTCGGTCTCTGGGAGATGAGGACGGTCCTGTAGTATGGAGGTCTGGGGGCCGGTCTCGGGAGATGAGGACGGTCCTGTAGTATGGAGGTCTGGGGGGTCAGTCTCGGGAGATGAGGACGGTCCTGTAGTATGGAGGTCTGGGGGGTCGGTCTCGGGAGATGAGGACGGTCCTGTAGTATGGAGGTCTGGGGGCCGGTCTCTGGGAGATGAGGACGGTCCTGTAGTATGGAGGTCTGGGGGGTCAGTCTCGGGAGATGAGGACGGTCCTGTAGTATGGAGGTCTGGGGGGTCAGTCTCGGGAGATGAGGACGGTCCTGTAGTATGGAGGTCTGGGGGGTCGGTCTCGGGAGATGAGGACGGTCCTGTAGTATGGAGGTCTGGGGGTCGGTCTCTGGGAGATGAGGACGGTCCTGTAGTATGGAGGTCTGGGGGGTCGGTCTCGGGAGATGAGGACGGTCCTGTAGTATGGAGGTCTGGGGGTCGGTCTCGGGAGATGAGGACGGTCCTGTAGTATGGAGGTCTGGGGGCCGGTCTCTGGGAGATGAGGACGGTCCTGTAGTATGGAGGTCTGGGGGGTCAGTCTCGGGAGATGAGGACGGTCCTGTAGTATGGAGGTCTCGGGAGATGAGGACGGTCCTGTAGTATGGAGGTCTGGGGGGTCGGTCTCGGGAGATGAGGACGGTCCTGTAGTATGGAGGTCTGGGGGGCCGGTCTCGGGAGATGAGGACGGTCCTGTAGTATGGAGGTCTGGGGGTCGGTCTCTGGGAGATGAGGACGGTCCTGTAGTATGGAGGTCTGGGGGCCGGTCTCTGGGAGATGAGGACGGTCCTGTAGTATGGAGGTCTGGGGGGTCAGTCTCGGGAGATGAGGACGGTCCTGTAGTATGGAGGTCTGGGGGGTCAGTCTCGGGAGATGAGGACGGTCCTGTAGTATGGAGGTCTGGGGGGTCGGTCTCGGGAGATGAGGACGGTCCTGTAGTATGGAGGTCTGGGGGGTCGGTCTCGGGAGATGAGGACGGTCCTGTAGTATGGAGGTCTGGGGGTCGGTCTCGGGAGATGAGGACGGTCCTGTAGTATGGAGGTCTGGGGGTCGGTCTCGGGAGATGAGGACGGTCCTGTAGTATGGAGGTCTGGGGGTCGGTCTCGGGAGATGAGGACGGTCCTGTAGTATGGAGGTCTGGGGGGTCAGTCTCGGGAGATGAGGACGGTCCTGTAGTATGGAGGTCTGGGGGGTCAGTCTCGGGAGATGAGGACGGTCCTGTAGTATGGAGGTCTGGGGGTCGGTCTCTGGGAGATGAGGACGGTCCTGTAGTATGGAGGTCTGGGGGGTCGGTCTCGGGAGATGAGGACGGTCCTGTAGTATGGAGGTCTGGGGGTCGGTCTCGGGAGATGAGGACGGTCCTGTAGTATGGAGGTCTGGGGGCCGGTCTCTGGGAGATGAGGACGGTCCTGTAGTATGGAGGTCTGGGGGGTCAGTCTCGGGAGATGAGGACGGTCCTGTAGTATGGAGGTCTGGGGGGTCGGTCTCGGGAGATGAGGACGGTCCTGTAGTATGGAGGTCTGGGGGCCGGTCTCTGGGAGATGAGGACGGTCCTGTAGTATGGAGGTCTGGGGGGTCGGTCTCGGGAGATGAGGACGGTCCTGTAGTATGGAGGTCTGGGGGTCGGTCTCTGGGAGATGAGGATGGTCCTGTAGTATGGAGGTCTGGGGGTCGGTCTCTGGGAGATGAGGACGGTCCTGTAGTATGGAGGTCTGGGGGGTCGGTCTCGGGAGATGAGGATGGTCCTGTAGTATGGAGGTCTGGGGGTCGGTCTCTGGGAGATGAGGATGGTCCTGTAGTATGGAGGTCTGGGGGTCGGTCTCTGGGAGATGAGGACGGTCCTGTAGTATGGAGGTCTGGGGGGTCGGTCTCGGGAGATGAGGACGGTCCTGTAGTAGGGAGGTCTGGGGGGTCGGTCTCGGGAGATGAGGACGGTCCTGTAGTAGGGAGGTTTGGGGGTCGGTCTCGGGAGATGAGGACGGTCCTGTAGTATGGAGGTCTGGGGGGTCAGTCTCGGGAGATGAGGACGGTCCTGTAGTAGGGAGGTTTGGGGGTCGGTCTCGGGAGATGAGGACGGTCCTGTAGTATGGAGGTCTGGGGGGTCAGTCTCGGGAGATGAGGACGGTCCTGTAGTATGGAGGTCTGGGGGGTCGGTCTCGGGAGATGAGGACGGTCCTGTAGTATGGAGGTCTGGGGGGTCGGTCTCGGGAGATGAGGACGGTCCTGTAGTATGGAGGTCTGGGGGTCGGTCTCGGGAGATGAGGACGGTCCTGTAGTATGGAGGTCTGGGGGCCGGTCTCTGGGAGATGAGGACGGTCCTGTAGTATGGAGGTCTCGGGAGATGAGGACGGTCCTGTAGTATGGAGGTCTGGGGGTCGGTCTCGGGAGATGAGGACGGTCCTGTAGTATGGAGGTCTGGGGGTCGGTCTCGGGAGATGAGGACGGTCCTGTAGTATGGGGGTCTGGGGGTCGGTCTCTGGGAGATGAGGACGGTCCTGTAGTATGGAGGTCTGGGGGCCGGTCTCGGGAGATGAGGACGGTCCTGTAGTATGGAGGTCTGGGGGCCGGTCTCGGGAGATGAGGACGGTCCTGTAGTATGGAGGTCTGGGGGTCGGTCTCGGGAGATGAGGACGGTCCTGTAGTATGGAGGTCTGGGAGATGAGTCTTATCCTTGGTTGTCAGGACTTGTCTGGTCTTCCAGGGTGAGGGACATGAAAGGTTGGAGGGTGGGGGAGGGGACAGACTCTTCTTATCAGGAGGATTGTCTCCATCCAGCTCTGTTTTGTGCTGATCCCCCCCCCTCCGTATCCCCTGAATTGCCCCGGATCCCCCCCATATCCTCTCATATCTCCCCGTATTCCCCCCCCCCCCATATCTCGGCCTCTCCTATCATTGTGTAGATACATAGAGAACGTCTCCTCCCAGCAGCCAATAGGATGTAAGCGTGGACTGAACTCTGGTCATGGGTGGTCATTGATCGGTTATTGACCCCTTGTGATCATTGTTCCGTATATATACCCCGAGAATGGGGGGCAGATTTTATGGGGGGTGGAGGGGATTGTAGTACCCCTGTACAGTGGAGGGTATAGGCAGTCATTGGCAGGGTGGAGATTGTAGTACCCCCATATATTGGAGGGTATAGACAGTGATTGGTGGGGTGGAGGGGATTGTAGTACCCCTGTACAGTGGAGGGTATAGGCAGTCATTGGCAGGGTGGAGATTGTAGTACCCCCATATATTGGAGGGTATAGACATTGATTGTTGGGGTGGAGGGGATTGTAGTACCCCCATACATTGAAGGGTATAGGCAGTCATTGGCAGGGTGGAGGGGATTGTAGTACGTCTGTATAGACTCTGTACGGAGTCGCACGCGGTGGTGATGAGTTGGAAGGTCGGAGTCCTCGGAGTCTCCGTGTCGTCTGTCACACTTCCCCTCCACTGATAGGAGAAGAGGGATTGTGGGTAATATAGAGACTGATTGGTGGGGTGGAGGGGATTGTAGTACCCCTGTATAGTGGAGGGTATAGGCAGTCATTGGCAGGGTGGAGGGGATTGTAGTACCCCTGTATAGTGGAGGGTATAGGCAGTCATTGGCAGGGTGGAGGGGATTGTAGTACCCCTGTATAGTGGAGGGTATAGGCAGTCATTGGCAGGGTGGAGGGGATTGTAGTACGTGTGTATAGACTCTGTACGGAGTCGCACGCGGTGGTGATGAGTTGGAAGGTCGGAGTCCTCGGTGTCACATAATTGTGAAGTGGATGGAAAATGATAAATGATACAAATAAATATTTGTATCATTTTCCTTCCACTTCACAATTATGTGACACTTTGTGTTGGTCCATCACATAAAATCCCAATAAAATACATTTATGGTTTTGGGTGTAACATGACAAGATGTGGGGAATGTCAGGGGGTATGAATACTTTTTTTGTATGGTCCCTCTATGTCCCCAACAGGTGTCCCGGGTGACACGAGGCAGGTGTATGGGGGGTCTGGGTGACACGAGGCGGGTGTCTGGGGGTCTGGGTGACACGAGGCGGGTGTCTGGGGGTCTGGGTGACACGAGGCGGGTGTATGGGGGTCCCGGGTGACACGAGGCGGGTGTATGGGGGTCCCGGGTGACTCGTGACACGAGGCGGGTGTATGGGGGTCTGGGTGACACGAGGCGGATGTGTGGGGGTCCGGGTGACACGAGGCGGGTGTGTGGGGGTCCGGGTGACACGAGGCGGGTGTGTGGGGGTCCGGGTGACACGAGGCGGGTGTATGGGGGTCCGGGTGACACGAGGCGGGTGTCTGGGGGTCCCGGGTGTCATGAGGCGGGTGTCTGGGGGTCCCGGGTGTCATGAGGCGGGTGTATGGGGGTCTGGGTGACACGAGGCGGATGTGTGGGGGTCCGGGTGACACGAGGCGGGTGTATGGGGTCGGGGTGACACGAGGCGGGTGTCTAGGGGTCCCGGGTGACACGAGGCGGGTGTCTGGGGGTCCGGGTGACTCGGTGACACGAGGCGGGTGTGTGGGGGTCCGGGTGACACGAGGCGGGTGTGTGGGGGTCCGGGTGACACGAGGCGGGTGTATGGGGGTCCGGGTGACTCGGTGACACGAGGCGGGTGTATGGGGGTCTGGGTGACACGAGGCGGATGTGTGGGGGTCCGGGTGACACGAGGCGGGTGTGTGGGGGTCCGGGTGACACGAGGCGGGTGTGTGGGGGTCCGGGTGACACGAGGCGGGTGTGTGGGGGTCCGGGTGACACGAGGCGGGTGTATGGGGGTCCGGGTGACACGAGGCGGGTGTCTGGGGGTCCCGGGTGTCATGAGGCGGGTGTCTGGGGGTCCCGGGTGTCATGAGGCGGGTGTATGGGGGTCTGGGTGACACGAGGCGGATGTGTGGGGGTCTGGGTGACACGAGGCGGGTGTATGGGGTCGGGGTGACACGAGGCGGGTGTCTGGGGGTCCCGGGTGACACGAGGCAGGTGTCTGGGGGTCCCGGGTGACACGAGGCGGGTGTATGGGGGTCAGGGTGACACGAGGCGGGTGTCTGGGGGTCCAGGGTGACACGAGGCGGGTGTATGGGGGTCCCGGGTGACACGAGACGGGTGTATGGGGGTCCGGGTGACACATGGGGGTCCGGGTGACACGAGGCGGGTGTATGGGGGTGCCGGGTGACACGAGGCGGGTGTATGGGGGTCCCGGGTGCCATGAGGCGGGTGTGTGGGGGTCCGGGTGACACGAGGCGGGTGTATGGGGGTCCCGGGTGCCATGAGGCGGGTGTGTGGGGGTCCGGGTGACACAAGGCGGGTGTCTGGGGGTCCCGGGTGACACGAGGCGGGTGTATGGGGGTCCCGGGTGTCATGAGGCGGGTGTATGGGGGTCTGGGTGACACGAGGCGGATGTGTGGGGGTCCGGGTGACACGAGGCGGGTGTATGGGGTCGGGGTGACACGAGGCGGGTGTCTAGGGGTCCCGGGTGACACGAGGCGGGTGTCTGGGGGTCCCGGGTGACACGAGGCAGGTGTCTGGGGGTCCCGGGTGACACGAGGCGGGTGTATGGGGGTCAGGGTGACACGAGGCGGGTGTCTGGGGGTCCAGGGTGACACGAGGCGGGTGTATGGGGGTCCCGGGTGACACGAGACGGGTGTATGGGGGTCCGGGTGACACATGGGGGTCCGGGTGACACGAGGCGGGTGTATGGGGGTGCCGGGTGACACGAGGCGGGTGTATGGGGGTCCCGGGTGCCATGAGGCGGGTGTGTGGGGGTCCGGGTGACACGAGGCGGGTGTATGGGGGTCCCGGGTGCCATGAGGCGGGTGTGTGGGGGTCCGGGTGACACAAGGCGGGTGTCTGGGGGTCCCGGGTGACACGAGGCGGGTGTATGGGGGTCCCGGGTGTCATGAGGCGGGTGTGTGGGGGTCCGGGTGACACAAGGCGGGTGTCTGGGGGTCCCGGGTGACACGAGGCGGGTGTATGGGGGTCCCGGGTGTCATGAGGCGGGTGTATGGGGGTCTGGGTGACACGAGGCGGATGTGTGGGGGTCCGGGTGACACGAGGCGGGTGTATGGGGTCGGGGTGACACGAGGCGGGTGTCTAGGGGTCCCGGGTGACACGAGGCGGGTGTCTGGGGGTCCCGGGTGACACGAGGCAGGTGTCTGGGGGTCCCGGGTGACACGAGGCGGGTGTATGGGGGTCAGGGTGACACGAGGCGGGTGTCTGGGGGTCCAGGGTGACACGAGGCGGGTGTATGGGGGTCCCGGGTGTCATGAGGCGGGTGTATGGGGGTCTGGGTGACACGAGGCGGATGTGTGGGGGTCCGGGTGACACGAGGCGGGTGTATGGGGTCGGGGTGACACGAGGCGGGTGTCTAGGGGTCCCGGGTGACACGAGGCGGGTGTCTGGGGGTCCCGGGTGACACGAGGCAGGTGTCTGGGGGTCCCGGGTGACACGAGGCGGGTGTATGGGGGTCAGGGTGACACGAGGCGGGTGTCTGGGGGTCCAGGGTGACACGAGGCGGGTGTATGGGGGTCCCGGGTGACACGAGACGGGTGTATGGGGGTCCGGGTGACACATGGGGGTCCGGGTGACACGAGGCGGGTGTATGGGGGTGCCGGGTGACACGAGGCGGGTGTATGGGGGTCCCGGGTGCCATGAGGCGGGTGTGTGGGGGTCCGGGTGACACGAGGCGGGTGTATGGGGGTCCCGGGTGCCATGAGGCGGGTGTGTGGGGGTCCGGGTGACACAAGGCGGGTGTCTGGGGGTCCCGGGTGACACGAGGCGGGTGTATGGGGGTCCCGGGTGTCATGAGGCGGGTGTATGGGGGTCTGGGTGACACGAGGCGGATGTGTGGGGGTCCGGGTGACACGAGGCGGGTGTATGGGGTCGGGGTGACACGAGGCGGGTGTCTAGGGGTCCCGGGTGACACGAGGCGGGTGTCTGGGGGTCCCGGGTGACACGAGGCAGGTGTCTGGGGGTCCCGGGTGACACGAGGCGGGTGTATGGGGGTCAGGGTGACACGAGGCGGGTGTCTGGGGGTCCAGGGTGACACGAGGCGGGTGTATGGGGGTCCCGGGTGACACGAGACGGGTGTATGGGGGTCCGGGTGACACATGGGGGTCCGGGTGACACGAGGCGGGTGTATGGGGGTGCCGGGTGACACGAGGCGGGTGTATGGGGGTCCCGGGTGCCATGAGGCGGGTGTGTGGGGGTCCGGGTGACACGAGGCGGGTGTATGGGGGTCCCGGGTGCCATGAGGCGGGTGTGTGGGGGTCCGGGTGACACGAGGCGGGTGTATGGGGGTCCCGGGTGCCATGAGGCGGGTGTGTGGGGGTCCGGGTGACACAAGGCGGGTGTCTGGGGGTCCCGGGTGACACGAGGCGGGTGTATGGGGGTCCCGGGTGACACGAGGCGGGTGTATGGGGGTCCCGGTGACACGAGGCGGGTGTCTGGGGGTCCCGGGTGACACGAGGCGGGTGTATGGGGGTCCCGGTGACACGAGGCGGGTGTCTGGGGGTCCGGGTGACTCGGTGACAGCTGCTGACCATTGGGTGCCTCTATGTCTGTCTCTCTCTGGGGATAATGACAGGCGGGACTCTTTATGGTTCTGGATGGACTGATGACGGCACCACTGAGGAGCCGAAGACAATTATCTGCCAATCACATCACAGGACGGGGCGCGGCTCCGAGAATCTCTGTCTGGTCTATAGATCCCTCCACACACCATAGACTGGGGTGGGTGTATAGAGAGGGGTGAGGGGCATATAGACAGGGGCGTATAGAGGAGGTGTATAGGCAAGGGTGAGGGGTGTATAGATGGGGAGGTGAAGTGTGTGTATAAAGGGGGTGAGGGGAGTATAGATGGGGGGTGAGTGGCGTATAGATGGTGGGTGTATAGAGGGGGGAGTGAGGGGCGTATAGACGAGGGGTGTATAGATGGGGGGTGTATAGACAGGGGCGTATAGATGGTGGGTGAGGGGCATATAGACAAGGGGTGTATACATGGGGGGGGTGAGGGGCATATAGAGGGGGGTGTATATAGATTGGGGGGGGTGAGGGCATATAGATGGTGGGTGTATAGAGGGGGGAGTGAGGGGCGTATAGACGAGGGGTGTATAGATGAGGGGGTATAGATTGAGGGGTGTATAGATGGGGGTATAGATTGGGGGGTGAGGGGTGTATAGAGGGGGGTGTATAAATGGGGGGGTGAGGGGTGTATAGATGGGGGGTGAGGGGCATATAGAGGGGGGGTGTATAGATTGGGAGGTGAGGGGTGTATAGAAGGGGGTGTATAGATAGGGGGGTGAGGGGCATATAGAGGGGGGGTGTATAGATTGGGGGGTGAGGGGTGAATAGATGGGGGGTGAGGAGCGTATAGAGGGGGGTGTATAGATGGGTTGTGAGGGGCGTATAGATGGTGGGTGAGGGGTGTATAGACGAGGGGTGAGGGGCGTATAGATGGGGGGGTGAGGGGTGTATAGACGGGGGGTGAGGGGCGTATAGATGGGGGGGTGAGGGGCATATAGGGGGGGGGGTGTATAGATTGGGGGGGTGAGGGGTGTATAGAGGGGGGTGTATAGATGGGGGGTGAGGGGCGTATAGATGGTGGGTGAGGGGTGTATAGATGGGGGGGGGGGTGAGAGGCGTATAGATGGGGGGTGAGGGGCGTATAGACGGGGGGTGAGGGGCATATAGAGGGGGGGTGTATAGATTGGGGGGTGAGGGGTGTATAGACGAGGGGTGTATAGACGAGGGGTGAGGGGCGTATAGATGGTGGGTGAGGGGTGTATAGACGGGGGGTGTATAGATGGGGGGGTGAGGGGCGTATAGATGGTGGGTGAGGGGTGTATAGATGGTGGGTGAGGGGTGTATAGATGGTGGGTGAGGGGCGTATCGATTGAGGGTGAGGGGTGTATAGACAGGGGGTGAGGGGCGTATAATGGGGGCGAGGGGTGTGATATTTTAGTAGTAGGCGGAGTCTGGGCCTCAGTAAGTCATTGGACCCCTCAGTTGCGGGCGGAGCGCCCCTTTATGGCCTCCATAGTGTCACATCATCAGGGAAGGTCACTGATTGGACGGTGGATCCGCTGGGGGTTCAGGCTTGCTCTCTGTTATTCAGCAGGATTTTCGCAGTGCTCCTCCTGGGGGAGGGGTGTGCAGGGTGTCGGGGGTCTCGTTCTCTCAGCCGGAGTGAAGTCGTGTTGGATGAGTTTGGTGAGGAGGTGGGGTAGAAGTGACAGAGGGGATTATGGGGGGGAGGGGAGGGGGGACTGCGGGGCGCACAATAGAGCAGCATGAAGGGCGCACACAATGGGCCATAGAGGGGCAGTGAGGCGGAAAGGAGGAGGAATGTTCCCCGTATACCATCACCCTCTGTAAAGGAATGTAGGAAGGGGCATGTAGGGGGGATGGGGGGGTAATATTAGGATAAAGGTTGACCGTAATAGAGAAGGGGCAAGTAGGGGGTGGTGGTAGAGGTGGGGGGGGGGGGGGGTGGTGATAGATAGGTAGGTATTATAGGAGGGGGGTGGTAGTAGGAGAAGAGGGGCAGAGGTGGGGGAGGGTAGTAGGAGAAGGAGGGGTAGGTGGAGGGTACTAGAAGAAGAGGGGGGGTGGAGGAGGGGAGGGTAGTAGAAGGAGGAGTAGGTAAGGGGGTAGTAGGAGAAGAAGGTGGGTAGGTGGTAGGAGGAGGTTTAGGTGGGGGTAGGTGAGGGGGTAGTAGGAGAAGGGAGGTGGTAGGAGGAGGGGTAGGTAAGGGGGGGTGGTAGGTGGGGGTAGTAGGTAGGTGGGGGTAGTAGGTAGGTGGAGGGGTCGGTGTGGGGGGGGAGGGGTCGGTGTGGGGGGGTAGTAGGTAGGTGGAGGGGTCGGTGTGGGGGGGGTAGTAGGTAGGTGGAGAGGGGGGGGGAAGGGAGGGGTCGGTGTGGATGATAATTCTCTGACTTCCTCTCTCTGGTTCTCCAGGTGAGACGATGTGATTGGACGGGATGGAATGTCGCCCCCATCAGTGATCGGAGGAGGACCTATCAGCAACCCCGGGAGGCGGGGGCAGGTACGGGTTATGGGGGGTTGGGGGATGAGGTATGGCAGTGGGGGGGGGCAGATGGAGCTCCCCGGGGTGACCCCACTGTGGGGCAGACATAGGTGGGGGTTTTTTGCTCGCACACAGCGCCCCCTCCCTGTAGTGAGGAAACTTCCTCCTCATCCCCCATTGTCCGCACTCTGTGTATGGAGCCCTCAGCACAAGAACTTACATTCTAATCAGAGGGGGGGAGGGGGAGGTCAGAGGAGGTCAGGTGTGACAGGTGAGGTCAGTCCTGTCCCTGCGGGGGATGTGCTGATCAGTCATTGGCTGACACCTGAGGACATCCATCACAGAGATAACACACAGACAGTTCTTCTTTCAGGTGTGAGGTGACCCCCGACCTTCGTGTCACACACTTGTAGTGAATTTGAGGGGCTGTGAATGGATTGGGGGGGTCTTATCCTGACCCCAGAGCCCCCCCATCCAAAGAGACACGGGGGACCCCCAGAGCCCTCCCCCATCCGAGGAGACACGGGGGACCCCCCCAGAGCCCCCCCATCAGAGGAGACACGGGGGACCCCCAGAGACTCCCCCCATCAGAGGAGACATGGGGGCCCCCCCATCCATACAGCACTAATGATGTGTGGAGAGAGAAGGGAGGCGCTGCCCTCTGCTGGACGTCTCCCTCCATTGCACCCTCTAGGATACACGATACCCAATATTCCCAAAAGTATTGAGACGCCTGACTTTACACACACATGACCTGTAATGACCCCCCCAGTCTTAGTCCGGAGGGTTCAATATTGAGTTGGCCCTTTGCAGATATAACAGCTTCACCTCTTCTGGGAAGGTCGTCCACAAGGTTTAGGAGATGTGTCTATGGGAATGTTTGACCATTCTTCCAGAAGAGCATTTGTGAGGTCAGGCACTGATGTTGGATGAGAAGGCCTGGCTCGCAGTCTTCACTCTAATTCATCCCAAAGGTGTTCTATCAGGTTGAGGTCAGGACTCTGTGCAGGCCAGTCAAGTTCCTCCACTCCAAACTCGCTCATCCATGTCTTTATGGACCTTGCTTTGTGCGCTGGTGGGGCAGTCATGTTGGAACAGGAAGGGGCCGTCCCCCAAACTGTTCCCACAAAGTTGGGAGCATGAAATTGTCCAAAGTGTCTTGGTATGCTGACGCCTTAAGAGTTCCCTTCACTGGAACTAAGGGGTCACCAGAACTAGTGTCCCCATTGGATGATATCTCCTCAATTACTTTTTTGGGGACAGCCCAAAATGTGGGATTTTCTTTTACTTTTCAGTGATAATGGTCACCAGGACAAATGGAATCGCCCTCCCTGGGGGACACACGGTGAAAAAAACCTGACAGGGGGTCTCATTCCTCCTCCCCTCCATAGCTGCAGGGCCCCGGATCACATATGTATAGGTGATTCAGCCCTTCCAGGTATGGGGGGGGGGGGGGGCGGCGCGCATGCACAGCAGGAGCCCCCGGTGCCGGGGAGGGCAGACTCGATGTCTTTCCGGCCCTCACCGATCATCCAGCACGGAGGCAGAGCGGATCGATCTCATCCAATACGAACGTCACTTCTAATATGACTCCGCCTCTTCATCAGCAAATCCTCCTCTCTGTGGCTGAGCGAGGTGATTGGAGGTTTTGATTTCATCCTCCTCCCCCTTTTTTTTTTTTTTTTTTTTTTTAGGTTGGGTTGAGATCTCCTGAAGTGTGATGGACGAGGAGGTAGGTTTGTGAGAGGAGGCGATGGCTCGGAGGTAAGTCCTCAGTCTGTAGACTCTACAGCTGGGGGTTCGAATCCCAGAGCCCTCATCTCCTGGAGACTCTCACCTCTCAGGTGTGCTTACCTGGGGGGGGTGGAGTCTACATGGGACCTTGGGGTCCCACCCCTGAGGAGCCATGAAATCTGGGGATTCCAAGAGAAAGGTGTCCACCAGATGAAATCGGGGGTGTCCCAGGAGCACCCCGAGGCCGGTGGAGTTGTGGAAACCTTTCCAGAGGAGGGTAAAAAAAGGTTTTTTTGGGACTTGAACAAATAAGAATTGTGTGTCTTACTTTTTTGACCCCATGGACCTTCCCATCATGCCACCTCTTCTGTGACCTAGGCACTCCTCGGTGTCCCCAGGCAGGTGGGGTGCCTCTTCTGAGGTCACCTACCCATTTGTGTGAGGCTGCCATCCATTGCGGGTACGGCTGCCCTGGAGGTGAGGTGACCTGTCTGGTGTCACCAGGAGACCACTCAGGGATTCGAACTCTCAACCTCATCGGACCGACAACCCTCATTGTGGGCGATGAGTCCTCTGAGCCGTCTCCTCCTCACACTACAATGTGTTCGTCCTCCTATTTCTCCAGGACTGGGGCTGGTGGAATTATGAGGAGGTAAAAGGAATGGTTTGAACTCACGGTGCTAGCACACGGGCCGGAGCACCTACCACCAAGCCAACTGCTCGTTATGTAGTGTCGGTTCTTGTCCTCCTACTTCTCCAGGACTGGTGGTAATATAAAGAGGAAAAGGAAGGGCTTGAACTCATAGATCCAACTCTCCAACCAGATCACTTACCTCCGAGCCATCTCCACTACGGGGTCGCCTGGTCTAATTCTCCGGAATGTGGGCTTTTGTTATAGAGTGGTAAAGGATTTGGTGGAAACCCACCAAACCTTCCAAGTATCTACAGCACTTACCTCCCATCTGCCCCTCACAGGGTACGGAGTACTGTCCATCCTCCTGGTTCTCCATGACAAGGACTTCTTAGAACTTGGTAAAGGAAGAGTTCGAACCCACAGCTCCTTCTACTCCGTCCCAAAAGCTTACCTCCGAGCCAACTCCAAGCCAACTCCAAGCCAACTCCAAGCCAACACCAAGCCAACACCAAGCCAACACCAAGCCAACTCCAACTCAACTCCAAGCCAACTCCACTACGGGGTTGCCTATTCTAAAGAATGTGGACTGGTGGTATGAAGTGGTAAAGGATTGGTTGAAGCCCACCGAACCTTCCACTGTCCATCCTCCTCCTTCTCCATGACAAGGACTTCTTAGAACTTGGTAAAGGAAGGGTTACGAACCCACAGCTCCTTCTACTCCGTCCCAAACGCTTACCTCCGAGCCAACTCCAAGCGATTTCGAAGCCAACTCAACTCCAAGCCATCTCCACTATGGGGTTGCCTATTCTAAGTCTCCAGAATGTGGACTGGTGGTATAAAGTGGTATGGGATTGGTTGAAGCCCACCGTACCTTCCAAGTATCTACAGCACTTACCCCCCACCTGCCCCTCACAGGCTACGGAGTACTGTGTATCCTCCTGGTTCTCCATGACAAGGACTTCTTAGAACTTGGTAAAGGAAGAGTTCGAACCCACAGCTCCTTCTACTCCGTCCCAAAAGCTTACCTCCGAGCCAACTCCAAGCCAACTCCAAGCCAACTCCAAGCCAACTCCAAGCCAACTCCAAGCCAACTCCAAGCCAACACCAAGCCAACACCAAGCCAACACCAAGCCAACTCCAACTCAACTCCAAGCCAACTCCACTACGGGGTTGCCTATTCTAAAGAATGTGGACTGGTGGTATGAAGTGGTAAAGGATTGGTTGAAGCCCACCGAACCTTCCACTGTCCATCCTCCTCCTTCTCCATGACAAGGACTTCTTAGAACTTGGTAAAGGAAGGGTTACGAACCCACAGCTCCTTCTACTCCGTCCCAAACGCTTACCTCCGAGCCAACTCCAAGCGATTTCGAAGCCAACTCAACTCCAAGCCATCTCCACTATGGGGTTGCCTATTCTAAGTCTCCAGAATGTGGACTGGTGGTATAAAGTGGTATGGGATTGGTTGAAGCCCACCGTACCTTCCAAGTATCTACAGCACTTACCCCCCACCTGCCCCTCACAGGCTACGGAGTACTGTGTATCCTCCTGGTTCTCCATGACAAGGACTTCTTAGAAATTGGTAAAGGAAGGGCTCGAACCCACAGCTCCTTCTACTCCGTCCCAAAAGCTTACCTCCGAGCCAACTCCACTATGGGGTTGCCTATTCTAATTCTCCAGAATGTGGACTGGTGGTATAGAGTGGTAAAGGATTGGTTGAAGCCCACCGAACCTTCCAAGTATCTACAGCACTTACCCCCCACCTGCCCCTCACGGGGTGCGGAGTACTGTCCATCCTCCTCCTCCTCCTCCATGACAAGGACTTCTTAGTACTTGGTAAAGGAAGGGTTCGAACCCACAGCTCCTCCTACCCCGTCCCGAAAATCTTACCTCCAAGCCATCTCCTCCACCATTGATGGACTTGTTAGTTGTGAATCCCTTCAATGCTCGGCGTAAAAACCAGCAACAAGAGGGAATCGAACCCGTGACTGGAAATCACCGGCCACCTCCAATAACCCGCTGAGCCACCTCCAATATGAGCTGGCCATGCTTAAAAAAAAAAAAAACTAAATCCCGTTAAGGTGAGGTCACAGGTCAGGGCGGGAATCTTCTTCTCCGTAATTCAGTTCTGATCTTCATCAGGAAAAAAAAATGAAATCGCAGATGGAGCCGCCGCCAGATATTTAATGGGAATGTATTTGGCGATGAGGCAAGGAAGTCGGTGTGTGATTGGTGGATATAATGTGTGATGTAGGAGAGGTGGGTGGAGAGGGAACCATCTCTTAGTATGGAGATGAGTTGTGATTGGAGGAGATGGCGGCCCGGGTGTCGGGATGGGTGATGTGTTGGACGCTCATAGGACTCTGTTATAAAAGGAATGGTCTTTCTCAGGGTGTCTCATTCTTTGGTTCTTCTTCCTTTATAAGGGGGGTAAAATCTCCACGTCGCCCATAGCAGGAAGGTCTGTGCCGGGTTCCCAGGTGCTCTCCTTTTAGGAGTCTGGGATCCGAGTATATTAAAGATGGAGCAACTTGTGGTGGAATGATTGGCACCGAGCTACCAGCCGTGTCCACCTCTCACCGTATCATGTGTTCTCCTGTTTTTCCAGAAGTAGGGCTGGTGTCATTATAAGGAGGTATAGGAAGGGTTTGAACTCACAGACCTGGCTCCCCATCCAGAGAACTTACCTCCAGGCCATCTACTCCTTGGCTAAAGCCATGCGCTCATCCTCCTATTTCTCCAAGACGACTACTGGTGGAAGTATAAAGAGGAAGAAGGATTTGAACTCCTAGCGCTTGAACACCAACCGGAAGACTTACCTCAAGGCCATATTCTCCTTATGGAAAGTGGAGAGCTCATCCTTCCATTTCTCCAAGATGACTACTGGTGAAAGTATAATGAGGAAGAAGAAGGATTTGAACTCATAGTGCTTGAACGCCAACCGGAAGACTTACCTCAAGGCCGTGTCCTCCTTAATGATTGGCCCAGAGCTACCAGCCATGTCCACCTCCCACCGTACCATGTGTTCTCCTACTTTTCCAGAAGCAGGGCTGGTGTCATTATAAGGAGGTAAAGGAAGGGTTTGAACTCACAGACCTGACTCCCCATCCAGAGCACTTACCCTCCAGGCCATCTACTCCTTGGCTAGAGCAATGCGCTCATCCTCCTATTTCTCCAAGACGACTACTGGTGGAAGTATGAAGAGGAAGAAGTATTTGAACTCATAGCACTTGAACGCCAACCGGAAGACTTACCTCAAGGCCGTACCCTCCTTATGGAAAGTGGAGAGCTCATCCTTCCATTTCTCCAAGATGACTACTGGTGAAAGTATAATGAGGAAGAAGAACGATTTGAACTCATAGTGCTTGAACACCAACCAGAAGGCTTACCTCAAGGCTGCCTCCTCCTTATGGAGAGCAAAGCGCTCATCCTCCTATTTCTCCAAGACGACTACTAGTGGAAGTATAAAGAGGAAGAAGAAGGATTTGAACTCATAGCATTTGAGCACCAACCAGAGCACTTACCCTCCAGGCCATCTACTCCTTGACTACAGCAAAGCGCTCATCCTCCTATTTCTCCAAGACGACTACTGGTGGAAGTATAAAGAGGTAGAAGAAAGATTTTAACTCATAGCACTTGAACACCAACCAGAAGACTTACCTCAAGGCCGTGTCCTCCTTAATGATTGGCCCAGAGCTACCAGCCGTGTCCGCCTCTCACCCTACCATGTGTTCTCCTATTTTTCCAGAAGTAGGGCTGGTGTCATTATAAGGAGGTAAAGGAAGGGTTTGAACACACAGACCTGGCTCCTCATCCAGAGCACTTACCTCCAGGCCATCTACTCCTTGGCTAAAGCAGAGCGCTCATCCTCTTATTTCTCCAAAACGACTAATGGTGGAAGTATAAAGAGGAAGAAGGATTTGAACTCGTAGCACTTGAACACCAACCGGAAGACTTACCTCAAGGCCGTGTCCTGCTTATGGAAAGCGGAGAGCTCATCCTCCTATTTCTCCAAGACGACTACTGGTGGAAAAATAAAGAGGAAGAAGAAGGATTTGAACTCATAGCACTTGAACACCAATCAGAAGACTTACCTCAAGGCCGTGTCCTCCTTAATGATTGGCACCGAGCTACCAGCCATGTCCACCTCTCACTGTACCATGTGTTCTCCTATTTTTCCAGAAGTAGGGCTGGTGTCATTATAAGGAGGTAAAGGAAGGGTTTGAACTCACAGACCTGGCTCCTCGTCCAGAGCACTTACCTCAAGGCCGTGTCCTCCTTATGAAGGACAGAAAGCTCATCCTCCTATTTTTCCAGGACAGGAACTGGTGGAAGTGTAATGAGGTAAAGGGAGGGTTTCAATTTGTGAAGCCACTTACCACCAAGCCAACTGCAACTTGCTTGGCATGCCGTGATTATCCTCCTATTTCTCCTGGACCAGGCTTGGTGAAATTATTAGGTGGTAAAGGAACGGTTTGGATTCATAGATACTGACCACCATCTATCTGGAGTCCTTACCTCAAGGACATCGCCTCCTCATGCGGGGTGTAGAGCTCTTCCTCCTATTTCTCCAGGTCAAGGACTGGTGGAAGTATAATGTGGTAAAGGATTTGAACTCATAATGCCAGTGCACCAGCCAAATCACTTCCCACCAAGCCAATCACAACGTACTCTGTGTGAGGTGCGCATCCTACTTCTCCTGGACAAGGACTGGTGGAATAGGAATTTTTTGAACTCCTAGATCATGACCACCATCCTGAGCACTTAAAACCAGTACTAAGGGGGGATTGAACCCGTGACTAGAAATCACCAGCTGCGGGGAGATCTCCAGGTCCAGTTTGGAGATGAGTTGTGATTGGAGGAGATGAGTTGTGATTGGAGGAGATGAGTTGTGATTGGAGGAGATGAGTTGTGATTGGAGGAGATGAGTTGTGATTGGAGGAGATGGCATCCCTGGTATACTCATAGGACTCTATGATGGAATGGCCTTTCTGGGGGCGTCTAGTTCTTCGGTTCTCCTTCCTGTAGAGAAGGTTCTGTATGGAGATTTCTCCGTCTCTCATAGCAGGAGATTGTGCCGGGTTCTCAGGTGTTGAGATCTCTTTCCAGGGTCCGGGTATAATAAAGATGGCGCAACGTGGGGTGGAATGTTTGGCAAGGACTGGTGGAATTATAAAGTGGTAATGGAATGGTTCAAACTCACCGAGCCTGCCCACCAGCTGGAGTACTTACCTCCCAGCCACCCCCACCTCTCCCAGTGCCCTCTTATTTCTCCAGGACAAGAACTGGCAGAAGTATAAAGGGGGTAAAAGGAAACGGTTCAAAACTCACCACCCAGCCAACTGCAGTTTACTCGGCTCTGCTCTTTCTCCAGGACGAGGACTGGTGGGATTATAAAGAGGTGAAGGAAGGATTTGAACCCAAAGGACCTGCTTAAAATCCAGAGCGCTCGGCTCCCAGTCCCAGACATTTCTTCCAAGCAAAGCACTCTTTGCCTGTCCTCCTATTTCCTGAGGACGCGGACCGGCAGACTTATAAAGAAGGAAATAGCAGGATTCCATCTCATGGCTGCGGGTACACTGGCAGAGGACCTAAACAATGGGCCGTTTCCCCTGGGCTCAGGCTGGCTTAAAAAAAAAACAAGAAAAAAAAAACGAAGGAGAAATGATTCTAGAAATACAAAGAACAGATCTGAGAAACCCAGAGGTGTGATGGCTCTGGGGGCCCCATAGAAAGTATGAAGGTTCTGGGGGCACCATAGAAGGTGCGATAGCTGTTGGGGTTCCATAGGTGGTGTGATGGCTCTGAGAACCCTGTAGAAGGTGTGGCAGCTCTGGGGGCTTCATAGATGTGATGGCTCTGAGGACCCCATGGACGTTGTAATGGCTCTGAGGACCCTGTAGAAGGTGTGGCAGCTCTGGGGGCTTCATAGATGTGATGGCTCTGAGGACCCCATGGACGTTGTAATGGCTCTGAGGACCCTGTAGAAGGTGTGCAACTGGGGGGGGGGGGGACAGGGGGGCTGCATAGAAGGTGTGAGGGCTCTGAGGGCCCCGTAGAAGGTGTGAGGGCTCTGAGGACCCTGTAAAAGGTGTGACAGCTCTGAGGGCCCCATAGAAGGTGTGACGGCTCTGAGGACCCTGCAGAAGGTGTGCAACTGGGGGGGGGGCAGGGGGGCTGCATAGAAGGTGTGATAGCTCTGAGGGCCCCGTAGAAGGTGTGAGGGCTCTGAGGGCCCCGTAGAAGGTGTGAGGGCTCCGAGATCCCTGTAAAAGGTGTGACAGCTCTGAGGGCCCCGTAGAAGGTGTGAGGGCTCTGAGGACCCTGTAGAAGGTGTGAGGGCCCCGTAGAAGGTGTGATGGCTCTGAGGACCCTGTAAAAGGTGTGACAGCTCTGAGGGCCCCGTAGAAGGTGTGAGGGCTCTGAGGACCCTGTAGAAGGTGTGACGGCTCTGAGGGCCCCGTAGAAGGTGTGACGGCTCTGAAGACCCCGTAGAAGTTGTGACGGCTCTGAGGACCCTGTAGAAGGAGTGACGGCTCTGAGGACCCTGTAGAAGGTGTGAGGTGAGGGCTCTGAGGACCCTGTAGAAGGTGTGAGGGCCCCGTAGAAGGTGTGATGGCTCTGAGGACCCTGTAAAAGGTGTGACAGCTCTGAGGGCCCCGTAGAAGGTGTGAGGGCTCTGAGGACCCTGTAGAAGGTGTGACGGCTCTGAGGGCCCCGTAGAAGGTGTGACGGCTCTGAAGACCCCGTAGAAGTTGTGACGGCTCTGAGGACCCCATAGAAGGTGTGACGGCTCTGAGGACCCTGTAGAAGGTGTGAGGGCTCTGAGGGCCCCGTAGAAGGTGTGACGGCTCTGAGGACCCCGTAGAAGGTGTGAGGGCTCTGAGGGCCCCGTAGAAGGTGTGACGCCTCTGAGGACCCTGTAGAAGGAGTGACGGCTCTGAGGGCCCCGTAGAAGGTGTGACGGCTCTGAAGACCCTGTAGAAGGTGTGACGGCTCTGAGGACCCTGTAGAAGGTGTGAGGGCTGTGAGGGCCCCGTAGAAGGTGTGACGGCTCTGAGGACCCTGTAGAAGGTGTGACGGCTCTGAGGACCCTGTAGAAGGTGTGACGCCTCTGAGGACCCTGTAGAAGGTGTGACGCCTCTGAGGACCCTGTAGAAGGTGTGACGGCTCTGAGGACCCTGTAGAAGGTGTGACGCCTCTGAGGACCCTGTAGAAGGTGTGACGCCTCTGAGGACCCTGTAGAAGGTGTGACGCCTCTGAGGACCCTGTAGAAGGTGTGACGGCTCTGAGGACCCTGTAGAAGGTGTGACGCCTCTGAGGACCCTGTAGAAGGTGTGACGCCTCTGAGGACCCTGTAGAAGGTGTGACGCCTCTGAGGACCCTGTAGAAGGTGTGAGGTCTCTGAGGACCCTGTAGAAGGTGTGACGCCTCTGAGGACCCTGTAGAAGGTGTGACGCCTCTGAGGACCCTGTAGAAGGTGTGACGGCTCTGAGGACCCTGTAGAAGGTGTGACGCCTCTGAGGACCCTGTAGAAGGTGTGACGGCTGTGAGGACCCTGTAGAAGGTGTGAGGTCTCTGAGGACCCTGTAGAAGGAGTGACGGCTCTGAGGACCCCGTAGAAGGTGTGACGGCTCTGAGGGCCCCGTAGAAGGTGTGACGGCTCTGAGGACCCTGTAGAAGGTGTGACGCCTCTGAGGACCCCGTAGAAGGTGTGACGGCTCTGAGGACCCTGTAGAAGGTGTGACGGCTGTGAGGACCCTGTAGAAGGAGTGACGGCTCGGAGGACCCCGTAGAAGGAGTGACGGCTCTGAGGACCCTGTAGAAGGTGTGACGCCTCTGAGGACCCTGTAGAAGGTGTGACGCCTCTGAGGACCCTGTAGAAGGTGTGACGCCTCTGAGGACCCTGTAGAAGGTGTGACGGCTCTGAGGACCCCGTAGAAGGAGTGACGGCTCTGAGGACCCTGTAGAAGGTGTGACGCCTCTGAGGACCCTGTAGAAGGTGTGACGGCTCTGAGGACCCTGTAGAAGGTGTGACGCCTCTGAGGACCCTGTAGAAGGTGTGACGCCTCTGAGGACCCTGTAGAAGGTGTGATGCCTCTGAGGACCCTGTAGAAGGTGTGACGGCTCTGAGGACCCTGTAGAAGGTGTGACGCCTCTGAGGACCCTGTAGAAGGTGTGACGCCTCTGAGGACCCTGTAGAAGGTGTGACGGCTCTGAGGACCCTGTAGAAGGTGTGACGGCTCTGAGGACCCTGTAGAAGGTGTGACGCCTCTGAGGACCCTGTAGAAGGTGTGACGGCTGTGAGGACCCTGTAGAAGGTGTGAGGTCTCTGAGGACCCTGTAGAAGGAGTGACGGCTCTGAGGACCCCGTAGAAGGTGTGACGGCTCTGAGGGCCCCGTAGAAGGTGTGACGGCTCTGAGGACCCTGTAGAAGGTGTGACGCCTCTGAGGACCCCGTAGAAGGTGTGACGGCTCTGAGGACCCTGTAGAAGGTGTGACGGCTGTGAGGACCCTGTAGAAGGAGTGACGGCTCTGAGGACCCCGTAGAAGGAGTGACGGCTCTGAGGACCCTGTAGAAGGTGTGACACCTCTGAGGACCCTGTAGAAGGTGTGACGCCTCTGAGGACCCTGTAGAAGGTGTGACGCCTCTGAGGACCCTGTAGAAGGTGTGACGCCTCTGAGGACCCTGTAGAAGGTGTGACGCCTCTGAGGACCCTGTAGAAGGTGTGATGGCTCTGAGGACCCTGTAGAAGGTGTGACGGCTCTGAGGGCCCCATAGAAGGAGTGATGGCTCTGAGGACCCTGTAGAAGGTGTGACGGCTCTGAGGACCCCGTAGAAGGTGTGATGGCTCTGAGGACCCTGTAGAAGGTGTGACGGCTCTGAGGGCCCCATAGAAGGAGTGATGGCTCTGAGGACCCTGTAGAAGGTGTGACGCCTCTGAGGACCCTGTAGAAGGTGTGACGCCTCTGAGGACCCTGTAGAAGGTGTGACGCCTCTGAGGACCCTGTAGAAGGTGTGAGGTCTCTGAGGACCCTGTAGAAGGTGTGAGGTCTCTGAGGACCCTGTAGAAGGTGTGACGCCTCTGAGGACCCCGTAGAAGGTGTGACGGCTCTGAGGACCCTGTAGAAGGTGTGACGGCTGTGAGGACCCTGTAGAAGGAGTGACGGCTCGGAGGACCCCGTAGAAGGAGTGACGGCTCTGAGGACCCTGTAGAAGGTGTGACGCCTCTGAGGACCCTGTAGAAGGTGTGACGCCTCTGAGGACCCTGTAGAAGGTGTGACGCCTCTGAGGACCCTGTAGAAGGTGTGACGGCTCTGAGGACCCCGTAGAAGGAGTGACGGCTCTGAGGACCCTGTAGAAGGTGTGACGCCTCTGAGGACCCTGTAGAAGGTGTGACGGCTCTGAGGACCCTGTAGAAGGTGTGACGCCTCTGAGGACCCTGTAGAAGGTGTGACGCCTCTGAGGACCCTGTAGAAGGTGTGACGCCTCTGAGGACCCTGTAGAAGGTGTGACGGCTCTGAGGACCCTGTAGAAGGTGTGACGCCTCTGAGGACCCTGTAGAAGGTGTGACGCCTCTGAGGACCCTGTAGAAGGTGTGACGGCTGTGAGGACCCTGTAGAAGGTGTGAGGTCTCTGAGGACCCTGTAGAAGGAGTTACGGCTCTGAGGACCCCGTAGAAGGTGTGACGGCTCTGAGGGCCCCGTAGAAGGTGTGACGGCTCTGAGGACCCTGTAGAAGGTGTGACGCCTCTGAGGACCCCGTAGAAGGTGTGACGGCTCTGAGGACCCTGTAGAAGGTGTGACGGCTGTGAGGACCCTGTAGAAGGAGTGACGGCTCTGAGGACCCCGTAGAAGGAGTGACGGCTCTGAGGACCCTGTAGAAGGTGTGACGCCTCTGAGGACCCTGTAGAAGGTGTGACGCCTCTGAGGACCCTGTAGAAGGTGTGACGCCTCTGAGGACCCTGTAGAAGGTGTGACGCCTCTGAGGACCCTGTAGAAGGTGTGACGCCTCTGAGGACCCTGTAGAAGGTGTGATGGCTCTGAGGACCCTGTAGAAGGTGTGACGCCTCTGAGGACCCTGTAGAAGGTGTGATGGCTCTGAGGACCCTGTAGAAGGTGTGACGGCTCTGAGGGCCCCATAGAAGGAGTGATGGCTCTGAGGACCCTGTAGAAGGTGTGACGGCTCTGAGGACCCCGTAGAAGGTGTGATGGCTCTGAGGACCCTGTAGAAGGTGTGACGGCTCTGAGGGCCCCATAGAAGGAGTGATGGCTCTGAGGACCCTGTAGAAGGTGTGACGCCTCTGAGGACCCTGTAGAAGGTGTGACGCCTCTGAGGACCCTGTAGAAGGTGTGACGCCTCTGAGGACCCTGTAGAAGGTGTGAGGTCTCTGAGGACCCTGTAGAAGGTGTGAGGTCTCTGAGGACCCTGTAGAAGGTGTGAGGTCTCTGAGGACCCTGTAGAAGGTGTGACGCCTCTGAGGACCCTGTAGAAGGTGTGACGGCTCTGAGGGCCCTGTAGAAGGTGTGACGGCTCTGAGGACCCTGTAGAAGGTGTGAGGTCTCTGAGGACCCTGTAGAAGGTGTGACGCCTCTGAGGACCCTGTAGAAGGTGTGAGGTCTCTGAGGACCCTGTAGAAGGTGTGAGGTCTCTGAGGACCCTGTAGAAGGTGTGACGCCTCTGAGGACCCTGTAGAAGGTGTGACGCCTCTGAGGACCCTGTAGAAGGTGTGAGGTCTCTGAGGACCCTGTAGAAGGTGTGAGGTCTCTGAGGACCCTGTAGAAGGTGTGAGGTCTCTGAGGACCCTGTAGAAGGTGTGAGGTCTCTGAGGACCCTGTAGAAGGTGTGAGGTCTCTGAGGACCCTGTAGAAGGTGTGAGGTCTCTGAGGACCCTGTAGAAGGTGTGACGCCTCTGAGGACCCTGTAGAAGGTGTGAGGTCTCTGAGGACCCTGTAGAAGGTGTGACGCCTCTGAGGACCCTGTAGAAGGTGTGAGGTCTCTGAGGACCCTGTAGAAGGTGTGAGGTCTCTGAGGACCCTGTAGAAGGTGTGAGGTCTCTGAGGACCCTGTAGAAGGTGTGAGGTCTCTGAGGACCCTGTAGAAGGTGTGACGCCTCTGAGGACCCTGTAGAAGGTGTGAGGTCTCTGAGGACCCTGTAGAAGGTGTGACGCCTCTGAGGACCCTGTAGAAGGTGTGACGGCTCTGAGGACCCTGTAGAAGGTGTGAGGTCTCTGAGGACCCTGTAGAAGGTGTGACGGCTCTGAGGACCCTGTAGAAGGTGTGAGGGCTCTGAGGGCCCCGTAGAAGGTGTGACGGCTCTGAGGACCCTGAAGGCATTCTTCCAGCATCTTTTCATATGTTCTGCGTCTCACAAACGTTCTTCTTTGTGATCCAAACACCTCAAACTTGGATTCATCCGTCCACAACACTTTTTTCCAGTCTTCCTCTGTCCAATGTCTGTGTTCTTTTGCCCATCTTAATCTTTTTCTTTTATTGGCCAGTCTCAGATATGGCTTTTTCTTTGCCACTCTGCCCCGAAGCCCAAAATCCCGCAGCCGCCTCTTCACTGTAGATGTTGACACTGGTGTTTTGCGGGTACTATTTAATGAAGATGCCAGTTGGGGACCTGTGAGGCGTCTGTTTCTCAAACTAGAGACTCTAATGTGCTTATCTTCTTGCTTAGTTGTGCAACGCGGCCTCCCACTTCTTTTTCTACTCTGGTTAGAGCCTGTTTGTGCTGTCCTCTGAAGGGAGTAGTACACACCGTTGTAGGAAATCTTCAATTTCTTTGCAATTTCTCGCATGGAATAGCCTTCATTTCTAAGAACAAGAATAGACTGTCGAGTTTCAGATGAAAGTTCTCTTTTTCTGGCCATTTTGAGCGTTTAATTGACCCCACAAATGTGATGCTCCAGAAACTCAATCTGCTCACAGGAAGGTCAGTTTTGTAGCTTCTGGAAGGAGCTAGACTGTTTTTAGATGTGTGAACATGATTGCACAAGGGTTTGCTAATCATCAATTAGCCTTCTGAGCCAATGAGCAAACACATTGTACCATTAGAACACTGGAGTGATAGTTGCTGGAAATGGGCCTCTATACACCTATGTAGATATTGCACCAAAAACTAGACATTTGCAGTTAGAATAGTCATTTACCACATTAGCAATGTATAGAGTATATTTGTTTAAAGTTAGCTTCATTGAAAAGTACAGTGCTTTTCCTTCAAAAATAAGGACATTTCAATGTGACCCCAAACTTTTGAACGGTAGTGTATGTATGGTGTATGTGCGGTGTATGTGTGGTGCATGTATGTATTTGTGGTGTATGTGTGGTGTATGTGCGGTGTATGTGCGGTGTATGTATGGTGTATGTATGGTGTATGTGCGGTGTATGTACGGTGTATGTGCGGTGTATGTGTGGTGTGTGTATGTGCAGTGTTGTGTGGTGTATGTACGGTGTATGTACGGTGTATGTGTGGTGTGTGTATGTGTGGTGTATGTATGGTGTATGTACAGTGTATGTACGGTGTATGTGTGGTGTGTGTATGTGTGGTGTATGTACGGTGTATGTACGGTGTATGTATGGTGTATGTGTGGTGTATGTACGGTGTATGTACGGTGTATGTGTGGTGTGTGTATGTGTGGTGTATGTACGGTGTATGTGTGGTGTGTGTATGTGTGGTGTGTGTATGTGTGGTGTATGTACGGTGTATGTACGGTGTATGTACGGTGTATGTACGGTGTATGTGTGGTGTGTGTATGTGTGGTGTATGTGCGATGTGTGGTGTATGTGCGGTGTTGTGTGGTGTATGTATGGTGTATGTGTGGTGTATGTGTGGTGTGTGTATGTGCAGTGTATGTGCAGTGTTGTGTGGTGTATGTACGGTGTATGTACGGTGTATGTGTGGTGTGTGTATGTGTGGTGTATGTACGGTGTATGTACGGTGTATGTGTGGTGTGTGTATGTGTGGTGTATGTGTGGTGTGTGTATGTGTGGTGTATGTGCGATGTGTGGTGTATGTGCGGTGTTGTGTGGTGTATGTATGGTGTATGTGTGGTGTTGTGTGGTGTATGTACAGTGTATGTACGGTGTATGTGTGGTGTATGTGCGGTGTTGTGTGGTGTATGTATGGTGTATGTGTGGTGTTGTGTGGTGTATGTACAGTGTATGTACGGTGTATGTGTGGTGTATGTGTGGTGTGTGTATGTGTGGTGTATGTACGGTGTATGTGTGGTGTGTGTATGTGTGGTGTATGTGCGATGTGCGGTGTATGTACGGTGTATGTGTGGTGTGTGTATGTGTGGTGTGTGTATGTGTGGTGTGTGCGCGATGTGCGGTGTTGTGTGGTGTATGTACGGTGTATGTATGGTGTATGTGTGGTGTATGTGTGGTGTGTGTATGTGTGGTGTATGTGTGGTGTATGTGTGGTGTGTGTATGTGTGGTGTATGTGTGGTGTATGTGTGGTGTGTGTATGTGTGGTGTGTGTATGTGTGGTGTATGTGTGGTGTATGTGTGGTGTGTGTATGTGTGGTGTATGTGTGGTGTATGTGCGATGTGCGGTGTTGTGTGGTGTATGTACGGTGTATGTACGGTGTATGTACGGTGTATGTACGGTGTATGTGTGGTGTGTGTATGTGCGGTGTATGTGCGGTGTTGTGTGGTGTATGTACGGTGTATGTATGGTGTATGTGTGGTGTATGTGTGGTGTATGTGTGATGTGCGGTGTATGTGCGGTGTTGTGTGGTGTATGTACGGTGTATGTACGGTGTATGTGTGGTGTGTGTATGTGCGATGTGCGGTGTATGTGCGGTGTATGTGCGGTGTTGTGTGGTGTATGTACGGTGTATGTATGGTGTATGTGTGGTGTATGTATGGTGTATGTGTGGTGTATGTACGGTGTATGTGTGGTGTATGTACGGTGTATGTGTGGTGTGTGTATGTGTGGTGTATGTGCGATGTGCGGTGTTGTGTGGTGTATGTACGGTGTATGTATGGTGTATGTGTGGTGTATGTGTGGTGTGTGTATGTGTGGTGTATGTGCGATGTGCGGTGTATGTGCGGTGTTGTGTGGTGTATGTATGGTGTATGTACAGTGTATGTACGGTGTATGTGTGGTGTGTGTATGTGTGGTGTATGTACGGTGTATGTACGGTGTATGTACGGTGTATGTGTGGTGTGTGTATGTGTGGTGTATGTACGGTGTATGTGTGGTGTGTGTATGTGTGGTGTATGTACGGTGTATGTACGGTGTATGTACGGTGTATGTACGGTGTATGTACGGTGTATGTGTGGTGTGTGTATGTGTGGTGTATGTGCGATGTGTGGTGTATGTGCGGTGTTGTGTGGTGTATGTATGGTGTATGTGTGGTGTATGTGTGGTGTGTGTATGTGCAGTGTATGTGCAGTGTTGTGTGGTGTATGTACGGTGTATGTACGGTGTATGTGTGGTGTGTGTATGTGTGGTGTATGTACGGTGTATGTACGGTGTATGTGTGGTGTGTGTATGTGTGGTGTATGTGCGATGTGTGGTGTATGTGCGGTGTTGTGTGGTGTATGTATGGTGTATGTGTGGTGTTGTGTGGTGTATGTACAGTGTATGTACGGTGTATGTGTGGTGTATGTGCGGTGTTGTGTGGTGTATGTATGGTGTATGTGTGGTGTTGTGTGGTGTATGTACAGTGTATGTACGGTGTATGTGTGGTGTATGTGTGGTGTGTGTATGTGTGGTGTATGTACGGTGTATGTGTGGTGTGTGTATGTGTGGTGTATGTGCGATGTGCGGTGTATGTACGGTGTATGTGTGGTGTGTGTATGTGTGGTGTGTGTATGTGTGGTGTGTGCGCGATGTGCGGTGTTGTGTGGTGTATGTACGGTGTATGTATGGTGTATGTGTGGTGTATGTGTGGTGTGTGTATGTGTGGTGTATGTGTGGTGTATGTGTGGTGTGTGTATGTGTGGTGTATGTGTGGTGTATGTGTGGTGTGTGTATGTGTGGTGTGTGTATGTGTGGTGTATGTGTGGTGTATGTGTGGTGTGTGTATGTGTGGTGTATGTGTGGTGTATGTGCGATGTGCGGTGTTGTGTGGTGTATGTACGGTGTATGTACGGTGTATGTACGGTGTATGTGTGGTGTGTGTATGTGCGGTGTATGTGCGGTGTTGTGTGGTGTATGTACGGTGTATGTATGGTGTATGTGTGGTGTATGTGTGGTGTATGTGTGATGTGCGGTGTATGTGCGGTGTTGTGTGGTGTATGTACGGTGTATGTACGGTGTATGTGTGGTGTGTGTATGTGCGATGTGCGGTGTATGTGCGGTGTATGTGCGGTGTTGTGTGGTGTATGTACGGTGTATGTATGGTGTATGTGTGGTGTATGTGTGGTGTATGTGTGGTGTATGTACGGTGTATGTGTGGTGTGTGTATGTGTGGTGTATGTGCGATGTGCGGTGTTGTGTGGTGTATGTACGGTGTATGTATGGTGTATGTGTGGTGTATGTGTGGTGTGTGTATGTGTGGTGTATGTGCGATGTGCGGTGTATGTGCGGTGTTGTGTGGTGTATGTACGGTGTATGTGTGGTGTGTGTATGTGTGGTGTATGTGCGATGTGCGGTGTTGTGTGGTGTATGTACGGTGTATGTACGGTGTATGTGTGGTGTATGTGTGGTGTGTGTATGTGTGGTGTGTGTATGTGTGGTGTATGTGCGATGTGCGGTGTATGTGCGGTGGTGTGTGTATGTGCGATGTGCGGTGTATGTGTGGTGTGTGTATGTGTGGTGTATGTGCGATGTGCGGTGTATGTGCGGTGTATGTGCGGTGGTGTGTGTATGTGCGATGTGCGGTGTATGTGCGGTGTTGTGTGGTGTATGTACGGTGTATGTATGGTGTATGTGTGGTGTATGTGTGGTGTATGTGCGATGTGCGGTGTATGTGCGGTGTTGTGTGGTGTATGTACGGTGTATGTACGGTGTATGTGTGGTGTATGTGTGGTGTGTGTATGTGCGATGTGCGGTGTATGTGCGGTGTTGTGTGGTGTATGTACGGTGTATGTATGGTGTATGTGCGATGTGTGGTGTATGTACGGTGTATGTATGGTGTATGTGTGGTGTATGTGCGATGTGCGGTGTATGTGCGGTGTATGTGCGGTGTATGTGCGGTGTATGTGCGGTGTATGTGCGGTGTATGTGCGGTGTTGTGTGGTGTATGTATGGTGTATGTGCGATGTGCGGTGTATGTGTGGTGTATGTGCGGTGTTGTGTGGTGTATGTACGGTGTATGTATGGTGTATGTGCGATGTGCGGTGTATGTGCGGTGTTGTGTGGTGTATGTACGGTGTATGTATGGTGTATGTGCGGTGTTGTGTGGTGTATGTGCGATGTGCGGTGTATGTGTGGTGTATGTATGTGTGGTGTATGTGCGGTGTTGTGTGGTGTATGTACGGTGTATGTATGGTGTATGTGCGATGTGCGGTGTATGTGCGGTGTATGTGTGGTGTATGTATGTGTGGTGTATGTGCGGTGTTGTGTGGTGTATGTGTGGTGTATGTGTGGTGTGTGTATGTGTGGTGTATGTACGGTGTATGTATGGTGTATGTGTGGTGTATGTGTGGTGTGTGTATGTGTGGTGTGTGTATGTGTGGTGTATGTGTGGTGTATGTGTGGTGTGTGTATGTGTGGTGTATGTGTGGTGTATGTGTGGTGTGTGTATGTGTGGTGTATGTGTGGTGTATGTGCGATGTGCGGTGTTGTGTGGTGTATGTACGGTGTATGTACGGTGTATGTACGGTGTATGTGTGGTGTGTGTATGTGCGGTGTATGTGCGGTGTTGTGTGGTGTATGTACGGTGTATGTACGGTGTATGTGTGGTGTGTGTATGTGCGATGTGCGGTGTATGTGCGGTGTATGTGCGGTGTTGTGTGGTGTATGTACGGTGTATGTATGGTGTATGTGTGGTGTATGTGTGGTGTATGTACGGTGTATGTGTGGTGTGTGTATGTGCGATGTGCGGTGTATGTGCGGTGTATGTGCGGTGTTGTGTGGTGTATGTACGGTGTATGTATGGTGTATGTGTGGTGTATGTGTGGTGTATGTGTGGTGTATGTACGGTGTATGTGTGGTGTGTGTATGTGTGGTGTATGTGCGATGTGCGGTGTTGTGTGGTGTATGTACGGTGTATGTATGGTGTATGTGTGGTGTATGTGTGGTGTGTGTATGTGTGGTGTATGTGCGATGTGCGGTGTATGTGCGGTGTTGTGTGGTGTATGTACGGTGTATGTGTGGTGTGTGTATGTGTGGTGTATGTGCGATGTGCGGTGTTGTGTGGTGTATGTACGGTGTATGTGTGGTGTATGTACGGTGTATGTACGGTGTATGTGTGGTGTGTGTATGTGTGGTGTATGTGTGGTGTGTGTATGTGTGGTGTATGTGCGATGTGCGGTGCATGTGCGGTGGTGTGTGTATGTGCGATGTGCGGTGTATGTGTGGTGTGTGTATGTGTGGTGTATGTGCGATGTGCGGTGTATGTGCGGTGTATGTGCGGTGGTGTGTGTATGTGCGATGTGCGGTGTATGTGCGGTGTTGTGTGGTGTATGTACGGTGTATGTATGGTGTATGTGTGGTGTATGTGTGGTGTATGTGCGATGTGCGGTGTATGTGCGGTGTTGTGTGGTGTATGTACGGTGTATGTACGGTGTATGTGTGGTGTATGTGTGGTGTGTGTATGTGCGATGTGCGGTGTATGTGTGGTGTATGTATGTGTGGTGTATGTGCGGTGTTGTGTGGTGTATGTACGGTGTATGTATGGTGTATGTGCGATGTGCGGTGTATGTGCGGTGTATGTGTGGTGTATGTATGTGTGGTGTATGTGCGGTGTTGTGTGGTGTATGTGCGATGTGCGGTGTATGTGCGGTGTATGTGTGGTGTATGTATGTGTGGTGTATGTGCGGTGTTGTGTGGTGTATGTGCGATGTGCGGTGTATGTGCGGTGTATGTGTGGTGTATGTATGTGTGGTGTATGTGCGGTGTATGTGCGGTGTTGTGTTGTGTATGTGCGATGTGCGGTGTATGTGCGATGTGCGGTGTATGTGCGATGTGCGGTGTATGTGTGGTGTATGTGTGGTGTGTGTATGTGTGGTGTATGTGCGGTGTATGTGTGGTGTATGTGTGGTGTGTGTATGTGTGGTGTATGTATGTGTGGTGTATGTGCGGTGTATGTGCGGTGTTGTGTTGTGTATGTGCGATGTGCGGTGTATGTGCGATGTGCGGTGTATGTGCGATGTGCGGTGTATGTGTGGTGTATGTGTGGTGTGTGTATGTGTGGTGTATGTGCGGTGTATGTGCAGTGTTGTGTGGTGTATGTGCGATGTGCGGTGTATGTACGGTGTATGTGTGGTGTATGTGTGGTGTGTGTATGTGCGGTGTATGTACGGTGTATGTACGGGTCAGAACAGTTGTATACTCCTTCCTGGTCGGGGACTTTGGAGGTGTTGAAGTCGCGGGGTCAACATTACAGCCAAACCGGTAGGATTTTCAGGAGGACGGCGGTGGCAGGGATCTTCAGGTGTCTGCACACTCATTATACCTTCATCTCATAAACCGCGGCCATTTTTTTTTTAGCTTTGGATGGAGCGGGAAGAAGATTCAATTGCTGCCATCTCTTTCTGTGATCTCACACTTCCTGTTCCTGTGACACCCATACAGGAAATGCGAGGAGTGGTTGTCACTGGGGCAGGAAGGAGGAGACAATGATAGCGCCATCAGACGACGTTCTGAACCTCCTCCACTCTATAATAATGTATTTGTCCCCGCCCCCTCACTTCCTGTCCTAACAGGAAATCTACCCCAGGGGGACACAGACGGGGCCTTTCGCTCCCCCACTCCATAGAATATGATGTCTTAGTGGTAATGTTCAGGTGGTGGGATCAGTCGTAGACCGCGGGTTTTTCTTCTGCCTGTGATTGGACACTTACAATATAGCCCCTCCCACTGCTAGCATGCCTCCGGTCAGGTTGTCCTTCGGGGGATGGACATCATTTCTCTGCTCTGACAAAAGCAAAAACTCAGTTTAGTTTTCCCGATAATTTCAGAGCAGAGGATGGCAAACCGGAATCACAAAAATCACCGGAATCACAAAAATCACCGGAATCACCGGGATCACCACAATCACCAAAATCACCGGAATCACCAAAATCACCGGGATCACCAGGATCACCAGAATCACCGGGATCACCAAAATCACCGGGATCACCAAAATCACCGGGATCACCGGGATCACCAAAATCACCGGGATCACCAAAATCACCAGGATCACCAGAATCACCGGGATCACCAAAATCACCGGGATCACCAGAATCACCGGGATCACCAAAATCACCGGGATCACCAAAATCACCGGAATCACCGGGATCACCGGGATCACCAAAATCACCGGGATCACCGGAATCACCGGAATCACCAAAATCACCGGGATCACCAAAATCACCGGAATCACAAAAATCACCGGAATCACCAGGATCACCAAAATCACCAGAATCACCGGGATCACCAAAATCACCGGAATCACCGGGATCACCGGAATCACCAGAATCACCGGGATCACCAAAATCACCGGGATCAAAGGAATCACCGGAATCACAAAAATCACTGGAATCACCAAAATCACTGGAATCACCAAAATCACCAGGATCACCGGAATCATCAAAATCACCGGAATCACCAGAATCACCAAAATCACCGGGATCACCAAAATCACCGTAATCACCAAAATCACCGGGATCACCAAAATCACCGGAATCACCGGGATCACCAAAATCACGGGGATCACCAAAATCACCAGAATCACCAAAATCACCAGAATCACCAAAATCACCGGGATCACCAAAATCACCGGGATCACCAAAATCACCGGGATCACCAAAATCACCAAAATCACCGGGATCACCAAAATCACCAAAATCACCGGGATCACCAAAATCACCAGAATCACCAGAATCACCGGGATCACCACAATCACTGGGATCACCGGAATCACCAGGATCACCAAAATCACCGGGATTAAAGGAATCACCGGAATCACAAAAATCACTGGAATCACCAAAATCACCGGAATCACCGGGATCACAAAAATCACTGTAATCACCAAAATCACTGGAATCACCAGAATCACCGGGATAACCAAAATCACCAGGATCACCGGAATCATCAAAATCACCAGAATCACCAGAATCACCGGGATCAAAGGAATCACCGGGATCACAAAAATCACTGTAATCACCAAAATCACCGGGATCACCAAAATCACCAAAATCACCAGAATCACCAAAATCACCGGGATCACCAAAATCACCGGGATCACCAAAATCACCAGAATCACCGGGATCAAAGGAATCACCGGAATCACCGCGATCACCAGAATCCCCAAAATCAACGGGATCACCAGAATCACCGGAATCACAAAAATCACCGGGATCAAAGGAATCACCAAAATCACCGGAATCACCGGGATCACCGAAATCACCGGAATCACCAAAAATCACCGGGATCACCGAAATCACCAAAATCACCGGAATCAACAAAATCACCGGAATCACCAAAATCACCGTAATCACCAAAATCACCGGGATCACCAAAATCACTGGGATAACCACAATGACCGGAATCCCCAAAATCACCGGGATCACCAAAATCACCGGAATCACCAGGATCACCAGAATCACCGGGATCACCAAAATCACCGGGATCACCAAAATCACCAGAATCACAAAAATCACTGGAATCACCGGAATCACCAAAATCACTGGAATCACCAGAATCACCGGGATCACCAAAATCACCGGAATCACAAAAATCACTGGAATCAACAAAATCACCGGAATCAACAAAATCACCAGGATCACCGGAATCACCGAAATCACCAAAATCACCGGGATCATCAAAATCACCAGAATCACCGGGATCAAAGGAATCACCAAAATCACCGGGATCACCGGAATCACCAGAATCACCGGGATCACCAAAATCACCAGAATCACCAAAATCACCAGAATCACCGGAATCACCAAAATCACTGGGATCACCACAATGACCGGAATCACCAAAATCACCGGAATCACCAGAATCACCAAAATCACCGGGATCAAACGAATCACCGGAATCAACAAAATCACCGGGATCAAACGAATCACCAGAATCACCAGGATCACCAAAATCACCGGAATCAACAAAATCACCGGAATCACCAAAATCACCGGAATCACCAAAATCACCGGGATCACCAAAATCACCAGAATCACCAGGATCACCAAAATCACCGGAATCAACAAAATCACCGGAATCACCAAAATCACCGGAATCACCAAAATCACCGGGATCACCAAAATCACCAGAATCACCGGAATCACCAAAATCACCGGAATCACCAAAATCACCAGAATCACCAAAATCACCAGAATCAAAGGAATCACCGGAATCACCAAAATCACCGGGATCACCAAAATCACCAGAATCACCAAAATCACCGCAATCATCGGAATCACCAAAATCACCGGGATCAAAGGAATCTTCGGAATTACCGGGATCACCAAAATAACTGGGATCACCGAAATCACCAAAATCACCAGAATCGCCGGAATCACCAGAATCACCGCAATCACCAAAATCACTGGGATCACCGGAATCACCGGCATCACCAAAATCACTGAAATCACGGGAATCACCAATATCACGGGAATCACCAAAATCACTGGAATCACCAGAATCACCGGGATCACCGGAATTACCAGAATCACCAAAATCACCGGAATTACCAGAATCACCAAAATCACCGGAATCACCAGAATCACCGGGATCACCAAAATCACCGGGATCAGCAAAATCACCGGAATCACTGGGATCACCAAAATCACCGGAATTACCAGAATCACCGGAATTACCAGAATCACCAAAATCACTGGAATCACCAGAATCACCGGGATCACCAAAATCACCGGAATCACCAAAATCACCAGAATCAAAGGAATCACCGGAATTACCGGGATCACCAAAATCACCGGGATCACCGAAATCACCAGAATCACCAGAATCACCAGGATCACCGGAATCACCTGGATCACCAAAATCACCTGGATCACCAAAATCACTGAAATCACCAGAATCACAGGAATCACCAAAATCACCGGGATCACCAAAATCACCAGAATCACCAAAATCACCAGAATCAAAGGAATCACCAGAATCACCAAAATCACCGGGATCACCGGGATCACCAGGACCTCCCAGGTGTGGAGAACGGCCGGTGGACATCTTCAGCTGTCCATGTTGGGGATTTTGGAGAACCTCTTCAGGGGGGGTCAGGCTGTGACCATTGGGGGGACTCTGGATGTGGACTTCCTGGTTGACCAGATTCATCACCGGGGACCCTCACACTGGAGGCTGGTCTTCCCCGTGTTACCCAACACAACAGCGGCAGCTGCTGGTATATTTTTCTCGGGTCACCAACCTCTGGTTCTAATCCCCGGGCTTCAAAAAATAAAATAAAAATCCCATTGGAAGCCAAGTGACCGGCGCTCTGTGTGTAGATTACGGGGTCTAAATGCATGAAGAGGGGGCCGCATTACAGGACTGCACTGCAAGAGAAGATCTCCTTCCTTATCAAGATGTTTCCTCCATCCACCTCCACCTGGACATCACCGGACATCGCTCCTCATCACTCTTCATCGCTCCTCATCGCTCTTCATCGCTCCTCATCGCTCCTCATCGCTCCTCATCGCTCCTCATCGCTCCTCATCACTCTTCATCGCTCCTCATCGCTCTTCATCGCTCCTCATCGCTCCTCATCGCTCTTCATCGCTCCTCATCGCTCCTCATCACTCTTCATCACTCTTCATCACTCTTCATCACTCCTCATCACTCTTCCCTCTGCTCTGCTGCGAAACGTCCCAAGAGATTCCTCCAGTCTGGATGTGAGAAGATCTCTGGGATTTTCTCAGATAGATCCCCTCTTCATCATTCCTGAGGGTCCCCAAAGGGGGCGCTCCTGGGAATTGGACCCGACATCATCCCAACCTACGGCCTAAAGCAGAGCTCTCCAAACTGCCTTTATTCAACCCTTGAGGCACCAATTTATCCACTAACACCAATGATGGGGCACTATTCCTCCCACTGATACCAATGATGGGGCACTATTCCTCCCACGGACACCAATGATGGGGCACTATTCCTCCCACTGACACCAATGATGGGGCACTATTCCTCCCACTGACACCAATGATGGGGCACTATTCCCCCATGGATACCAATGATGGGGCACTATTCCTCCCACTGACACCAATGATGGGGCACTATTCCTCCCACTGACACTAATGATGGGGCACTATTCCTCCCACTGACACCAATGATGGGGCACTATTCCTCCCACGGACACCAATGATGGGGCACTATTCCTCCCACTGACACCAATGATGGGGCACTATTCCTCCCACGGACACCAATGATGGGGCACTATTCCCCCATGGATACCAATGATGGGGCACTATTCCCCCCACGGACACCAATGATGGGGCACTATTCCTCCCACTGATACCAATGATGGGGCACTATTCCTCCCACTGACACCAATGATGGGGCACTATTCCCCCATGGATACCAATGATAGGGCACTATTCCCCCCACTGACACCAATGATGGGGCAATATTCCTCCCACGGACACCAATGATGGGGCACTATTCCTCCCACTGATACCAATGATGGGGCACTATTCCTCCCACTGACACCAATGATGGGGCACTATTCCTCCCACGGACACCAATGATGGGGCACTATTCCTCCCACGGACACCAATGATGGGGCACTATTCCTCCCACGGACACCAATGATGGGGCACTATTCCCCCATGGATACCAATGATGGGGCACTATTCCCCCCACGGACACCAATGATGGGGCACTATTCCTCCCACTGATACCAATGATGGGGCACTATTCCTCCCACGGACACCAATGATGGGGCACTATTCCTCCCACGGACACCAATGATGGGACACTATTCCTCCCACTGATACCAATGATGGGGCACTATTCCCCCCACTGACACCAATGATGGGGCACTATTCCCCCCACTGACACCAATGATGGGGCAATATTCCTCCCACGGACACCAATGATGGGGCACTATTCCCTCCACTGACACCAATGATGGGGCAATATTCCTCCCACGGACACCAATGATGGGGCACTATTCCTCCCACTGATACCAATGATGGGGCACTATTCCTCCCACTGACACCAATGATGGGGCACTATTCCTCCCACTGACACCAATGATGGGGCACTATTCCTCCCACGGACACCAGTGATGGGGCACTATTCCTCCCACTGACACCAATGATGGGGCACTATTCCTCCCACGGACACCAATGATGGGGCACTATTCCCCCATGGATACCAATGATGGGGCACTATTCCCCCCACGGACACCAATGATGGGGCACTATTCCTCCCACTGATACCAATGATGGGGCACTATTCCTCCCACGGACACCAATGATGGGGCACTATTCCTCCCACGGACACCAATGATGGGACACTATTCCTCCCACTGATACCAATGATGGGGCACTATTCCCCCCACTGACACCAATGATGGGGCACTATTCCCCCATGGATACCAATGATAGGGCACTATTCCCCCCACTGACACCAATGATGGGGCACTATTCCTCCCACTGACACCAATGATGGGGCACTATTCCTCCCACGGACACCAATGATGGGGCACTATTCCTCCCACTGACACCAATGATGGGGCACTATTCCTCCCACTGACACCAATGATGGGGCACTATTCCTCCCACTGACACCAATGATGGGGCACTATTCCTCCCACGGACACCAATGATGGGGCACTATTCCTCCCACTGACACCAATGATGGGGCACTATTCCTCCCACTGACACCAATGATGGGGCACTTTTCCTCCCACTGACACCAATGATGGGGGCACTATTCCTCCCACTGACACCAATGATGGGGCACTATTCCTCCCACTGACACCAATGATGGGGCACTATTCCTCCCACTGACACCAATGATGGGGCACTATTCCCCCCACTGACACCAATGATGGGACACTATTCCTCCCACTGACACCAATGATGGGACACTATTCCCCCCACTGACACCAATGATGGGGCACTATTCCTCCCACTGATACGAATGATGGGGCACTATTCCTCCCACGGACACCAATGATGGGGCACTATTCCTCCCACTGACACCAATGATGGGGCACTATTCCTCCCACTGACACCAATGATGGGGCACTATTCCCCCATGGATACCAATGATGGGGCACTATTCCTCCCACTGACACCAATGATGGGGCACTATTCCTCCCACGGACACCAATGATGGGGCACTATTCCTCCCACTGACACCAATGATGGGGCACTATTCCTCCCACTGACACCAATGATGGGGCACTATTCCCCCATGGATACCAATGATGGGGCACTATTCCTCCCACTGACACCAATGATGGGGCACTATTCCTCCCACGGACACCAATGATGGGGCACTATTCCTCCCACTGACACCAATGATGGGGCACTATTCCTCCCACGGACACCAATGATGGGGCACTATTCCCCCATGGATACCAATGATGGGGCACTATTCCCCCCACGGACACCAATGATGGGGCACTATTCCTCCCACTGATACCAATGATGGGGCACTATTCCTCCCACTGACACCAATGATGGGGCACTATTCCCCCATGGATACCAATGATAGGGCACTATTCCCCCCACTGACACCAATGATGGGGCAATATTCCTCCCACGGACACCAATGATGGGGCACTATTCCTCCCACTGATACCAATGATGGGGCACTATTCCTCCCACTGACACCAATGATGGGGCACTATTCCTCCCACGGACACCAATGATGGGGCACTATTCCTCCCACGGACACCAATGATGGGGCACTATTCCTCCCACGGACACCAATGATGGGGCACTATTCCCCCATGGATAACAATGATGGGGCACTATTCCCCCCACGGACACCAATGATGGGGCACTATTCCTCCCACTGATACCAATGATGGGGCACTATTCCTCCCACGGACACCAATGATGGGGCACTATTCCTCCCACGGACACCAATGATGGGACACTATTCCTCCCACTGATACCAATGATGGGGCACTATTCCCCCCACTGACACCAATGATGGGGCACTATTCCCCCATGGATACCAATGATAGGGCACTATTCCCCCCACTGACACCAATGATGGGGCACTATTCCTCCCACTGACACCAATGATGGGGCACTATTCCTCCCACGGACACCAATGATGGGGCACTATTCCTCCCACTGATACCAATGATGGGGCACTATTCCTCCCACTGACACCAATGATGGGGCACTATTCCTCCCACTGACACCAATGATGGGGCACTATTCCTCCCACGGACACCAATGATGGGGCACTATTCCTCCCACTGACACCAATGATGGGGCACTATTCCTCCCACGGACACCAATGATGGGGCACTATTCCCCCATGGATACCAATGATGGGGCACTATTCCCCCCACGGACACCAATGATGGGGCACTATTCCTCCCACTGATACCAATGATGGGGCACTATTCCTCCCACGGACACCAATGATGGGGCACTATTCCTCCCACGGACACCAATGATGGGACACTATTCCTCCCACTGATACCAATGATGGGGCACTATTCCCCCCACTGACACCAATGATGGGGCACTATTCCCCCATGGATACCAATGATAGGGCACTATTCCCCCCACTGACACCAATGATGGGGCACTATTCCTCCCACTGACACCAATGATGGGGCACTATTCCTCCCACGGACACCAATGATGGGGCACTATTCCTCCCACTGACACCAATGATGGGGCACTATTCCTCCCACTGACACCAATGATGGGGCACTATTCCTCCCACTGACACCAATGATGGGGCACTATTCCTCCCACGGACACCAATGATGGGGCACTATTCCTCCCACTGACACCAATGATGGGGCACTATTCCTCCCACTGACACCAATGATGGGGCACTTTTCCTCCCACTGACACCAATGATGGGGGCACTATTCCTCCCACTGACACCAATGATGGGGCACTATTCCTCCCACTGACACCAATGATGGGGCACTATTCCTCCCACTGACACCAATGATGGGGCACTATTCCCCCCACTGACACCAATGATGGGACACTATTCCTCCCACTGACACCAATGATGGGACACTATTCCCCCCACTGACACCAATGATGGGGCACTATTCCTCCCACTGATACGAATGATGGGGCACTATTCCTCCCACTGGCACCAATGATGGGGCACTATTCCTCCCACTGACACCAATGATGGGGCACTATTCCTCCCACTGACACCAATGATGGGAAACTATTCCTCCCACTGATACGAATGATGGGGCACTATTCCTCCCACTGACACCAATGATGGGGCACTATTCCTCCCACTGACACCAATGATGGGGCACTATTCCTCCCAGACACCAATGATGGGGCACTATTCCTTCCACTGACACCAATGATGGGGCACTATTCCTCCCAGACACCAATGATGGGGCACTATTCCTCCCACTGACACCAATGATGGGACACTATTCCTCCCACTGACACCAATGATGGGGCACTATTCCTCCCACTGACACCAATGATGGGACACTATTCCTCCCACTGACACCAATGATGGGGCACTATTCCCCCCACTGACACCAATGATGGGACACTATTCCTCCCACTGATACCAATGATGGGGCACTATTCCTCCCACTGACACCAATGATGGGGCACTATTCCTCCCACTGATACCAATGATGGGGCACTATTCCTCCCACTGACACCAATGATGGGACACTATTCCTCCCACTGACACCAATGATGGGACACTATTCCTCCCACTGATACCAATGATGGGGCACTATTCCTCCCACTGACACCAATGATGGGGCACTATTCCTCCCACTGATACCAATGATGGGGCACTATTCCTCCCACTGACACCAATGATGGGGCACTATTCCTCCCACTGACACCAATGATGGGGCACTATTCCACCCACTGATACCAATGATGGGGCACTATTCCTCTCACTGACACCAATGATGGGGCACTATTCCTCCCACTGACACCAATGATGGGGCACTATTCCCCCCCACTGACACCAATGATGGGGCACTATTCCTCTCACTGACACCAATGATGGGGCACTATTCCTCCCACTGACACCAATGATGGGGCACTATTCCCCCCACTGACACCAATGATGGGGCACTATTCCTCCCAGACACCAATGATGGGGCACTATTCCTCCCACTGACACCAATGATGGGACACTATTCCTCCCACTGACACCAATGATGGGGCACTATTCCTCCCACTGACACCAATGATGGGACACTATTCCTCCCACTGATACCAATGATGGGGCACTATTCCTCCCACTGACACCAATGATGGGGCACTATTCCTCCCACTGATACCAATGATGGGGCACTATTCCTCCCACTGACACCAATGATGGGGCACTATTCCTCCCACTGATACCAATGATGGGGCACTATTCCTCCCACTGATACCAATGATGGGGCACTATTCCTCCCACTGACACCAATGATGGGGCACTATTCCTCCCACTGACACCAATGATGGGACACTATTCCTCCCACTGATACCAATGATGGGGCACTATTCCACCCACTGATACCAATGATGGGGCACTATTCCTCTCACTGACACCAATGATGGGGCACTATTCCTCCCACTGACACCAATGATGGGACACTATTCCCCCCACTGACACCAATGATGGGGCACTATTCCCCCCACTGACACCAATGATGGGACACTATTCCCCCCACTGACACCAATGATGGGGCACTATTCCTCCCAGACACCAATGATGGGGCACTATTCCTCCCACTGACACCAATGATGGGGCACTATTCCTCCCACTGATACCAATGATGGGGCACTATTCCTCCCACTGATACCAATGATGGGACACTATTCCCCCCACTGACACCAATGATGGGGCACTATTCCCCCCACTGACACCAATGATGGGACACTATTCCCCCCACTGACACCAATGATGGGGCACTATTCCTCCCAGACACCAATGATGGGGCACTATTCCCCCCACTGACACCAATGATGGGGCACTATTCCCCCCACTGACACCAATGATGGGGCACTATTCCTCCCAGACACCAATGATGGGGCACTATTCCTCCCACTGATATCAATGATGGGGCACTATTCCCCCCACTGACACCAATGATGGGACACTATTCCTCCCACTGACACCAATGATGGGGCACTATTCCTCCCACTGATACCAATGATGGGACACTATTCCTCCCACTGACACCAATGATGGGGCACTATTCCTCCCACTGACACCAATGATGGGACACTATTCCTCCCACTGACACCAATGATGGGACACTATTCCTCCCACTGATACCAATGATGGGGCACTATTCCTCCCACTGACACCAATGATGGGGCACTATTCCCCCCACTGACACCAATGATGGGACACTATTCCTCCCACTGACACCAATGATGGGGCACTATTCCTCCCACTGACACCAATGATGGGACACTATTCCTCCCACTGATACCAATGATGGGGCACTATTCCCCCCACTGACACCAATGATGGGGCACTATTCCTCCCACTGACACCAATGATGGGGCACTATTCCTCCCACTGACACCAATGATGGGACACTATTCCTCCCACTGATACCAATGATGGGGCACTATTCCTCCCACTGACACCAATGATGGGACACTATTCCTCCCACTGATACCAATGATGGGGCACTATTCCTCCCACTGACACCAATGATGGGACACTATTCCCCCCACTGATACCAATGATGGGGCACTATTCCCCCCACTGATACCAATGATGGGGCACTATTCCCCCCACTGACACCAATGATGGGACACTATTCCCCCCACTGATACCAATGATGGGGCACTATTCCTCCTACTGACACCAATGATGGGGCACTATTCCTCCCACTGACACCAATGATGGGGCACTATTCCCCCCACTGACACCAATGATGGGGCACTATTCCTCCCACTGACACCAATGATGGGACACTATTCCTCCCACTGATACCAATGATGGGGCACTATTCCTCCCACTGACACCAATGATGGGACACTATTCCTCCCACTGACACCAATGATGGGACACTATTCCCCCCACTGATACCAATGATGGGGCACTATTCCTCCCACTGACACCAATGATGGGACACTATTCCTCCCACTGACACCAATGATGGGACACTATTCCCCCCACTGATACCAATGATGGGGCACTATTCCTCCTACTGACACCAATGATGGGACACTATTCCTCCCACTGACACCAATGATGGGACACTATTCCTCCCACTGACACCAATGATGGGACACTATTCCTCCCACTGACACCAATGATGGGACACTATTCCTCCCACTGACACCAATGATGGGACACTATTCCTCCCACTGACACCAATGATGGGACACTATTCCCCCCACTGACACCAATGATGGGACACTATTCCTCCCACTGACACCAATGATGGGACACTATTCCTCCCACTGACACCAATGATGGGACACTATTCCTCCCACTGACACCAATGATGGGACACTATTCCTCCCACTGACACCAATGATGGGACACTATTCCTCCCACTGACACCAATGATGGGACACTATTCCTCCCACTGACACCAATGATGGGACACTATTCCTCCCACTGACACCAATGATGGGGCACTATTCCCCCCACTGATACCAATGATGGGGCACTATTCCTCCTACTGACACCAATGATGGGACACTATTCCTCCCACTGACACCAATGATGGGACACTATTCCCCCCACTGATATCAATGATGGGGCACTATTCCCCCCACTGACACCAATGATGGGGCACTATTCCCCCCACTGACACCAATGATGGGACACTATTCCTCCCACTGACACCAATGATGGGGCACTATTCCTCCCACTGACACCAATGATGGGACACTATTCCCCCCACTGATATCAATGATGGGGCACTATTCCTCCCACTGACACCAATGATGGGGCACTATTCCCCCCACTGATATCAATGATGGGGCACTATTCCTCCCACTGATACCAATGATGGGACACTATTCCTCCCACTGACACCAATGATGGGACACTATTCCTCCCACTGACACCAATGATGGGGCACTATTCCTCCCACTGACACCAATGATGGGGCACTATTCCCCCCACTGACACCAATGATGGGGCACTATTCCCCCCACTGACACCAATGATGGGACACTATTCCTCCCACTGACACCAATGATGGGGCACTATTCCTCCCACTGACACCAATGATGGGACACTATTCCTCCCACTGACACCAATGATGGGGCACTATTCCTCCCACTGACACCAATGATGGGGCACTATTCCTCCCACTGACACCAATGATGGGGCACTATTCCTCCCACTGATACCAATGATGGGGCACTATTCCCCCCACTGACACCAATGATGGGGCACTATTCCTCCCACTGATACCAATGATGGGACACTATTCCTCCCACTGACACCAATGATGGGGCACTATTCCTCCCACTGACACCAATGATGGGGCACTATTCCTCCCACTGATACCAATGATGGGACACTATTCCTCCCACTGACACCAATGATGGGACACTATTCCTCCCACTGATACCAATGATGGGGCACTATTCCTCCCACTGATACCAATGATGGGGCACTATTCCTCCCACTGACACCAATGATGGGGCACTATTCCTCCCACTGATACCAATGATGGGGCACTATTCCTCCCACTGATACCAATGATGGGGCACTATTCCTCCCACTGACACCAATGATGGGGCACTATTCCTCCCACTGATACCAATGATGGGACACTATTCCTCCCACTGATACCAATGATGGGACACTATTCCCCCCACTGATACCAATGATGGGGCACTATTCCTCCCACTGATACCAATGATGGGGCACTATTCCTCCCACTGATACCAATGATGGGACACTATTCCTCCCACTGATACCAATGATGGGACACTATTCCTCCCACTGATACCAATGATGGGACACTATTCCCCCCACTGATACCAATGATGGGGCACTATTCCTCCCACTGATACCAATGATGGGGCACTATTCCTCCCACTGATACGAATGATGGGGCACTATTCCTCCCACTGATACGAATGATGGGGCACTTTTCCTCCCACTGACACCAATAATGGGGCACTTTTCCTCCCACTGACACCAATGATGGGGCACTATTCCTCCCACTGACACCAATGATGGGGCACTATTCATCCCACTGATACCAATGATGGGGCACTATTCCTCCCACTGATACGAATGATGGGGCACTATTCCTCCCACTGACACCAATGATGGGGCACTATTCCTCCCACTGATACGAATGATGGGGCACTATTCCTCCCACTGATACGAATGATGGGGCACTTTTCCTCCCACTGACACCAATAATGGGGCACTTTTCCTCCCACTGACACCAATGATGGGGCACTATTCCTCCCACTGACACCAATGATGGGGCACTATTGCCCACTGACACCAATGATGGGGCACTATTCCTCCCACCGACACCAATGATGGGGCACTATTCTCCCCCACTGACACCAATGATGGGGCACTATTCCTCCCACTGACACCAATGATGGGGCACTATTCCTCCCACTGATACCAATGATGGGGCACTTTTCCTCCCACTGACACCAATAATGGGGCACTATTCCTCCCACTGACACCAATGATGGGGCACTATTCCTCCCACTGACACCAATGATGGGGCACTATTCCTCCCACTGACACCAATGATGGGGCACTATTCCCCCATGGATACCAATGATGGGGCACTATTCCTCCCACTGACACCAATGATGGGGCACTATTCCCCCACTGACACCAATGATGGGGCACTATTCCCCCATGGATACCAATGATGGGGCACTATTCCCCCCACTGACACCAATGATGGGGCACTATTCCTCCCACGGATACCAATGATGGGGCACTATTCCTCCCACGAACACCAATGATGGGGCACTATTCCTCCCACTGACACCAATGATGGGGCACTATTCCTCCCAAGGACACCAATGATGGGGCACTATTCCTCCCACGGACACCAATGATGGGGCACTATTCCTCCCACAGACACCAATGATGGGGCACTATTCCCCCCCACTGATACCAATGATGGGGCACTATTCCCCCCCACTGACACCAATGATGGGGCACTATTCCCCCATGGATACCAATGATGGGGCACTATTCCCCCCACTGACACCAATGATGGGGCACTATTCCCCCCACTGACACCAATGATGGGGCACTATTCCCCCCACTGATACCAATGATGGGGCACTATTCCCCCCACGGACACCAATGATGGGGCACTATTCCTCCCACGGACACCAATGATGGGGCACTATTCCTCCCACAGACACCAATGATGGGGCACTATTCCCCCCCACTGATACCAATGATGGGGCACTATTCCCCCCCACTGACACCAATGATGGGGCACTATTCCCCCATGGATACCAATGATGGGGCACTATTCCCCCCACTGACACCAATGATGGGGCACTATTCCCCCCACTGACACCAATGATAGGGCACTATTCCCCCCACTGATACCAATGATGGGGCACTATTCCCCCCACGGACACCAATGATGGGGCACTATTGCCCACTGACACCAATGATGGGGCACTATTCCTCCCACCGACACCAATGATGGGGCACTATTCCCCCCCACTGACACCAATGATGGGGCACTATTCCCCCACTGATACCAATGATGGGGCACTATTCCTCCCACTGACACCAATGATGGGGCACTATTCCTCCCACAGATACCAATGATGGGGCACTATTCCCCCCACTGACACTAATGATGGGGCACTATTCCTCCCACTGACACTAATGATGGGGCACTATTCCTCCCACTGATAGCAGTGATGGGGCACTATTCCCCCCACTGACACCAATGTTGGGGCACTATTGCCCACTGACACCAGTAATGGGGCACTATTCCTCCCACTGATACCAATGATGGGGCACTATTCCTCCCACTGATACCAATGATGGGGCACTATTCCTTCCACGGACACCAATGATGGGGCACTATTCCTCCCACTGATACCAATGATGGGGCACTATTCCTCCCACTGACACCAATGATGGGGCACTATTCCTCCCACTGATACCAATGATGGGGCACTATTCCTCCCACTGATACCAATGATGGGGCACTATTCCTTCCACGGACACCAATGATGGGGCACTATTCCTCCCACTGATACCAATGATGGGGCACTATTCCTCCCACTGATACCAATGATGGGGCACTATTCCTCCCACTGATACCAATGATGGGGCACTATTCCTTCCACGGACACCAATGATGGGGCACTATTCCTCCCACTGATACCAATGATGGGGCACTATTCCTCCCACTGACACCAATGATAGGGCACTATTCCTTCCACTGACACCAATGATGGGGCACTATTCCTCCCACTGACACCAATGATGGGGCACTATTCCTCCCACTGACACCAATGATGGGGCACTATTCCTCCCACTGATACCAATGATGGGGCACTATTCCTCCCACTGATACCAATGATGGGGCACTATTCCTCCCACTGATACCAATGATGGGGCACTATTCCACCCACTGATACCAATGATGGGGCACTATTCCCCCCACTGGCACCAATGATGGGGCACTATTCCTCCCACTGGCACCAATGATGGGGCACTATTCCTCCCACTGACACCAATGATGGGGCACTATTCCTCCCACTGACACCAATGATGGGGCACTATTCCTCCCACTGACACCAATGATGGGGCACTATTCCTCCCACTGACACCAATGATGGGGCACTATTCCTCCCAGACACCAATGATGGGGCACTATTCCCCCCACTGACACCAATGATGGGGCACTATTCCTCCCAGACACCAATGATGGGGCACTATTCCTCCCACTGACACCAATGATGGGGCACTATTCCTCCCACTGATACGAATGATGGGGCACTATTCCTCCCACTGACACCAATGATGGGGCACTATTCCCCCCACTGATACCAATAATGGGGCACTATTCCTCCCACTGACACCAATGATGGGGCACTATTCCTCCCACTGATACCAATGATGGGAAACTATTCCTCCCACTGATACGAATGATGGGGCACTATTCCTCCCACTGGCACCAATGATGGGAAACTATTCCTCCCACTGATACCAATGATGGGGCACTATTCCTCCCACTGATACGAATGATGGGGCACTATTCCTCCCACTGACACCAATGATGGGGCACTATTCCTCCCACTGGCACCAATGATGGGGCACTATTCCTCCCACTGACACCAATGATGGGGCACTATTCCTCCCACTGACACCAATGATGGGAAACTATTCCTCCCACTGACACCAATGATGGGGCACTATTCCCCCCACTGACACCAATGATGGGGCACTATTCCTCCCAGACACCAATGATGGGGCACTATTCCTCCCACTGACACCAATGATGGGACACTATTCCTCCCACTGACACCAATGATGGGGCACTACTCCTCCCACTGACACCAATGATGGGAAACTATTCCTCCCACTGATACGAATGATGGGGCACTATTCCTCCCACTGGCACCAATGATGGGGCACTATTCCCCCCACTGACACCAATGATGGGGCACTATTCCTCCCACTGACACCAATGATGGGGCACTATTCCTCCCACTGATACCAATGATGGGGCACTATTCCTCCCACTGACACCAATGATGGGGCACTATTCCCCCCACTGACACCAATGATGGGGCACTATTCCTCCCACTGATACCAATGATGGGGCACTATTCCTCCCACTGACACCAATGATGGGGCACTATTCCCCCCACTGACACCAATGATGGGGCACTATTCCCCCCACTGACACCAATGATGGGGCACTATTCCTCCCACTGACACCAATGATGGGACACTATTCCTCCCACTGACACCAATGATGGGACACTATTCCTCCCACTGATACTAATGATGGGGCACTATTCCTCCCACTGACAACAATGATGGGGCACTATTCCTCCCACTGACACCAATGATGGGGCACTATTCCTCCCACTGATACCAATGATGGGGCACTATTCCTCTCACTGACACCAATGATGGGGCACTATTCCTCCCACTGATACCAATGATGGGGCACTATTCCTCCCACTGATACCAATGATGGGGCACTATTCCCCCCACTGACACCAATGATGGGACACTATTCCTCCCACTGACAACAATGATGGGGCACTATTCCCCCCACTGACACCAATGATGGGACACTATTCCTCCCACTGACACCAATGATGGGACACTATTCCTCCCACTGACACCAATGATGGGGCACTATTCCTCCCACTGACACCAATGATGGGGCACTATTCCTCTCACTGACACCAATGATGGGGCACTATTCCTCCCACTGATACCAATGATGGGGCACTATTCCTCCCACTGATACCAATGATGGGGCACTATTCCCCCCACTGACACCAATGATGGGACACTATTCCTCCCACTGACACCAATGATGGGGCACTATTCCTCCCACTGACACCAATGATGGGACACTATTCCTCCCGCTGACACCAATGATGGGACACTATTCCTCCCACTGACACCAATGATGGGGCACTATTCCTCCCACTGACACCAATGATGGGACACTATTCCTCCCACTGATACCAATGATGGGGCACTATTCCTCCCGCTGACACCAATGATGGGGCACTATTCCTCCCACTGATACCAATGATGGGGCACTATTCCTCCCACTGACACCAATGATGGGACACTATTCCTCCCACTGATACCAATGATGGGGCACTATTCCTTCCACTGACACCAATGATGGGACACTATTCCTCCCACTGACACCAATGATGGGACACTATTCCTCCCACTGACACCAATGATGGGGCACTATTCATCCCACTGATACCAATGATGGGGCACTATTCCTCCCACTGACACCAATGATGGGACACTATTCCTCCCACTGACACCAATGATGGGGCACTATTCCTCTCACTGACACCAATGATGGGACACTATTCCTCCCACTGACACCAATGATGGGGCACTATTCCTCCCACTGATACCAATGATGGGGCACTATTCCTCCCACTGACACCAATGATGGGGCACTATTCCTCCCACTGACACCAATGATGGGACACTATTCCCCCCACTGACACCAATGATGGGGCACTATTCCTCCCACTGATACCAACAATGGGGCACTATTCCTCCCACTGACACCAATGATGGGGCACTATTCCTTCCACTGACACCAATGATGGGGCACTATTCCTCCCACTGATACCAATGATGGGGCACTATTCCTCCCACTGATACCAATGATGGGGCACTATTCCTTCCACTGACACCAATGATGGGACACCATTCCTCCCACTGACACCAATGATGGGGCACTATTCCTCCCACTGACACCAATGATGGGGCACTATTCCTCCCACTGACACCAATGATGGGGCACTATTCCTCCCACTAATACCAATGATGGGGCACTATTCATCCCACTGATACCAATGATGGGGCACTATTCCTCCCACTGACACCAATGATGGGACACTATTCCTCCCACTGATACCAATGATGGGGCACTATTCCTCCCACTGACACCAATGATGGGGCACTATTCCTCCCACTGACACCAATGATGGGGCACTATTCCTCCCACTGACACCAATGATGGGGCACTATTCCTCCCACTGACACCAATGATGGGGCACTATTCCTCCCACTGACACCAATGATGGGGCACTATTCCTTCCACTGATACCAATGATGGGGCACTATTCCTCCCACTGATACCAATGATGGGGCACTATTCCTCCCGCTGACACCAATGATGGGGCACTATTCCTCCCGCTGACACCAATGATGGGGCACTATTCCTCCCACTGACACCAATGATGGGGCACTATTCCTCCCACTGACACCAATGATGGGGCACTATTCCTCCCACTGATACCAATGATGGGGCACTATTCCTCCCACTGATACCAATGATGGGACACTATTCCTCCCACTGACACCAATGATGGGGCACTATTCCTCCCACTGACACCAATGATGAGGCACTATTCCTCCCACTGATATCAATGATGGGGCACTATTCCTCCCGCTGACACCAATGATGGGGCACTATTCCTCCCACTGATACCAATGATGGGGCACTATTCCTCCCACTGATACCAATGATGGGGCACTATTCCTTCCACTGACACCAATGATGGGACACTATTCCTCCCACTGACACCAATGATGGGGCACTATTCCCCCCACTGATACCAATGATGGGGCACTATTCCTCCCACTGACACCAATGATGGGACACTATTCCTCCCACTGACACCAATGATGGGGCACTATTCCTCCCACTGATACCAATGATGGGGCACTATTCCTCCCACTGATACGAATGATGGGGCACTATTCCTCCCACTGATACGAATGATGGGGCACTTTTCCTCCCACTGACACCAATAATGGGGCACTTTTCCTCCCACTGACACCAATGATGGGGCACTATTCCTCCCACTGACACCAATGATGGGGCACTATTCATCCCACTGATACCAATGATGGGGCACTATTCCTCCCACTGATACGAATGATGGGGCACTATTCCTCCCACTGATACGAATGATGGGGCACTTTTCCTCCCACTGACACCAATAATGGGGCACTTTTCCTCCCACTGACACCAATGATGGGGCACTATTCCTCCCACTGACACCAATGATGGGGCACTATTCCTCCCACTGATACGAATGATGGGGCACTTTTCCTCCCACTGACACCAATAATGGGGCACTTTTCCTCCCACTGACACCAATGATGGGGCACTATTCCTCCCACTGACACCAATGATGGGGCACTATTCATCCCACTGATACCAATGATGGGGCACTATTCCTCCCACTGATACCAATGATGGGACACTATTCCTCCCACTGATACCAATGATGGGGCACTATTCCTCCCACTGATACCAATGATGGGGCACTATTCCTCCCACTGATACCAATGATGGGGCACTATTCCTCCCACTGATACCAATGATGGGGCACTATTCCTCCCACTGACACCAATGATGGGGCACTATTCCTCCCACTGACACCAATGATGGGGCACTATTCATCCCACTGATACCAATGATGGGGCACTATTCCTCCCACTGATACCAATGATGGGGCACTATTCCTCCCACTGATACCAATGATGGGGCACTATTCCTCCCACTGATACCAATGATGGGGCACTATTCCTCCCACTGACACCAATGATGGGACACTATTCCTCCCACTGACACCAATGATGGGGCACTATTCCTCCCACTGATACCAATGATGGGGCACTATTCCTCCCACTGATACCAATGATGGGGCACTATTCCTCCCACTGACACCAATGATGGGACACTATTCCCCCCACTGACACCAATGATGGGGCACTATTCCTCCCACTGACACCAATGATGGGACACTATTCCCCCCACTGACACCAATGATGGGACACTATTCCTCCCACTGACACCAATGATGGGACACTATTCCCCCCACTGACACCAATGATGGGGCACTATTCCCCCCACTGATACCAATGATGGGGCACTATTCCTCCCACTGATACCAATGATGGGACACTATTCCCCCCACTGACACCAATGATGGGGCACTATTCCTCCCACTGACACCAATGATGGGGCACTATTCCCCCCACTGACACCAATGATGGGGCACTATTCCCCCCACTGACACCAATGATGGGACACTATTCCTCCCACTGATACCAATGATGGGACACTATTCCCCCCACTGACACCAATGATGGGACACTATTCCCCCCACTGACACCAATGATGGGGCACTATTCCTCCCACTGACACCAATGATGGGGCACTATTCCTCCCACTGACACCAATGATGGGACACTATTCCTCCCACTGATACCAATGATGGGACACTATTCCCCCCACTGACACCAATGATGGGGCACTATTCCTCCCACTGACACCAATGATGGGGCACTATTCCTCCCACTGATACCAATGATGGGACACTATTCCCCCCACTGACACCAATGATGGGACACTATTCCTCCCACTGACACCAATGATGGGGCACTATTCCTCCCACTGACACCAATGATGGGGCACTATTCCTCCCACTGACACCAATGATGGGACACTATTCCCCCCACTGACACCAATGATGGGGCACTATTCCTCCCACTGACACCAATGATGGGGCACTATTCCTCCCACTGACACCAATGATGGGGCACTATTCCTCCCACTGACACCAATGATGAGACACTATTCCTCCCACTGACACCAATGATGGGGCACTATTCCTCCCACTGACACCAATGATGAGACACTATTCCTCTCACTGACACCAATGATGGGGCACTATTCCTCCCACTGACACCAATGATGGGGTATTATTCCCCCCACTGACACCAATGATGGGGCACTATTCCCCCCACTGACACCAATGATGGGGCACTATTCCTCCCACTGATACCAATGATGGGACACTATTCCCCCCACTGACACCAATGATGGGGCACTATTCATCCCACTGATACCAATGATGGGACACTATTCCCCCCACTGACACCAATGATGGGGCACTATTCCTCCCACTGACACCAATGATGGGGCACTATTCCTCCCACTGACACCAATGATGGGGCACTATTCCTCCCACTGACACCAATGATGGGGCACTATTCCTCCCACTGATACGAATGATGGGGCACTATTCCTCCCACTGATACGAATGATGGGGCACTTTTCCTCCCACTGACACCAATAATGGGGCACTTTTCCTCCCACTGACACCAATGATGGGGCACTATTCCTCCCACTGACACCAATGATGGGGCACTATTCCTCCCACTGATACGAATGATGGGGCACTATTCCTCCCACTGACACCAATGATGAGGCACTATTCCTCCCACTGACACCAATGATGGGGCACTATTCATCCCACTGATACCAATGATGGGGCACTATTCCTCCCACTGATACGAATGATGGGGCACTATTCCTCCCACTGATACCAATGATGGGGCACTATTCCTCCCACTGACACCAATGATGGGGCACTATTCCTCCCACTGACACCAATGATGGGGCACTATTCTTCCCACTGATACCAATGATGGGGCACTATTCCTCCCACTGATACGAATGATGGGGCACTATTCCTCCCACTGATACCAATGATGGGGCACTATTCCTCCCACTGATACCAATGATGGGGCAATATTCCTCCCACGGACACCAATGATGGGGCACTATTCCTCCCACTGACACCAATGATGGGGCACTATTCCCCCCACTGACACCAATGATGGGGCACTATTCATCCCACTGATACCAATGATGGGGCACTATTCCCCCCACTGACACCAATGATGGGACACTATTCCTCCCACTGACACCAATGATGGGACACTATTCCTCCCACTGACACCAATGATGGGGCACTATTTCCCCCACTGATACGAATGATGGGGCACTATTCCCCCCACTGACACCAATGATGGGGCACTATTCCTCCCACTGATACCAATGATGGGGCACTATTCCTCCCACTGATACCAATGATGGGGCACTATTCCTCCCACTGACACCAATGATGGGACACTATTCCTCCCACTGACACCAATGATGGGGCACTATTTCCCCCACTGATACGAATGATGGGGCACTATTCCCCCCACTGACACCAATGATGGGGCACTATTCCTCCCACTGATACCAATGATGGGGCACTATTCCCCCCACTGACACCAATGATGGGGCACTATTCCTCCCACTGACACCAATGATGGGACACTATTCCTCCCACTGACACCAATAATGGGGCACTATTCCCCCACTGACACCAATGATGGGGCACTACTCCTCCCACTGACACCAATAATGGGGCACTATTCCTCCCACTGAAACCAATGATGGAGCACTATTCCCCCCACTGACACCAATGATGGGGCACTATTCCCCCCACTGACACCAATAATGGGGCACTATTCCTCCCACTGACACCAATAATGGGGCACTATTCCTCCCACTGACACCAATAATGGGGCACTATTCCCCCCACTGACACCAATAATGGGGCACTATTCCCTCCACTGACACCAATGATGGGGCACTATTCCTCCCACTGATACCAATGATGGGGCACTATTCCTCCCACTGATACCAATGATGGGGCACTATTCCTTCCACGGACACCAATGATGGGGCACTATTCCTCCCACTGATACCAATGATGGGGCACTATTCCTCCCACTGACACCAATGATAGGGCACTATTCCTTCCACTGACACCAATGATGGGGCACTATTCCTCCCACTGACACCAATGATGGGGCACTATTCCTCCCACTGACACCAATGATGGGGCACTATTCCTCCCACTGATACCAATGATGGGGCACTATTCCTCCCACTGATACCAATGATGGGGCACTATTCCTCCCACTGATACCAATGATGGGGCACTATTCCACCCACTGATACCAATGATGGGGCACTATTCCCCCCACTGGCACCAATGATGGGGCACTATTCCTCCCACTGGCACCAATGATGGGGCACTATTCCTCCCACTGACACCAATGATGGGGCACTATTCCTCCCACTGACACCAATGATGGGGCACTATTCCTCCCACTGACACCAATGATGGGGCACTATTCCTCCCACTGACACCAATGATGGGGCACTATTCCTCCCAGACACCAATGATGGGGCACTATTCCCCCCACTGACACCAATGATGGGGCACTATTCCTCCCAGACACCAATGATGGGGCACTATTCCTCCCACTGACACCAATGATGGGGCACTATTCCTCCCACTGATACGAATGATGGGGCACTATTCCTCCCACTGACACCAATGATGGGGCACTATTCCCCCCACTGATACCAATAATGGGGCACTATTCCTCCCACTGACACCAATGATGGGGCACTATTCCTCCCACTGATACCAATGATGGGAAACTATTCCTCCCACTGATACGAATGATGGGGCACTATTCCTCCCACTGACACCAATGATGGGAAACTATTCCTCCCACTGATACGAATGATGGGGCACTATTCCTCCCACTGATACCAATGATGGGGCACTATTCCTCCCACTGATACGAATGATGGGGCACTATTCCTCCCACTGACACCAATGATGGGGCACTATTCCTCCCACTGGCACCAATGATGGGGCACTATTCCTCCCACTGACACCAATGATGGGGCACTATTCCTCCCACTGACACCAATGATGGGAAACTATTCCTCCCACTGACACCAATGATGGGGCACTATTCCCCCCACTGACACCAATGATGGGGCACTATTCCTCCCAGACACCAATGATGGGGCACTATTCCTCCCACTGACACCAATGATGGGACACTATTCCTCCCACTGACACCAATGATGGGGCACTACTCCTCCCACTGACACCAATGATGGGAAACTATTCCTCCCACTGATACGAATGATGGGGCACTATTCCTCCCACTGGCACCAATGATGGGGCACTATTCCCCCCACTGACACCAATGATGGGGCACTATTCCTCCCACTGACACCAATGATGGGGCACTATTCCTCCCACTGATACCAATGATGGGGCACTATTCCTCCCACTGACACCAATGATGGGGCACTATTCCCCCCACTGACACCAATGATGGGGCACTATTCCTCCCACTGATACCAATGATGGGGCACTATTCCTCCCACTGACACCAATGATGGGGCACTATTCCCCCCACTGACACCAATGATGGGGCACTATTCCCCCCACTGACACCAATGATGGGGCACTATTCCTCCCACTGACACCAATGATGGGACACTATTCCTCCCACTGACACCAATGATGGGACACTATTCCTCCCACTGATACTAATGATGGGGCACTATTCCTCCCACTGACAACAATGATGGGGCACTATTCCTCCCACTGACACCAATGATGGGGCACTATTCCTCCCACTGACACCAATGATGGGGCACTATTCCCCCCACTGACACCAATGATGGGGCACTATTCCTCCCACTGACACCAATGATGGGGCACTATTCCTCCCACTGATACCAATGATGGGGCACTATTCCTCCCACTGACACCAATGATGGGGCACTATTCCTCTCACTGACACCAATGATGGGGCACTATTCCTCCCACTGACACCAATGATGGGGCACTATTCCTCCCACTGACACCAATGATGGGGCACTATTCCTCCCACTGACACCAATGATGGGACACTATTCCTCCCACTGACACCAATGATGGGGCACTATTCCTCCCACTGACACCAATGATGGGGCACTATTCCTCTCACTGACACCAATGATGGGGCACTATTCCTCCCACTGATACCAATGATGGGGCACTATTCCTCCCACTGATACCAATGATGGGGCACTATTCCCCCCACTGACACCAATGATGGGACACTATTCCTCCCACTGACACCAATGATGGGGCACTATTCCTCCCACTGACACCAATGATGGGACACTATTCCTCCCGCTGACACCAATGATGGGACACTATTCCTCCCACTGACACCAATGATGGGGCACTATTCCTCCCACTGATACCAATGATGGGGCACTATTCCTCCCACTGATACCAATGATGGGGCACTATTCCTTCCACTGACACCAATGATGGGACACTATTCCTCCCACTGACACCAATGATGGGGCACTATTCATCCCACTGATACCAATGATGGGGCACTATTCCTCTCACTGACACCAATGATGGGACACTATTCCTCCCACTGACACCAATGATGGGGCACTATTCCTCCCACTGATACCAATGATGGGGCACTATTCCTCCCACTGACACCAATGATGGGGCACTATTCCTCCCACTGACACCAATGATGGGACACTATTCCCCCCACTGACACCAATGATGGGGCACTATTCCTCCCACTGATACCAACAATGGGGCACTATTCCTCCCACTGACACCAATGATGGGGCACTATTCCTTCCACTGACACCAATGATGGGGCACTATTCCTCCCACTGATACCAATGATGGGGCACTATTCCTCCCACTGATACCAATGATGGGGCACTATTCCTTCCACTGACACCAATGATGGGACACCATTCCTCCCACTGACACCAATGATGGGGCACTATTCCTCCCACTGACACCAATGATGGGGCACTATTCCTCCCACTGACACCAATGATGGGGCACTATTCCTCCCACTAATACCAATGATGGGGCACTATTCATCCCACTGATACCAATGATGGGGCACTATTCCTCCCACTGACACCAATGATGGGACACTATTCCTCCCACTGATACCAATGATGGGGCACTATTCCTCCCACTGACACCAATGATGGGGCACTATTCCTCCCACTGACACCAATGATGGGGCACTATTCCTCCCACTGACACCAATGATGGGGCACTATTCCTTCCACTGATACCAATGATGGGGCACTATTCCTCCCACTGATACCAATGATGGGGCACTATTCCTCCCGCTGACACCAATGATGGGGCACTATTCCTCCTGCTGACACCAATGATGGGGCACTATTCCTCCCACTGACACCAATGATGGGGCACTATTCCTCCCACTGATACCAATGATGGGGCACTATTCCTCCCACTGATACCAATGATGGGACACTATTCCTCCCACTGACACCAATGATGGGGCACTATTCCTCCCACTGACACCAATGATGAGGCACTATTCCTCCCACTGATATCAATGATGGGGCACTATTCCTCCCGCTGACACCAATGATGGGGCACTATTCCTCCCACTGATACCAATGATGGGGCACTATTCCTCCCACTGATACCAATGATGGGGCACTATTCCTTCCACTGACACCAATGATGGGACACTATTCCTCCCACTGACACCAATGATGGGGCACTATTCCCCCCACTGATACCAATGATGGGGCACTATTCCTCCCACTGACACCAATGATGGGACACTATTCCTCCCACTGACACCAATGATGGGGCACTATTCCTCCCACTGATACCAATGATGGGGCACTATTCCTCCCACTGATACGAATGATGGGGCACTATTCCTCCCACTGATACGAATGATGGGGCACTTTTCCTCCCACTGACACCAATAATGGGGCACTTTTCCTCCCACTGACACCAATGATGGGGCACTATTCCTCCCACTGACACCAATGATGGGGCACTATTCATCCCACTGATACCAATGATGGGGCACTATTCCTCCCACTGATACGAATGATGGGGCACTATTCCTCCCACTGATACGAATGATGGGGCACTTTTCCTCCCACTGACACCAATAATGGGGCACTTTTCCTCCCACTGACACCAATGATGGGGCACTATTCCTCCCACTGACACCAATGATGGGGCACTATTCATCCCACTGATACCAATGATGGGGCACTATTCCTCCCACTGACACCAATGATGGGGCACTATTCCTCCCACTGATACGAATGATGGGGCACTTTTCCTCCCACTGACACCAATAATGGGGCACTTTTCCTCCCACTGACACCAATGATGGGGCACTATTCCTCCCACTGACACCAATGATGGGGCACTATTCATCCCACTGATACCAATGATGGGGCACTATTCCTCCCACTGACACCAATGATGGGACACTATTCCTCCCACTGATACCAATGATGGGGCACTATTCCTCCCACTGATACCAATGATGGGGCACTATTCCTCCCACTGATACCAATGATGGGGCACTATTCCTCCCACTGATACCAATGATGGGGCACTATTCCTCCCACTGACACCAATGATGGGACACTATTCCTCCCACTGACACCAATGATGGGGCACTATTCCTCCCACTGATACCAATGATGGGGCACTATTCCTCCCACTGATACCAATGATGGGGCACTATTCCTCCCACTGACACCAATGATGGGACACTATTCCCCCCACTGACACCAATGATGGGGCACTATTCCTCCCACTGACACCAATGATGGGACACTATTCCCCCCACTGACACCAATGATGGGACACTATTCCTCCCACTGATACCAATGATGGGACACTATTCCCCCCACTGACACCAATGATGGGGCACTATTCCTCCCACTGACACCAATGATGGGGCACTATTCCTCCCACTGACACCAATGATGGGGCACTATTCCTCCCACTGATACCAATGATGGGGCACTATTCCTCGCACTGATACCAATGATGGGACACTATTCCCCCCACTGATACCAATGATGGGACACTATTCCTCCCACTGATACCAATGATGGGGCACTATTCCTCCCACTGATACCAATGATGGGACACTATTCCTCCCACTGACACCAATGATGGGACACTATTCCCCCCACTGATACCAATGATGGGACACTATTCCTCCCACTGATACCAATGATGGGACACTATTCCTCCCACTGACACCAATGATGGGGCACTATTCCTCCTACTGACACCAATGATGGGACACTATTCCCCCCACTGATACCAATGATGGGACACTATTCCTCCCACTGATACCAATGATGGGGCACTATTCCTCCCACTGATACCAATGATGGGACACTATTCCTCCCACTGATACCAATGATGGGACACTATTCTTCCCACTGACACCAATGATGGGGCACTATTCCTCCCACTGATACCAATGATGGGACACTATTCCCCCCACTGACACCAATGATGGGACACTATTCCCCCCACTGACACCAATGATGGGACACTATTCCTCCCACTGACACCAATGATGGGGCACTATTCCTCCCACTGACACCAATGATGGGGCACTATTCCTCCCACTGACACCAATGATGGGACACTATTCCCCCCACTGACACCAATGATGGGGCACTATTCCTCCCACTGACACCAATGATGGGGCACTATTCCTCCCACTGACACCAATGATGGGGCACTATTCCTCCCACTGACACCAATGATGAGACACTATTCCTCCCACTGACACCAATGATGGGGCACTATTCCTCCCACTGACACCAATGATGAGACACTATTCCTCTCACTGACACCAATGATGGGGCACTATTCCTCCCACTGACACCAATGATGGGGTATTATTCCCCCCACTGACACCAATGATGGGGCACTATTCCCCCCACTGACACCAATGATGGGGCACTATTCCTCCCACTGATACCAATGATGGGACACTATTCCCCCCACTGACACCAATGATGGGGCACTATTCATCCCACTGATACCAATGATGGGGCACTATTCCTCCCACTGACACCAATGATGGGACACTATTCCCCCCACTGACACCAATGATGGGGCACTATTCCTCCCACTGACACCAATGATGGGGCACTATTCCTCCCACTGACACCAATGATGGGGCACTATTCCTCCCACTGACACCAATGATGGGGCACTATTCCTCCCACTGATACGAATGATGGGGCACTATTCCTCCCACTGATACGAATGATGGGGCACTTTTCCTCCCACTGACACCAATAATGGGGCACTTTTCCTCCCACTGACACCAATGATGGGGCACTATTCCTCCCACTGACACCAATGATGGGGCACTATTCCTCCCACTGATACGAATGATGGGGCACTATTCCTCCCACTGACACCAATGATGAGGCACTATTCCTCCCACTGACACCAATGATGGGGCACTATTCATCCCACTGATACCAATGATGGGGCACTATTCCTCCCACTGATACGAATGATGGGGCACTATTCCTCCCACTGATACCAATGATGGGGCACTATTCCTCCCACTGACACCAATGATGGGGCACTATTCCTCCCACTGACACCAATGATGGGGCACTATTCTTCCCACTGATACCAATGATGGGGCACTATTCCTCCCACTGATACGAATGATGGGGCACTATTCCTCCCACTGATACCAATGATGGGGCACTATTCCTCCCACTGATACCAATGATGGGGCAATATTCCTCCCACGGACACCAATGATGGGGCACTATTCCTCCCACTGACACCAATGATGGGGCACTATTCCCCCCACTGACACCAATGATGGGGCACTATTCATCCCACTGATACCAATGATGGGGCACTATTCCCCCCACTGACACCAATGATGGGACACTATTCCTCCCACTGACACCAATGATGGGACACTATTCCTCCCACTGACACCAATGATGGGGCACTATTTCCCCCACTGATACGAATGATGGGGCACTATTCCCCCCACTGACACCAATGATGGGGCACTATTCCTCCCACTGATACCAATGATGGGGCACTATTCCTCCCACTGATACCAATGATGGGGCACTATTCCTCCCACTGACACCAATGATGGGACACTATTCCTCCCACTGACACCAATGATGGGGCACTATTTCCCCCACTGATACGAATGATGGGGCACTATTCCCCCCACTGACACCAATGATGGGGCACTATTCCTCCCACTGATACCAATGATGGGGCACTATTACCTCCACTGACACTAATGATGGGGCACTATTCCCCCCACTGACACCAATAATGGGGCACTATTCCCCCACTGACACCAATGATGGGGCACTACTCCTCCCACTGACACCAATAATGGGGCACTATTCCTCCCACTGAAACCAATGATGGAGCACTATTCCCCCCACTGACACCAATGATGGGGCACTATTCCTCCCGCGGACACCAATGATGGGGCACTATTCCTCCTACTGACACCAATGATGGGGCACTATTCCTCCCACTGACACCAATAATGGGGCACTATTCCTCCCACTGACACCAATAATGGGGCACTATTCCTCCCACTGACACCAATAATGGGGCACTATTCCCCCCACTGACACCAATAATGGGGCACTATTCCCTCCACTGACACCAATAATGGGGCACTATTCCTCCCACTGACACCAATGATGGGGCACTATTCCTCCCACTGATACGAATGATGGGGCACTATTCATCCCACTGACACCAATGATGAGGCACTATTCCTCCCACTGACACCAATGATGGGGCACTTTTCCTCCCACTGACACCAATAATGGGGCACTATTCATCCCACTGACACCAATGATGGGGCACTATTCTCCCCACTGACACCAATAATGGGGCACTATTCATCCCACTGACACCAATGATGGGGCACTATTCCCCCACTGACACCAATGATGGGGCACTATTCCTCCCACTGACACCAATGATGGGGCACTATTCCTCCCACTGACACCAATAATGGGGCACTATTCATCCCACTGACACCAATGATGGGGCACTATTCCCCCCACTGACACCAATGATGGGGCACTATTCCCTCCACTGACACCAATGATGGGGCACTATTCCCCCCACTGATACGAATGATGGGGCACTATTCCTCCCACTGACACCAATGATGGGGCACTATTCCTCCCACTGACACCAATGATGGGACACTATTCCTCCTACTGACACCAATGATGGGACACTATTCCTCCCACTGACACCAATGATGGGGCACTATTCATCCCACTGACACCAATGATGGGGCACTATTCCTCCCACTGACACCAATAATGGCGCACTATTCCCCCCCACTGACACCAATGATGGGGCACTATTCCTCCCACTGACACCAATGATGGGGCACTATTCCTCCCACTGACACCAATGATGGGGCACTATTCCTCCCACTGACACCAATGATGGGGCACTATTCATCCCACTGACACCAATGATGGGGCACTATTCCTCCCACTGATACCAATGATGGGGCACTATTCATCCCACTGACACCAATGATGGGGCACTTTTCCCCCCACTGACACCAATGATGGGGCACTTTTCCTCCCACTGATACCAATGATGGGGCACTATTCCTCCCACTGATACCAATGATGGGGCACTATTCCTCCCACTGACACCAATGATGGGGCACTATTCCTCCCCACTGACACCAATGATGGGGCACTATTCCCCCCCACTGACACCAATGATGGGGCACTATTCATCCCACTGACACCAATGATGGGGCACTATTCCTCCCACTGACACCAATGATGGGGCACTATTCCTCCCCTTGATACCAATGATGGGGCACTATTCCTCCCACTGACACCAATGATGGGGCACTATTCCTCCCACTGATACCAATGATGGGGCACTATTCCTCCCACTGACACCAATGATGGGGCACTATTTCCCCACTGACACCAATGATGGGGCACTATTCCTCCCACTGACACCAATGATGGGGCACTATTCCCCCCCACTGACACCAATGATGGGGCACTATTCATCCCACTGACACCAATGATGGGGCACTATTCCTCCCACTGACACCAATGATGGGGCACTATTTCCCCACTGACACCAATGATGGGGCACTATTCCTCCCACTGACACCAATGATGGGGCACTATTCCTCCCACTGATACCAATGATGGGGCACTATTCCTCCCACTGACACCAATGATGGGGCACTATTCCCCCCCACTGACACCAATGATGGGGCACTATTCATCCCACTGATACCAATGATGGGGCACTATTCCTCCCACTGACACCAATGATGGGGCACTATTTCCCCACTGACACCAATGATGGGGCACTATTCCTCCCACTGACACCAATGATGGGGCACTATTCCTCCCACTGACATCAATAATGGGGCACTATTCATCCCACTGACACCAATGATGGGGCACTATTCCTCCCACTGACACCAATAATGGGGCACTATTCCCCCCACTGACACCAATGATGGGGCACTATTCCCTCCACTGACACCAATGATGGGGCACTATTCCCCCCACTGATACGAATGATGGGGCACTATTCCCTCCACTGACACCAATGATGGGGCACTATTCCTCCTACTGACACCAATGATGGGACACTATTCCTCCCACTGACACCAATAATGGGGCACTATTCATCCCACTGACACCAATGATGGGGCACTATTCCTCCCACTGACACCAATGATGGGGCACTATTCCTCCCACTGAAACCAATGATGGGGCACTATTCCTCCCACTGACACCAATGCTGGGGCACTATTCCCCCCACTGATACCAATGAAGGGGCACTATTCCTCCCACTGAAACCAATGATGGGGCACTATTCCTCCCACTGATGGGGCACTATTCCCCCCACTGATACCAATGAAGGGGCACTATTCCTCCCACTGATATCAATGATGGGGCACTATTCCTCCCACTGATACCAATGATGGGGCACTATTCCTCCCACTGACATCAATGATGGGGCACTATTCCCCCCACTGACACCAATGCTGGGGCACTATTCCTCCCACTGAAACCAATGATGGGGCACTATTCCTCCCACTGATGGGGCACTATTCCCCCCACTGATACCAATGAAGGGGCACTATTCCTCCCACTGACATCAATGATGGGGCACTATTCCTCCCACTGATACCAATGATGGGGCACTATTCCTCCCACTGACATCAATGATGGGGCACTATTCCCCCCACTGACACCAATGCTGGGGCACTATTCCTCCCACTGATACCAATGATGGGGCACTATTCCTCCCACTGATACCAATGATGGGGCACTATTCCTCACACTGATACCAATGATGGGGCACTATTCCTCCCACTGATACCAATGATGGGGCACAGGCTCCTCCCCCTCTGTTGTTGTGGGAGGGTCTTACTTCTGATCTTCTGTCCTACAAAAAAATGGATTTTCAAAACTCCAAAATCTTCTGTTTTTTTATAAGGGGCGGTCGGGATTTGTAGACGATCAGCCTGTATGTGAGCGATGTTCAGAACAGACAGTTCTTATTGCAGACACTGTGATAGGAGAGACGATGTGCGGAGCCCAGTGTGAGCTCCCAGTGGGTGGGATTACCCGTTCTGGGCGTGGCTCGTCCACGTTCCTTCTCGGTGTGCCTGCAATAAGAACTGTCTGTGTTCCCACATGTCTGAAGCCCAGCGGTCCAATCTGCACCAAAATACAAACCCAGCAATGCCAGCGACTCCGGGAGGGCGTGTCTTGTAGCGGGTGTCCCCGCCCCCGAGGACCCCGGATGAAGAAAAGGAGAGCGGACACAGCGGGTACAAAGGTCAGTCTGATCTTTATTGTCTGGAAAGTGTCTGTGCATTGCATAGGTGGAGATCGGCCTTCACAGAAGACAAGGAGACCACGTCAATGTATTTACAGCTCGTCAGGACAATTGTATACATCTAGAGATAGATATGTATATACACAAACCCCGCCCCCGGCTCCGCCTTCTGCGCTTCCAATGGAGGGAATCACGTGACCTTCCCCTACAGCTCTATAGGGAGGGGTAAAACCTGGAGGTCATTTCAGCAGAACCCGGAAAGCACCAATGTGGCCGCAAACCGACCGGACAATTCCATAAGTCACGTGATTGGAGGGGAGCACTGGGCAAGAATACACTCCGCCCCCTTCCATTCAGCCCCGCCCCCGCCGTGTGCGAGAAGATCCTTCTATTAGAGTCCAACTTTGGTTTTGGGTTCAATCATCAGACGGCTTCTTCCAGATTCCAATGGGGAGACTTCCCAGCCCTAAAATTGCCTCGGCCCCTCCCACAATGTGGAGATTTCCATGTAGTGTCTCCGCCCCTCCCACAACGCGGAGATTTCCATGTAGTGTCTCCGCCCCTCCCACAACGCGGAGATTTCCATGTAGTGTCTCTGCCCCTCCCACAACGCGGAGATTTCCATGTAGTGTCTCCGCCCCTCCCACAACGCGGAGATTTCCATGTAGTATCTCTGCCCCTCCCACAATGTGGAGATTTTGTCCTCACCCCAGTAGTTTGCGTCTTTGCCCCTCCCACATTGGTGAGATTTCCATGATGTGTGTGTCTCTGCCCCTCCCACAATGGAGATTTCGATGTAGTTTGTGTGTCTGCCCCTCCCACAATGTGGAAATTCCTCCCCCCAGTTATTTGTGTCTCTGCCCCTCCCAAATTGGTGGGATTTCAATATAGTTTGTGTCTCTGCCCCTCCCAAATTGGTGGGATTTCCATGTAGTTTGTGTCTCTGTCCCTCCCACAACGCAGAGCTTTCTGTGTAGTGTCTCTGCCACTCCCACAATGCGGAGCTTTCCGTGTAGTGTCTCCGCCCCTCCCACAATGTGGAGCTTTCCGTGTAGTGTCTCCGCCCCTCCCACAATGTGGAGCTTTCCGTGTAGTGTCTCCGCCCCTCCCACAATGTGGAGCTTTCCGTGTAGTGTCTCTGCCCCTCCCACAATGTGGAGCTTTCCGTGTAGTGTCTCCGCCCCTCCCACAATGCGGAGCTTTCCGTGTAGTGTCTCCGCCCCTCCCACAATGCGGAGCTTTCCGTGTAGTGTCTCCGCCCCTCCCACAATGCAGAGCTTTCCGTGTAGTGTCTCCGCCCCTCCCACAACGCGGAGCTTTCCGTGTAGTGTCTCTGCCCCTCCCACAATGTGGAGCTTTCCGTGTAGTGTCTCCGCCCCTCCCACAATGTGGAGCTTTCCGTGTAGTGTCTCCGCCCCTCCCACAATGCGGAGCTTTCCGTGTAGTGTCTCCGCCCCTCCCACAATGTGGAGCTTTCCGTGTAGTGTCTCTGCCCCTCCCACAATGGGGAGATTTCCTCCACCGTGGTTTATCTCGGTCCCCCTCCATGGTGATTTCCCCGCAGTAGTGTCTCTGCCCCTCCCACAATGTGGAAATTGCTTCCCCCAGTAATTTGTGTCTCTGCCCCTCCCAAACTGGTGGGATTTCAATATAGTTTGTGTCTCTGCCCCTCCCAAATTGGTGGGATTTCCATGTAGTTTGTGTCTCTGCCCCTCCCAAATTGGTGGGATTTCCATGTAGTTTGTGTCTCTGCCCCTCCCAAATTGGTGGGATTTCCATGTAGTTTGTGTCTCTGCCCCTCCCACAATGTGGAGATTTCGTCCTCCCCCCAGTAGTTTGCGTCTTTATCTCTGCCCCTCCCACAATGTGGAGATTTCCTGCAGTAGTTTGTGTCTCTGCCCCTCCCACAATGTGGAAATTGCTTCCCCCAGTAATTTGTGTCTCTGCCCTCCCAAATTGTTGGGATTTCAATATAGTTTGTGTCTCTGCCCCTCCCACAATGGGGAGATTTACCCCCCGTGGTTTATCTCGGTCCCCCTCCATGGTGATTTCCCCGCAGTAGTTTGTGTCTCTGCCCCTCCCACATAGTTGATTTTCTGTGGTGACTTGGCCCCTCCCACAATGAGATGCGGAGATCTGAGTCTGACAGAAGCCGCAACGTTTTCCAAATCACAACCGAACAAAACCGAAGTTGGATTGAATTCTTCTATTAGGAGATCCGGTGAGTAAACCTTCTCTAGAATATTCCACCACACCAGACAGTACAGGATGGCTTGTGACATGAAATACGGCACCGTCTGACACCCGACCACTGTCTGTCCATGGCAGAATTGGGGGTTCTAAACCAATAACGGAAGCAGAACCGCGAGTGGCTCCAAATAATGGAGTAAAACTAAAATTTCATGGTTGGTCAATATTCCGTTGTATGACTGAAGCCGCACACGGCTGCTCCAGGAAAGTCAACTTCTTCATTCCAGTTCATCAGTGAAACCGCCCCAGAGCCTCCCATCTACGCGTTTCGTCCTTTACAGGAGCTTCATTTGTAGAGCGTATTACGAGTGTTCCCTGATGTTCTGGGAACAATAAAGTTGAGTTGAACTTTCCATAACGGCGGTGTGCAGCTTCAACCATCGGGTGTGGGGAACAACAGGATCCAAACATGACCTCAGAGCGGTACCGGAGGATGGAATGAAAACATTTCAGGAGTTTCTATCATTTACCCCACTCTATAGAATGCTGTGCCGCGATCGGCATCACCAGCATATGGGGGGGAAGGGGAGGAGGAAAGACCTAGTGCAAGAACTATCTGGTATGAGCGGTGTGTTTGGGTGACGTTTCAGGTGCCTCCACCCTCCAGTGTTAGCCTGGCACCCGGTGTCCCGATGGCCGTGGTGTTGCCATACTGCCTGGAAACTGGAGTTTGGTGCCGCGGCTGGGGGGGGGGGGGCACGGCTGCACATGTGTCTTATGAAGCTTCCGCACCGTTATGGTGAGAAGACTGCCCCCCCACCACCCTGGAGGAACCATAGGTTATTGTAAGAAGATTCCATGTGGTTTTCCCCAATTGGTAGTAAATCTCCGTAAGGCTTCCATACTCAAACAGCCACCACCTGGGGGCGACCAATTATCAGTTTGCATCAGGCCGGTCTGGGGGGCGGGTTCTAATTGCAGCCACACGAAGAGCGGTGAAGGCGGGTGGCCCCAGAAGACCACGCCTTGGCATACAGTCCATCATCCATTGCAGTAGGGTAAGGTTGCGTGTGGTCAGTCGATACATGGTGTTATGATAAGGGAGGGGGAGGTTAGTACACAATTGGCACCAGAGGGATGGGGGTGGGGCTGCTGAACGTGGCATATAAAGGAGATCTGCTACGGTGCCACAAGGCACGAGGGACCCATTAAATCCATGAGATTCGCTCCTCTCCAAGCTGAAGGTCACGAAGAGTGGAGGACCTCGGGGGGAGGGGCTGAAGGTGGGGGGCGTGCCCAGGCTCGTGAGACGTACGCAACCAATTTTCAGGGACGGTAAGGCCAACTAACTCGATGATGTTCTGTGGTCACCCCCCAGCTCCTGGCACACACACAGTCCGTGCGGAGGACAGCAGGGTGTAGGCACTCAAGTAAGAACAGCCCGTGAGAATTCCACATCGGGGCCATGAACTGAGAAGTCTGTCAGAATCATTTGGCAGCGGGTTATTGATCCGGCTCGGCCCCGGCATATTATTAGAATTGTTATTAGAGGTGGCACCCACCAGGGGAGTGTTCTAGTGCCGCAGGTCGAGTCTCTTGAGAAAAAAAAAAAAAAAACCAAGGTAGAAAAAAAAGACACGGAGGACAGAGTGCCGTCCTCGCCCCGCTGTGACCCAACCTGTGCAGTCATGAGTCCGATCCGCAGAGTATTCCGGTTCCATCGGCCTCCAGACCAGTCCTGCAGCGGGCAAAACTAAGATGCCAAGAGCGTCATTAAAATCAGACACACGGCCACAGTCAAATGTAAGTGTTCCCTCTTCGGGCTCGTCCCGCTGATGCTCTTCTCCAGCTTGGGGATCTCCGGGTTGAAGTTACCTGAAATAGAAGAGAGATTGTGTGAGATCCGGAACATCTTCAAAATACGCCCCTTCCTAACCAATGACAGATCAGGAACATCTTCAAAATACGCCCCTTCCTAACCAATGACAGATCTGGAACATCTCCAAAATACGCCCCTTCCTAACCAATGACAGATCAGGAACATCTCCAAAATACGCCCCTTCCTAACCAATGACAGATCAGGAACATCTCCAAAATACGCCCCTTCCTAACCAATGACAGATCCGGAACATCTCCAAAATACGCCCCTTCCTAACCAATGACAGATCTGGAACATCTCCAAAATACGCCCCTTCCTAACCAATGACAGATCTGGAACATCTCCAAAATACGCCCCTTCCTAACCAATGACAGATCAGGAACATCTTCAAAATACGCCCCTTCCTAACCAATGACAGATCAGGAACATCTCCAAAATACGCCCCTTCCTAACCAATGACAGATCAGGAATATCTCCAAAATACGCCCCTTCCTAACCAACGACAGCTCAGGAACATCTCCAAAATACGCCCCTTCCTAACCAATGACAGATCAGGAACATCTCCAAAATACGCCCCTTCCTAACCAATGACAGATCAGGAACATCTCCAAAATACGCCCCTTCCTTACCAACAACAGATGAGGAACATCTCCAAAATACGCCCCTTCCTAACCAATGACAGATCAGGAACATCTCTAAAATACACCCCTTCCTAACCAATGACAGATCCGGAACATCTCCAAAATACGCCCCTTCCTAACCAACGACAGATCAGGAACATCTCCAAAATACACCCCTTCCTAACCAATGACAGATCCGGAACATCTCCAAAATACGCCCCTTCCTAACCAACGAAAGATCAGGAACATCTCCAAAATACACCCCTTCCTAACCAACGACAGATCAGGAACATCTCCAAAATACGCCCCTTCCTAACCAACGACAGATCAGGAACATCTCCAAAATACACCCCTTCCTAACCAACGACAGATCAGGAACATCTCCAAAATACACCCCTTCCTAACCAACGACAGATCAGGAACATCTCCAAAATACGCCCCTTCCTAACCAACGACAGATCAGGAACATCTCCAAAATACGCCCCTTCCTAACCAACGACAGATCAGGAACATCTCCAAAATACACCCCTTCCTAACCAACGACAGATCAGGAACATCTCCAAAATACACCCCTTCCTAACCAACGACAGATCAGGAACATCTCCAAAATACGCCCCTTCTTAACCAATGACAGATCAGGAACATCTCCAAAATACACCCCTTCCTAACCAACGACAGATCAGGAACATCTCCAAAATACACCCCTTCCTAACCAACGACAGATCAGGAACATCTCCAAAATACACCCCTTCCTAACCAATGACAGATGAGGAACATCTCCAAAATACGCCCCTTCCTAACCAATGACAGATCAGGAACATCTCCAAAATACACCCCTTCCTAACCAATGACAGATGAGGAACATCTCCAAAATACACCCCTTCCTAACCAATGACAGATGAGGAACATCTCCAAAATACGCCCCTTCCTAACCAACGAAAGATCAGGAACATCTCCAAAATACGCCCCTTCCTAACCAACGACAGATCAGGAACATCTCCAAAATACACCCCTTCCTAACCAATGACAGATGAGGAACATCTCCAAAATACGCCCCTTCTTAACCAACAGCAGCACCAAGATACCAATTTCACTGCCTGGTTATCTCTGCTTTGGCTACTACAACTCCAATCGTTGACCGAACTCTACATAGGTTATCCTCGCTTTAGTTTATCATGAATGCTTCCGCAGATTCATCCACCTTACTGCTCAGTATCTGCCAACCCATCTCTGCCAATCCCTCCAATGGCCTCCATCCCTCTCTGCCAATCCCTCCATTCAGTGTTCTCCACCAATCCCTCCACTGGCCTCCCATTCAGTGTCCTCCACCCCTCTCCACCAATCCCTCCACTGGCCTCCATTCAGTGTCCTCCACCCCTCTCTACCAATCCCTCCACTGGCCTCCATTCAGTGTCCTCCACCAATCCCTCCACTGACCCCTCCATTCAGTGTCCACCCCTCTCCACTGGCCTGCATTCAGTGTCCTCCACCCCTCTCCGCCAATCCCTCCACTGACCTCCATTCAGTGTCCTCCACCCCTCTCCGCCAATCCCTCCACTGACCTCCATTCAGTGTCCTCCACCCCTCTCTACCAATCCCTCCACTGACCTCCATTCAGTGTCCTCCACCCCTCTCTACCAATCCCTCCACTGACCTCCATTCAGTGTCCTCCACCCCTCTCTACCAATCCCTCCACTGACCTCCATTCAGTGTCCTCCACCCCTCTGTACCAATCCCTCCACTGACCTCCATTCAGTGTCCTCCACTCCTCTCTACCAATCCCTCCACTGGTCTCCATTCAGTGTCCTACACCCCTCTCTACCAATCCCTCCACTGACCTCCATTCAGTGTCCTCCACCCCTCTCCGCCAATCCCTCCACTGACCTCCATTCGGTGTCCTCCACCCCTCTCTACCAATCCCTCCACTGACCTCCATTCAGTGTCCTCCACCCCTCTCTACCAATCCCTCCACTGACCTCCATTCAGTGTCCTCCACCCCTCTCTACCAATCCCTCCACTGACCTCCATTCAGTGTCCTCCACCCCTCTGTACCAATCCCTCCACTGACCTCCATTCAGTGTCCTCCACTCCTCTCTACCAATCCCTCCACTGGTCTCCATTCAGTGTCCTCCACCCCTCTCTACCAATCCCTCCACTGACCTCCATTCAGTGTCCTCCACTCCTCTCTACCAATCCCTCCACTGGTCTCCATTCAGTGTCTTCCATCCCTTTCTACCAATCCCTCCACTGACCTCCATTCAGTGTCCTCCACCCCTCTCTACCAATCCCTCCACTGACCTCCATTCAGTGTCCTCCACCCCTCTCTACCAATCCCTCCACTGACCTCCATTCAGTGTCCTCCACCCCTCTCTACCAATCCCTCCACTGACCTCCATTCAGTGTCCTCCACCCCTCTCTACCAATCCCTCCACTGACCTCCATTCAGTGTCCTCCACCCCTCTCTACCAATCCCTCCACTGACCTCCATTCAGTGTCCTCCACCCCTCTCTACCAATCCCTCCACTGACCTCCATTCAGTGTCCTCCACCCCTCTCTACCAATCCCTCCACTGACCTCCATTCAGTGTCCTCCACCCCTCTCTACCAATCCCTCCACTGACCTCCATTCAGTGTCCTCCACCCCTCTCTACCAATCCCTCCACTGACCTCCATTCAGTGTCCTCCACCCCTCTCTACCAATCCCTCCACTGACCTCCATTCAGTGTCCTCCACCCCTCTCTACCAATCCCTCCACTGGTCTCCATTCAGTGTCCTCCACCCCTCTCTACCAATCCCTCCACTGGTCTCCATTCAGTGTCCTCCACCCCTCTCTACCAATCCCTCCACTGGCCTCCATTCAGTGTCCTCCACCCCTCTCTACCAATCCCTCCACTGACCTCCATTCAGTGTCCTCCACCCCTCTCTACCAATCCCTCCACTGACCTCCATTCAGTGTCCTCCACCCCTCTCTACCAATCCCTCCACTGACCTCCATTCAGTGTCCTCCACCCCTCTCTACCAATCCCTCCACTGACCTCCATTCAGTGTCCTCCACCCCTCTCTACCAATCCCTCCACTGGTCTCCATTCAGTGTCCTCCACCCCTCTCTACCAATCCCTCCACTGGTCTCCATTCAGTGTCCTCCACCCCTCTCTACCAATCCCTCCACTGGCCTCCATTCAGTGTCCTCCACCCCTCTCTACCAATCCCTCCACTGACCTCCATTCAGTGTCCTCCACCCCTCTCTACCAATCCCTCCACTGACCTCCATTCAGTGTCCTCCACCCCTCTCTACCAATCCCTCCACTGACCTCCATTCAGTGTCCTCCACCCCTCTCTACCAATCCCTCCACTGACCTCCATTCAGTGTCCTCCACCCCTCTCTACCAATCCCTCCACTGGTCTCCATTCAGTGTCCTCCACCCCTCTCTACCAATCCCTCCACTGGTCTCCATTCAGTGTCCTCCACCCCTCTCTACCAATCCCTCCACTGGCCTCCATTCAGTGTCCTCCACCCCTCTCTACCAATCCCTCCACTGACCTCCATTCAGTGTCCTCCACCCCTCTCTACCAATCCCTCCACTGGCCTCCATTCAGTGTCCTCCACCCCTCTCTACCAATCCCTCCACTGACCTCCATTCAGTGTCCTCCACCCCTCTCTACCAATCCCTCCACTGACCTCCATTCAGTGTCCTCCACCCCTCTCTACCAATCCCTCCATTAAGCCAACAAATAAAACTAAAAATATTAACATAAAAAAGCAATATACATCTCTGCCCCCAGCTACATCACCAACCTAATCCTAAAATACCACCCAAACCCTACTCTCTACTCCCGAGACCTCCTGCTGTCTAGATCCCTTATCACCTCCTCCCAAGCTCATCTTCAGGACTTCTATAGAGCTTCTCTTCCTCTGGAACTCCCTACCCCAATCTGCCCGTCTATCTTCTAGTCGCTCTGCAATGGCACACTTTTCTGCCAACAAGGACTTTACGTTAGGGGTTTTTTGCCCGCCTACACCTCCTTATTAAATCAACGAGTCTACCTATCACAACACTGAGGGGGCCGGGGCAGAAGCATGACTTTGGGGCTGAAGTTGGAAATTGCATCAAAGTCCATCCCAGTTCCAGAGCTCTCTGCAGGATCACAGAGGTCTATGAAAGTACAAAGATTGCTGCCGATAACATTTCTACAGGTTCATTCTATGTGGAGGAGCGTGCATTGTGTTATACAAGAGCCTCCACCCAGAAATGAATGACAACCATATAAAGAATAGAACACCATCCTCATCGGGGGTCTGCTGCCTCTGGTCACATATCCCTATCACTATAGAGGGTCTGCTGCCTCTGGTCACATGTTCCTATCCCTATAGAGGGTCTGCTGCCTCTGGTCACACGTCCCTATGGGAGGTCTGCTGCCTCTGGTCACACGTCCCTATGGGAGGTCTGCTGCCTCTGGTCACACGTCCCTATGGGAGGTCTGCTGCCTCTGGTCACACGTCCCTATGGGAGGTCTGCTGCCTCTGGTCACATGCGACTAACACCCCTCCATGACTCTGCACTGGAGGAAGCAGATTTCCCCTTCCGGTTGGGGACCTGCTATGGGTGAGGAGAGAAGATGGAAGACTCGGCCATGAGGACCCGTATGGAGATCTGGCACCGCTGGGCCACTCCTCAGCCAAGAATCTCTTCATTCTTCTCATGGAGCTGGAGAGCGAGTCTCCTGGTAACCAGCGCTGAGCCCATTCACGCGGCGCTGACTAATCCCCTCACACATCCGTTTTGGCTGCTCTTCAGAGCACTGTGACCGATCGAGCGAGCGACCCAACAAATCGAGATAGACTGGCGGGTAATGTGCGCAAATACCCCCCCACCCCCGTAGGGTCCCGTGACCGATATTACTAGAATAGGACTCTTCTGGACGTCTCCGCTAATGTACAGAACAGTATAATCACCATTGGGGGCAGAGCGACTGCCACTCACCGACTGGCAACGCCAATCACACTTTATAGAGGGGGGCGGAGTTCCTCCACCTTTACCTCCATTCAATCCGGAGAGCTGGAGGGAATATTTCTATACTCCGTGGCAGAACATGGAGAAAGTGCCACCTCTTCTATTCAAAAGGGAAATGAGAGCTGCAATGTGATTGGCTGCTGTGGACACCTCATTCTCTAGGCCGCTATGCACGCCGCTTGTTTGGTTACATTAATCTTTTTGCGCGGTCGCCTCCCAGGACCCCCACCACAGGCGACGTGGCCGCCTCTCAGGACCCCAGCCACAAACGACGCGGCCCCCCTTCCAGGACCCCCGCCACAAGCGACGCGGCCGCCTTTCAGGACCCCCGCCACAGGCGGCGCGGCCGCCTCCCAGGACCCCCGCCACAGGCGGCGCGGCCGCCTCCCAGGACCCCCGCCTCAGGCGGCGCGGCCGCCTCCCAGGACCCCCGCCTCAGGCGGCGCGGCCGCCTCCCAGGACCCCCGCCACAGGCGGCGCGGCCGCCTCCCAGGACCCCCGCCACAGGCGGCGCGGCCGCCTCCCAGGACCCCCGCCTCAGGCGGCGCGGCCGCCTCCCAGGACCCCCGCCACAGGCGGCGCGGCCGCCTCCCAGGACCCCCGCCACAGGCGGCGCGGCCGCCTCCCAGGACCCCCGCCACAGGCGAAGCGGCCACCTCCCAAGACCCCCGCCAATGGTGACGCGGCCGCCTCCCAAGACCCCCGCCACTGGCGACGCGGCCGCCTTTCAGGACCCCCGCCACTGGCGACGTGGCCGCCTTTCAGGACCCCCGCCACTGGCGACGTGGCCGCCTTTCAGGACCCCCGCCACAGGCGACGTGGCTGCTTCTCAGGACCCCCGACCACAGGACAGGCGAAGCGGCCGCCTCTCAGGACCTCCACCCTATGCAGATTTGTCATATCTCTCATTGGCTTCCCCCCAGAATGTATTGCCTTCTGCATTTCTGTGGAAAAGATTGATTCACCTGTAACGGATTTTCCATACAGCCTTGGTTAATGTAGATTTGCAGCACATAACATCACTACAATTGGGGCAGCCGAGGTTTATACTTCTTTATATGTAGATCTGCAGCACATAATCAGCAAAGACTTACACATCTGTATATGTAGATCACTACACAATACCTAACCCTACCTGTAGGGGGCAGCAGACTCTTACGTTTCAGTATATGTAGAACAGCAGCACATAATACCTAACATTACCTGTAGGGGGCAGCAGAGGCTTACGCTTCTTTAATGTATATGTAGATCAGAAGGGGGGGGGGGGGCTTTACCTAACATCTAAATGAGTTAACAGGAAATTTTCAGACAAGCCGTACATTTAACCCTTCGATCGGTCAGAGATGAAAAGCAGAATGCAAGTGTGAGCCATCATTTTCAGGCCGGCCTGCAGAGGGCGACAGACACCACACATTGCGTCTACGGCTTACCTAGATCCTCAATCTTCACTTCAGGTCCTATCGTGAACTGCGGCAGTGTGGGGGACTGCTTCTCGCCCGAGTGAGCTGCTGCAGGAGGGAAGGGACACCGTTACCACTGACAAAACAACCCAGACACCCCCCAACCCCCCAACTGTGCAAAATAATAACCCGCACCCTTCCCCCCCAATAGGGCCATATATCCCATACATTAAACCCCGATAATCTTGTATAATAATAATCTCAGGGCGTACTCACTGGTGGCACAGCACACAAAGACCTTCATCTTCAGACACGAACGCCGATGGTTGTGGGTTGGTTGGGCTGAAACAGACAAAGATTGGAAATCAGCGGTTGGAAATCTTCGAAGAATGCACCAAACCTGCATCAGACAAAAAAACTTCCATCCATCGAAAGTGTCGCCTAATACTGGGAGCTTGTGGAGAGGCTGGAGGACCGAGGATAGACCAGTGAAGGGCTGGCGATGGACCAAGGAGGGATTGATGATGGACAAAGGAGAGACCAGTGAAGGGCTGGCGATGGACCAAGGAGGGATTGATGATGGACAAAGGAGAGACCAGTGAAGGGCTGGTGATGGACCAAGGAGGGATTGATGATGGAGCAAGGAGAGACCAGTGAAGGGCTGGTGATGGACCAAGGAGGGATTGATGATGGAGCAAGGAGAGACCAGTGAAGGGCTGGTGATGGACCAAGGAGGGATTGATGACGGACCAAGGAGAGACCAGTGAAGGGCTGGTGATGGACCAAGGAGGGATTGATGATGGACAAAGGAGAGACCAGTGAAGGGCTGGCGATGGACCAAGGAGGGATTGATGATGGACAAAGGAGAGACCAGTGAAGGGCTGGTGATGGACCAAGGAGGGATTGATGATGGAGCAAGGAGAGACCAGTGAAGGGCTGGTGATGGACCAAGGAGGGATTGATGATGGACAAAGGAGAGACCAGTGAAGGGCTGGTGATGGACCAAGGAGGGATTGATGATGGACAAAGGATAGACCAGTGAAGGGCTGGCGATGGACCAAGGAGGGATTGATGATGGACAAAGGAGAGACCAGTGAAGGGCTGGCGATGGACCAAGGAGGGATTGATGATGGACAAAGGAGAGACCAGTGAAGGGCTGGCGATGGACCAAGGAGGGATTGATGATGGAGCAAGGAGAGACCAGTGAAGGGCTGGTGATGGACCAAGGAGGGATTGATGATGGACAAAGGAGAGACCAGTGAAGGGTTGGTGATGGACCAAGGAGGGATTGATGATGGACAAAGGAGAGACCAGTGAAGGGCTGGTGATGGACCAAGGAGGGATTGATGATGGAGCAAGGAGAGACCAGTGAAGGGCTGGTGATGGACCAAGGAGGGATTGATGATGGAGCAAGGAGAGACCAGTGAAGGGCTGGTGATGGACCAAGGAGGGATTGATGACGGACCAAGGAGAGACCAGTGAAGGGCTGGCGATGGACCAAGGAGGGATTGATGATGGACAAAGGAGAGACCAGTGAAGGGCTGGTGATGGACCAAGGAGGGATTGATGATGGACAAAGGATAGACCAGTGAAGGGCTGGTGATGGACCAAGGAGGGATTGATGATGGAGCAAGGAGAGACCAGTGAAGGGCTGGCGATGGACCAAGGAGGGATTGATGGTGGAGCAAGGAGAGACCAGTGAAGGGCTGGTGATGGACCAAGGAGGGATTGATGATGGAGCAAGGAGAGACCAGTGAAGGGCTGGTGATGGACAAAGGAGGGATTGATGATGGAGCAAGGAGAGACCAGTGAAGGGCTGGTGATGGACCAATGAGGGATTATGGAAAAAGGAGAGACCAGTGAAGGGCTGGTGATGGACCAAGGAGGGATTGATGACGGACCAAGGAGAGACCAGTGAAGGGCTGGTGATGGACCAATGAGGGATTATGGAAAAAGGAGAGACCAGTGAAGGGCTGGTGATGGACCAAGGAGGGATTGATGACGGACCAAGGCGAGACCAGTGAAGGATTGGTAATGGACCAAGGAGGGATTGATGACGGACCAAGGAGAGACCAGTGAAGGGCTGGTGATGGACCAATGAGGGATTATGGAAAAAGGAGAGACCAGTGAAGGGTTGGTGATGGACCAAGGAGGGATTGATGATGGACAAAGGAGAGACCAGTGAAGGGCTGGTGATGGACCAAGGAGGGATTGATGATGGACAAAGGAGAGACCAGTGAAGGGCTGGTGATGGACCAAGGAGGGATTGATGACGGACCAAGGAGAGACCAGTAAAGGGTTGGTAATGGACCAAGGAGGGATTGATGACGGACCAAGGAGAGACCAGTGAAGGGCTGGTGATGGACCAATGAGGGATTATGGAAAAAGGAGAGACCAGTGAAGGGTTGGTGATGGACCAAGGAGGGATTGATGATGGACAAAGGAGAGACCAGTGAAGGGCTGGTGATGGACCAAGGAGGGATTGATGACGGACCAAGGAGAGACCAGTGAAGGGCTGGTGATGGACCAATGAGGGATTATGGAAAAAGGAGAGACCAGTGAAGGGTTGGTGATGGACCAAGGAGGGATTGATGATGGACAAAGGAGAGACCAGTGAAGGGCTGGTGATGGACCAAGGAGGGATTGATGACGGACCAAGGAGAGACCAGTGAAGGGCTGGTGATGGATCGATTATGGACCGGGGAAGGACAGTTGATAGACCAGGGATGGATCAGGAAGGACAGGTGATAGTGCAGCAAAGGACTGGTGATGCAAGAGGGATGGACTGGGGAATGACAATTGATAGACCAATGAAATGCTGGTAATGGACCAGGAACAGATAAATTATGGACCGGAGTAGGATAGGTGATGGGCCGGGGAAGGGCTGTTGATGGACAGGTGAAAGATCAGACGATGGTACAGGTATGGATTGATTATGGACCATTGATGGACTGGGGAAGGACCATTAAAGCCCCAGGGATGGATTGGTAATGGACCAAAGGACAAGGATGAATCAGTGCTAGACCAGTGAAGAATGGGGGATGGACCAGTAAAGGATTGGGGACGGATCAGTTATGGACCAGTGAAGGACTGTGAATGGATTGGTGAAGGACAGGGATAGATCGATGACAGACTAGAGAAGGACCAGGGATTGATCGGTGATGGACCAGTAAAGGACAGGGGTCAGATTGGTGATGGACCAGTGAAGGACTAGGGATAAATCAGAGGTGGACTGGGGAAGGACAGGTTGACGCGCCAGGATTGGACTGACTGGGGAAGGACAAGTGATGGAGCCAGGGATGGATCAGAGACAGACCAGTGAAGGACTGAGGATTGATTGGTGAAGGACCAGGGATAGATCGGTGATGGACCAGTAAAGGACAGGGGTCAGATTGGTGATGGACCAGTAAAGGACAGGGGTCAGATTGGTGATGGACCAGTAAAGGACAGGGGTCAGATTGGTGATGGACCAGTAAAGGACAGGGGTCAGATTGGTGATGGACCAGTAAAGGACAGGGGTCAGATTGGTGATGGACCAGTAAAGGACAGGGGTCAGATTGGTGATGGACCAGTAAAGGACAGGGGTCAGATTGGTGATGGACCAGTAAAGGACAGGGGTCAGATTGGTGATGGACCAGTAAAGGACAGGGGTCAGATTGGTGATGGACCAGTAAAGGACAGGGGTCAGATTGGTGATGGACCAGTAAAGGACAGGGGTCAGATTGGTGATGGACCAGTAAAGGACAGGGGTCAGATTGGTGATGGACCAGTAAAGGACAGGGGTCAGATTGGTGATGGACCAGTAAAGGACAGGGGTCAGATTGGTGATGGACCAGTGAAGGACTGCGGATGGATCGGTGAAGGACCAGGGTTTGATCGGTGATGGACCAGTAAAGGACTAGGGATAAATCAGAGGTGGACTGGGGGAAGGACAGGTTGACGCGCCAGGATTGGACTGACTGGGGAAGGACAGGTTGACGCGCCAGGATTGGACTGACTGGGGAAGGACAAGTGATGGAGCCAGGGATGGATCAGAGACAGACCAGTGAAGGACAGGGGGCAGATGGGTGAAGGACTAGGGATGGATCGGTGATGCCCCAGGGACAGATGGTGAAGGGGCACTCTAGATGTAGCCTTTATTAGCCCATCACACTGTAACGAGGAGGACATTTTCTGACTCCTCATTCTTAGAACAGATCAGCCGTGTTCATTGTTTCCGGGCAGAAATCGGCGACTATAAATAAGGTTTCAGTGGAATATCAGGACAGAAGATCAATAAATAAAAGGTCGGTTGATGACCCCATCCAGTCTTACACCAGAACATCTAAATGTCCCGGAGAAGCGCATGACCTCATCCACCATCCTTCCAATCATTCTGCGGATTAGCGATGTGGTGTAAACCTCTTGTGCTGTGCCGGACATCATGGAGGAACGATGCCAGCTGCCACTAATGGCTGATAACAGAACAATAGCTGGCATGGTGGCGGCAGATAAGTCCCAGAACCGGCGTCCAGCGTTTTTTTTTTTTAATGTGAGAACGAAGTGAGGAGCGATTTCACAGAAACTATTTTTATGTCGTCATCCTTACAGACACGTTCTCACACATGAAATAAAATCCAAGCTTGTACTCACAGATGTAGTAGTATTCGTGGCCTGCGTGGAACTCGTAGCCCAGGGAGAAGGCGCTGTACCGCTGAAACTTCTCGGAAAATTTGATGGGGCTGTGGGGCGAGTGCGGGCGATTACATTCCCAACGCTTGAAGCCCTGGCTGATGTCACAGGTCCGGTAGCCCTCATAGTTCACCATATAAAGAATGTATTGCTCCATCCTATGGTCGGCGATGGTCTCATTGTAGTGCGGACAGTAGATGTCCAGGTAATCATTGACGTTCACTTGGACGGTGTAGCCATCGCGCCGCAAGCTGGAAAAAAATAAAAAGAAAAGACAAGTGGTCAGCAAATTTTGTAAAGGAAGCCCAACCAGAGGATGACAAGTGCAGGGATAGGACAACCCTAAATGTAAAGTAGGCCCCCCCTTCCCAAACAAAAAAACATTTCCCTATCTTTTTTGGCCTTACATTGAGGCCAATCATATCTCAGGTTCTCCAGCTTGTTGAAAGCATCTGCCGGCTTCTAAATTAGACCGGTTCCTGAATTCGAAATTCACCCCAGAACACGGGAGTACCCACGGAAAAGGTGGAGATAGCAGCAGCAGGAGATAGAGCAGGGGTGGCAAACTCAATTTCATCACAGGCCGCATCAACAGCATTGGTTACCCTCAAAAAGCCAGTTGTATCTGGGGTGCGCTACGCACAGGGCGCAGGGTTCAGGGGTGCCCTACGCACAGGGCGCAGGGTTCAGGGGTGCCCTACGCACAGGGCGCAGGGTTCAGGGGTGCCCTACGCACAGGGCGCAGGGTTCAGGGGTGCCCTACGCGCAGGGTTCAGGGGTGCCCTACGCGCAGGGTTCAGGGGTGCCCTACGCACAGGGTTCAGGGGTGCCCTACGCGCAGGGTTCAGGGGTGCCCTACGCACAGGGCGCAGGGTTCAGGCGTGCCCTACGCACAGGGCGCAGGGTTCAGGCGTGCCCTACGCACAGGGCGCAGGGTTCAGGCGTGCCCTACGCACAGGGCGCAGGGTTCAGGCGTGCCCTACGCACAGGGCGCAGGGTTCAGGCGTGCCCTACGCACAGGGCGCAGGGTTCAGGCGTGCCCTACGCACAGGGCGCAGGGTTCAGGCGTGCCCTACGCACAGGGCGCAGGGTTCAGGCGTGCCCTACGCACAGGGCGCAGGGTTCAGGCGTGCCCTACGCACAGGGCGCAGGGTTCAGGCGTGCCCTACGCACAGGGCGCAGGGTTCAGGCGTGCCCTACGCACAGGGCGCAGGGTTCAGGCGTGCCCTACGCACAGGGCGCAGGGTTCAGGGGTGCCCTACGCACAGGGCGCAGGGTTCAGGGGTGCCCTACGCACAGGGCGCAGGGTTCAGGGGTGCCCTACGCACAGGGCGCAGGGTTCAGGGGTGCCCTACGCACAGGGCGCAGGGTTCAGGGGTGCCCTACGCACAGGGCGCAGGGTTCAGGGGTGCCCTACGCACAGGGCGCAGGGTTCAGGGGTGCCCTACGCACAGGGCGCAGGGTTCAGGGGTGCCCTACGCACAGGGTTCAGGCGTGCCCTACGCACAGGGTTCAGGCGTGCCCTACGCACAGGGCGCAGGCGTGCCCTACGCACAGGGCGCAGGGTTCAGGCGTGCCCTACGCACAGGGCGCAGGGTTCAGGCGTGCCCTACGCACAGGGCGCAGGGTTCAGGCGTGCCCTACGCACAGGGCGCAGGGTTCAGGCGTGCCCTACGCACAGGGCGCAGGGTTCAGGCGTGCCCTACGCACAGGGCGCAGGGTTCAGGCGTGCCCTACGCACAGGGCGCAGGGTTCAGGCGTGCCCTACGCACAGGGTTCAGGCGTGCCCTACGCACAGAGCGCAGGGTTCAGGCGTGCCCTACGCACAGAGCGCAGGGTTCAGGCGTGCCCTACGCACAGAGCGCAGGGTTCAGGAGTGCCCTACGCACAGAGCGCAGGGTTCAGGAGTGCCCTACGCACAGAGCGCAGGGTTCAGGAGTGCCCTACGCACAGAGCGCAGGGTTCAGGAGTGCCCTACGCACAGAGCGCAGGGTTCAGGAGTGCCCTACGCACAGAGCGCAGGGTTCAGGAGTGCCCTACGCACAGAGCGCACAAGTGCACTATGTACAGAGTGCAGGGTTTAGGGGTGTGCTATTCACAGTGTGCAATCCCAACCCCCCAAAGCTTTCTCGCATCTCTCACCTACATTGCCTGGCTCTAGTACCTCCCTGTGTAGGCGGCTCTGCCTCACCTTGCAGGGAGGTCGTTCTCAGATTCTGGATATATGTCCCCGCTGTGTGTGCAGGGATCGGTTAGATACCAGACTCGCTGAGAGCAAAGCTGTCCCTTGTAATCATAGAACACTTTTTTTTTTTTTATAAGCGAGAGTGGGAGCGGAGGGTGAGAGCCAGAGGTGGGCGGAATGGAACTTCTGCAACGTTTCCAGCTGCAAAAGTGAGTGCAAAGGCCATATGGCAAAGCCTGGAGGGCCGGATCTGGCCTCCGGGCCTTGTGTGTGACATACGAGAGAAAAAAATGGGAGATGATGAGGTGGTCAAGGGGACAGAGAGGTGATAAGGGGGTCTTAGAGGAGCTAGGGTTAAGGATACGACCTACACAAAGCATCTATAGACACCAGAGCTGGGGGGAAGGGAAGAGGGGAAGGCTGGAAGAAGTGCAGACAGAGGAGAAGTCCAGAAGAAGTGCAGAGAGGGACCGAGAAGAAGGCCGGAAGAAGTGCAGAGAGGGACCGAGGAGAAGGCCGGAAGAAGAAGTGCAGAGAGGGACCGAGAAGAAGGCCGGAAGAAGTGCAGAGAGGGACAGAAGTGAAGGCCGGAAGAAGTGCAGAGACCGAGAAGAAGGCCGGAAGAAGTGCAGAGAGGGACCGAGAAGAAGGCCGGAAGAAGTGCAGAGAGGGACCGAGAAGAAGGCCGGAAGAAGTGCAGAGAGGGACCGAGGAGAAGGCCGGAAGAAGTGCAGAGACCGAGGAGAAGGCCGGAAGAAGTGCAGAGAGGGACCGAGGAGAAGGCCGGAAGAAGTGCAGAGACCGAGGAGAAGGCCGGAAGAAGTGCAGAGAGGGACCGAGGAGAAGGCCGGAAGAAGTGCAGAGAGGGACCGAGGAGAAGGCCGGAAGAAGTGTAGAGAGGGACCGAGGAGAAGGCCGGAAGAAGTGCAGAGAGGGACCGAGGAGAAGGCCGGAAGAAGTGCAGAGACCGAGGAGAAGGCCGGAAGAAGTGCAGAGAGGGACCGAGGAGAAGGCCGGAAGAAGTGCAGAGAGGGACCGAGGAGAAGGCCGGAAGAAGTGTAGAGAGGGACCGAGGAGAAGGCCAGAAGAAGTGCAGAGAGGGACAGAAGTGAAGGCGGGAAGAAGTGCAGAGACAGAGGAGAACACCAGAAGAAGTGCAGAGACCGAGAAGAAGTCCAGAAGAAGTGCAGAGACAGAGGAGAAGGCCAGAAGAAGTGCAGAGACAGAGGAGAACACCAGAAGAAGTGCAGAGACAGAGGAGAACACCAGAAGAAGTGCAGAGAGGGACTGAGGAGAAGACCAGAAGAAGTGCAGAGACCGAGGAGAAGGCCGGAAGAAGTGCAGAGACAGAGGAGAACACCAGAAGAAGTGCAGAGACAGAGGAGAACACCAGAAGAAGTGCAGAGACAGAGGAGAAGGCCAGAAGAAGTGCAGAGACAGAGGAGAAGGCCAGAAGAAGTGCAGAGACAGAGGAGAACACCAGAAGAAGTGCAGAGACAGAGGAGAAGGCCGGAAGAAGTGCAGAGACAGAGGAGAACACCAGAAGAAGTGCAGAGACAGAGGAGAAGGCCAGAAGAAGTGCAGAGACAGAGGAGAACACCAGAAGAAGTGCAGAGACAGAGGAGAAGGCCGGAAGAAGTGCAGAGACAGAGGAGAAGGCCAGAAGAAGTGCAGAGACAGAGGAGAACACCAGAAGAAGTGCAGAGACAGAGGAGAACACCAGAAGAAGTGCAGAGACAGAGGAGAACACCAGAAGAAGTGCAGAGACAGAGGAGAAGGCCGGAAGAAGTGCAGAGACAGAGGAGAAGGCCAGAAGAAGTGCAGAGACAGAGGAGAACACCAGAAGAAGTGCAGAGACAGAGGAGAACACCGGAAGAAGTGCAGAGACAGAGGAGAAGGCCGGAAGAAGTGCAGAGACAGAGGAGAAGGCCAGAAGAAGTGCAGAGACAGAGGAGAAGGCCAGAAGAAGTGCAGAGACAGAGGAGAAGGCCGGAAGAAGTGCAGAGACAGAGGAGAAGGCCGGAAGAAGTGCAGAGACAGAGGAGAAGGCCGGAAGAAGTGCAGAGACAGAGGAGAAGGCCAGAAGAAGTGCAGAGACAGAGGAGAAGGCCGGAAGAAGTGCAGAGACAGAGGAGAAGGCCGGAAGAAGTGCAGAGACAGAGGAGAAGGCCGGAAGAAGTGCAGAGACAGAGGAGAAGGCCGGAAGAAGTGCAGAGACAGAGGAGAAGGCCGGAAGAAGTGCAGAGACAGAGGAGAAGGCCGGAAGAAGTGCAGAGACAGAGGAGAAGGCCGGAAGAAGTGCAGAGACAGAGGAGAAGGCCGGAAGAAGTGCAGAGACAGAGGAGAACACCAGAAGAAGTGCAGAGACAGAGGAGAAGGCCGGAAGAAGTGCAGAGACAGAGGAGAACACCAGAAGAAGTGCAGAGACAGAGGAGAACACCAGAAGAAGTGCAGAGACAGAGGAGAAGGCCAGAAGAAGTGCAGAGACAGAGGAGAAGGCCAGAAGAAGTGCAGAGACAGAGGAGAACACCAGAAGAAGTGCAGAGACAGAGGAGAAGGCCAGAAGAAGTGCAGAGACAGAGGAGAACACCAGAAGAAGTGCAGAGACAGAGGAGAACACCAGAAGAAGTGCAGAGACAGAGGAGAAGGCCAGAAGAAGTGCAGAGACAGAGGAGAAGGCCGGAAGAAGTGCAGAGACAGAGGAGAAGGCCAGAAGAAGTGCAGAGACAGAGGAGAACACCAGAAGAAGTGCAGAGACAGAGGAGAACACCAGAAGAAGTGCAGAGACAGAGGAGAACACCAGAAGAAGTGCAGAGACAGAGGAGAAGGCCGGAAGAAGTGCAGAGACAGAGGAGAACACCAGAAGAAGTGCAGAGACAGAGGAGAAGGCCAGAAGAAGTGCAGAGACAGAGGAGAACACCAGAAGAAGTGCAGAGACAGAGGAGAACACCAGAAGAAGTGCAGAGACAGAGGAGAAGGCCGGAAGAAGTGCAGAGACAGAGGAGAACACCGGAAGAAGTGCAGAGACAGAGGAGAAGGCCGGAAGAAGTGCAGAGACAGAGGAGAAGGCCAGAAGAAGTGCAGAGACAGAGGAGAAGGCCAGAAGAAGTGCAGAGACAGAGGAGAACACCGGAAGAAGTGCAGAGACAGAGGAGAAGGCCGGAAGAAGTGCAGAGACAGAGGAGAAGGCCGGAAGAAGTGCAGAGACAGAGGAGAAGGCCGGAAGAAGTGCAGAGACAGAGGAGAAGGCCGGAAGAAGTGCAGAGACAGAGGAGAAGGCCAGAAGAAGTGCAGAGACAGAGGAGAAGGCCGGAAGAAGTGCAGAGACAGAGGAGAAGGCCGGAAGAAGTGCAGAGACAGAGGAGAAGGCCGGAAGAAGTGCAGAGACAGAGGAGAAGGCCGGAAGAAGTGCAGAGACAGAGGAGAAGGCCGGAAGAAGTGCAGAGACAGAGGAGAAGGCCGGAAGAAGTGCAGAGACAGAGGAGAAGGCCGGAAGAAGTGCAGAGACAGAGGAGAACACCAGAAGAAGTGCAGAGACAGAGGAGAAGGCCGGAAGAAGTGCAGAGACAGAGGAGAACACCAGAAGAAGTGCAGAGACAGAGGAGAAGGCCGGAAGAAGTGCAGAGACAGAGGAGAACACCAGAAGAAGTGCAGAGACAGAGGAGAAGGCCAGAAGAAGTGCAGAGACAGAGGAGAAGGCCAGAAGAAGTGCAGAGACAGAGGAGAACACCAGAAGAAGTGCAGAGACAGAGGAGAAGGCCAGAAGAAGTGCAGAGACAGAGGAGAACACCAGAAGAAGTGCAGAGACAGAGGAGAACACCAGAAGAAGTGCAGAGACAGAGGAGAAGGCCGGAAGAAGTGCAGAGACAGAGGAGAACACCGGAAGAAGTGCAGAGACAGAGGAGAACACCAGAAGAAGTGCAGAGACAGAGGAGAACACCAGAAGAAGTGCAGAGACAGAGGAGAACACCAGAAGAAGTGCAGAGACAGAGGAGAACACCGGAAGAAGTGCAGAGACAGAGGAGAAGGCCGGAAGAAGTGCAGAGACAGAGGAGAACACCGGAAGAAGTGCAGAGACAGAGGAGAAGGCCGGAAGAAGTGCAGAGACAGAGGAGAAGGCCGGAAGAAGTGCAGAGACAGAGGAGAAGGCCGGAAGAAGTGCAGAGACAGAGGAGAAGGCCAGAAGAAGTGCAGAGACAGAGGAGAACACCAGAAGAAGTGCAGAGACAGAGGAGAACACCAGAAGAAGTGCAGAGACAGAGGAGAAGGCCAGAAGAAGTGCAGAGACAGAGGAGAAGGCCAGAAGAAGTGCAGAGACAGAGGAGAAGGCCAGAAGAAGTGCAGAGACAGAGGAGAAGGCCAGAAGAAGTGCAGAGACAGAGGAGAAGGCCGGAAGAAGTGCAGAGAGAGAGGAGAAGGCCAGAAGAAGTGCAGAGACAGAGGAGAAGGCCAGAAGAAGTGCAGAGACAGAGGAGAAGGCCAGAAGAAGTGCAGAGACAGAGGAGAAGGCCGGAAGAAGTGCAGAGACAGAGGAGAACACCAGAAGAAGTGCAGAGACAGAGGAGAACACCAGAAGAAGTGCAGAGACAGAGGAGAACACCAGAAGAAGTGCAGAGACAGAGGAGAACACCAGAAGAAGTGCAGAGACAGAGGAGAAGGCCGGAAGAAGTGCAGAGACAGAGGAGAAGGCCGGAAGAAGTGCAGAGACAGAGGAGAACACCAGAAGAAGTGCAGAGACAGAGGAGAACACCAGAAGAAGTGCAGAGACAGAGGAGAAGGCCGGAAGAAGTGCAGAGACAGAGGAGAAGGCCAGAAGAAGTGCAGAGACAGAGGAGAACACCAGAAGAAGTGCAGAGGTGGATAGAAGCAGATGGAAGGGCAGAAAGTAGATCAGAAGCAGAACACAAAGGAAGGAGTGAGGGGAGTAGATGATGCTGTGAAGGACTGATAAAGGAACAAGGAGACAAGCTTGGCAAATACCACTACGGGGCACCATCTTCAGTGCCCATCATGTAATAACGGCTCTTGGCATCCATGTATGTAACCCACCATGGTGAACGCACAGCCTGTCTCGGCTATACAATCCTAGGACAGGATTCAGGGGCCCCCCTGTAATCTGATTCCAGAACTACCAACATAACACGAGTTGGAAAACGTCTCTACGAGTCTCGCTGCCTCACTCATCTCCGCTCGGAGCCGGGAACACGAGAAGCAGATGATTGGCTACGCTCAGACACGTGTCAGTCAATACACGACACGCACCGCTGAACTATAATTTGCTTTTTTTCTCTAATCTCTGCTCTTGAGGCTGAGAATTAATTAGGAAATATTGAGCCGGCCAAAAGCACTTAGTACTGTTCATGCTTCCCGGTGTAACTCACCCCCGTACTAAGCCAGGACATCGGGGGGATAAAACAGTCATCAAAGATATCAATGTCAATTACACTAAATAGGAGAAGAGACCTCTGAGGTTCTTATATAGAGCTCCAGACACAGGTGAAGAGACCTGAGAGGTTCTTATATAGAGCTCCAGACACAGGTGAAGAGACCTGTGAGGTTCTTATATAGAGCTCCAGACACAGGTGAAGAGGAGACCTGAGAGGTTCTTATATAGAGCTCCAGACACAGGTGAAGAGACCTGTGAGGTTCCTATATAGAGCTCCAGACACAGGTGAAGAGACCTGAGAGGTTCTTATATAGAGCTCCAGACACAGGTGAAGAGGAGACCTGAGAGGTTCTTATATAGAGCTCCAGACACAGGTGAAGAGACCTGTGAGGTTCCTATATAGAGCTCCAGACACAGGTGAAGAGGAGACCTGAGAGGTTCTTATATAGAGCTCCAGACACAGGTGAAGAGACCTGTGAGGTTCCTATATAGAGCTCCAGACACAGGTGAAGAGACCTGTGAGGTTCCTATATAGAGCTCCAGACACAGGTGAAGAGACCTGTGAGGTTCCTATATAGAGCTCCAGACACAGGTGAAGAGGAGACCTGAGAGGTTCTTATATAGAGCTCCAGACACAGGTGAAGAGACCTGTGAGGTTCCTATATAGAGCTCCAGACACAGGTGAAGAGACCTGAGAGGTTCTTATATAGAGCTCCAGACACAGGTGAAGAGGAGACATGAGAGGTTCTTATATAGAGCTCCAGACACAGGTGAAGAGGAGACCTGTGAGGTTCTTCTATAGAGCTCCAGACACAGGTGAAGAGACCTCTGAGGTTCCTATATAGAGCTCCAGACACAGGTGAAGAGACCTGAGAGGTTCTTATATAGAGCTCCAGACACAGGTGAAGAGACCTGAGAGGTTCTTATATAGAGCTCCAGACACAGGTGAAGAGGAGACCTGTGAGGTTCTTCTATAGAGCTCCAGACACAGGTGAAGAGACCTGTGAGGTTCCTATATAGAGCTCCAGACACAGGTGAAGAGACCTGAGAGGTTCTTATATAGAGCTCCAGACACAGGTGAAGAGGAGACCTGAGAGGTTCTTATATAGAGCTCCAGACACAGGTGAAGAGACCTGCGAGGTTCTTATATAGAGCTCCAGACACAGGTGAAGAGGAGACCTGTGAGGTTCTTCTATAGAGCTCCAGACACAGGTGAAGAGACCTGCGAGGTTCTTATATAGAGCTCCAGACACAGGTGAAGAGGAGACCTGTGAGGTTCTTATATAGAGCTCCAGACACAGGTGAAGAGGAGACCTGAGAGGTTCTTATATAGAGCTCCAGACACAGGTGAAGAGACCTGCGAGGTTCTTATATAGAGCTCCAGACACAGGTGAAGAGGAGACCTGTGAGGTTCTTATATAGAGCTCCAGACACAGGTGAAGAGGAGACCTGAGAGGTTCTTATATAGAGCTCCAGACACAGGTGAAGAGACCTGCGAGGTTCTTATATAGAGCTCCAGACACAGGTGAAGAGGAGACCTGTGAGGTTCTTATATAGAGCTCCAGACACAGGTGAAGAGGAGACCTGTGAGGTTCTTCTATAGAGCTCCAGACACAGGTGAAGAGACCTGTGAGGTTCCTATATAGAGCTCCAGACACAGGTGAAGAGACCTGAGAGGTTCTTATATAGAGCTCCAGACACAGGTGAAGAGGAGACCTGTGAGGTTCCTATATGGAGCTCCAGACACAGGTGAAGAGGAGACCTGAGAGGTTCTTATATAGAGCTCCAGACACAGGTGAAGAGGAGACCTCAGAGGTTCTTATATAGAGCTCCAGACACAGGTGAAGAGGAGACCTCAGAGGTTCTTATATAGAGCTCCAGACACAGGTGAAGAGGAGACCTGAGAGGTTCTTATATAGAGCTCCAGACACAGGTGAAGAGACCTGAGAGGTTCTTATATAGAGCTTCAGACACAGGTGAAGAGACCTGAGAGGTTCTTATATAGAGCTCCAGACACAGGTGAAGAGACCTGAGAGGTTCTTCTATAGAGCTCCAGACACAGGTGAAGAGGAGACCTGTGAGGTTCTTCTATAGAGCTCCAGACACAGGTGAAGAGGAGACCTGCAAGGTTCTTATATAGAGCTCCAGACACAGGTGAAGAGACCTGAGAGGTTCTTATATAGAGCTCCAGACAGAGGTGAAGAGGAGACCTCAGAGGTTCTTATATGGAGCTCCAGACACAGGTGAAGAGACCTGAGAGGTTCTTATATAGAGCTCCAGACACAGGTGAAGAGACCTGAGAGGTTCTTATATAGAGCTCCAGACAGAGGTGAAGAGGAGACCTGAGAGGTTCTTATATAGAGCTCCAGACACAGGTGAAGAGGAGACCTGAGAGGTTCTTATATAGAGCTCCAGACACAGGTGAAGAGGAGACCTGAGAGGTTCTTATATAGAGCTCCAGACACAGGTGAAGAGACCTGCGAGGTTCTTATATAGAGCTCCAGACACAGGTGAAGAGACCTGCGAGGTTCTTATATAGAGCTCCAGACACAGGTGAAGAGACCTGCGAGGTTCTTATATAGAGCTCCAGACACAGGTGAAGAGACCTGCGAGGTTCTTATATAGAGCTCCAGACACAGGAGAAGAGACCTGGGAGGTTCCTATATGGAGCTCCAGACACAGGTGAAGAGGAGACCTGAGAGGTTCTTCTATGGAGCTCCAGACACAGGTGAAGAGACCTGCGAGGTTCTTATATAGAGCTCCAGACACAGGTGAGGAGGAATGTTTGGAGGTTGCTATACTGAGCTCTGGAAGAACTTCAGACACTAAATATTTGATATACCATTGGTACGTTGCTCATTCAGGCTTTGTGAGGGACGTCTGCTCGATAGCCAGCGTCCTTCATCTGCTCGATAGCCAGCGTCCTTCATCCGCTCCATCAGGTCATTTGCTGTAAAGCTGTCCTTTGGTGAGATGACATTGAATGGTCGGCAGTATAATTTAGCGCTGGCTCTGCCCTTGTGAAGGACAACAAAACATACGTGATAGCATATGGGAAGCAGGAGGCACATGTCATTTAAGTCTATGCTCACCCGCTGCAGCTATAATTCTTCCCAGCAGGCAGAAGCGTCCGAAGGCCAGAACCTCAGACCTGGACATGGGCACAGATGAGAGCGGACTGTTGCCAGAGGTCAGGATGGCACTCATCGTGGTGACAGTGGCCGATTCTTCTGCCAGGGCTCAGGCAGGCTGCGACTTGTAAAGGATATCCGGGGAGTGATGGCAATGCACCAGATGAGTCAGATTGATCAAACGCGTCTCGTATTTTTCCCCCCGCAGAGCCAAATATCAACCAAAGTGCATTGGAAATGTATGAACATCGGAATCTGGCTGTTAAAGTTCAGGAAGGACGGACCGTATAAAGGAAATATCAACCATGTCCAATTAGACTGAACCCCAATGAATACACTTTGTATATCTAGAACAGGGGTCTCAAACTGGTGGCCCTCCAGCTTTTGCAAAACAACAAGTCCCATCATGCCTCTACCTGTGGGGGTCATGCTTGTAACTGTCAGCCTTGCAATGCCTTATGGGACTTGTAGTTTCGCAACAGCTGGAGGGTCACCAGTTTGAGACCCCCTGATCTAGAACAATTAATCTAAGATTATAAACCACATTCAACTTTTTGGATTCCGATTCAATGAAACAAGAGGGGATTCGCCTTGGCACCTTCCCAACCATCACATGACTGGCAACTACTTTGGTGACATGGAACACATGCAAAACAGCGGCCTTCTGATATGCAAAAACAGACACGCCCACTTCGGCCTTGGAAACCTCCAGAGGCCAATAACTGTGATGGGCCAACCAGAAGAGGTCCAAGAGGGATGACCAAGATATCCAAGGTGGCCTCCCCATTTCTTCTGCTGTTTCAGTTGAAACAAGAGGGGTTTTCCTTGGTACATCCCCACCCATCAGCTGACTGGCACCTAACTTCGGTGTCATGGAGCATAATAAAGTGCTTTCTGATTAGCAGAAGTGGACGATGCCACCATTGCCATGGAAGCCCCCTGAGGGCTGATGGGCCAACCAAAAGAGTTCAAGTGAGATGACCATGGCATCTAAGGTGGCTTCACCATTTCTTTTGCTGTTTTATTGAAACAAGGAGGGGTCCTCCTTGGCACATTTTCACCCATCACATGACTGCCATCTCCTTTGGCAATATGGAGCATACAAAACTGTGGTCTTCTGATTGTCAAAAGCAGACACTCCGGTCTCGGTAGCCCCCAGAGGCCAATGACTGATGGCCCAACCAGAAGGGGTCCGAGGCAGATGACCGCGGCATCTAAGGTGGCTTCACCTTTTCTTCTGCTGTTTTATTGAAACAAGGAGGGGTCCTCCTTGGCACATTTCCACCTATCACATGACTGCCATCTTCTTTGGCAATATGGAGCATAAAAAACTGTGGCCTTCTGATTGTCAAAAGCAGACACTCAGGTCTCCGTAGCCCCCAGAGGCCAACGACTGATGGCCCAACCAGAAGGGGTCCGAGGCAGATGACCGCGGCATCTAAGGTGGCTTCACCATTTCTTCTGCTGTTTCAGTTGAAACAAGGAGGGGTTTTCCTTGGCACATTCCCACCTATCAGCTGACTGGCACCTAACTTCGGTGTCATGGAGCATAATAAAGTGCTTTCCGATTAGCAGAAGAGGACGATGCCACCATTGTCATGGAAGCCCCCTGAGGGCTGATGGGCCTACCAAAAAAAAAGAGTTCAAGGGAGATGACCACGGCATCTAAGGTGGCTTCACCATTTCTTTTGCTGTTTTATTGAAACAAGGAGGGGTCCTCCTTGGCACATTTTCACCCATCACATGACTGCCATCTCCTTTGGCAATATGGAGCATACAAAACTGTGGTCTTCTGATTGTCAAAAGCAGACACTCCGGTCTCGGTAGCCCCCAGAGGCCAATGACTGATGGCCCAACCAGAAGGGGTCCGAGGCAGATGACCGCGGCATCTAAGGTGGCTTCACCTTTTCTTCTGCTGTTTTATTGAAACAAGGAGGGGTCCTCCTTGGCACATTTCCACCTATCACATGACTGCCATCTTCTTTGGCAATATGGAGCATAAAAAACTGTGGCCTTCTGATTGTCAAAAGCAGACACTCAGGTCTCCGTAGCCCCCAGAGGCCAACGACTGATGGCCCAACCAGAAGGGGTCCGAGGCAGATGACCGCGGCATCTAAGGTGGCTTCACCATTTCTTCTACTGTTTCAGTTGAAACAAGAGGGGTTTTCCTTGGCACATTCCCACCTATCAGCTGACTGGCACCTAACTTCGGTGTCATGGAGCATAATAAAGTGCTTTTCGATTAGCAGAAGTGGACGATGCCACCATTGTCATGGAAGCCCCCTGAGGGCTGATGGGCCAACCAAAAGAGTTCAAGGGAGATGACCACGGCATCCAAGGTGGCTTCACCATTTCTTTTGCTGTTTTATTGAAACAAGGAGGGGTCCTCCTTGGCACATTTCCACCTATCGCATGACTGCCATCTTCTTTCGCAATATGGAGCATACAAAACTGTGGCCTTCTGATTGCCAAAAGCAGACCCTGCCACTCCGGTCTCAGTAGCCCCCAGAGGCCAATGACTGATGGCCTAACCAGAAGGGGTCCGAGGCAGATGACCGTGGCATCTAAGGTGGCTTCACCATTTCTTCTGCTGTTTTATTGAAACAAGGAGGGGTCCTCCTTGGCACATTTCCACCTATCACGTGACTGCCATCTTCTTTCGCAATATGGAGCATACAAAACTGTGGCCTTCTGATTGTCAAAACAGACACGCCCACTTCAGCCTTGGAAACCTCCAGAGGCCAATAACTGTGATGGGCCAACCAGAAGGGGTCCAAGAGGGATGATCAAAGTATCCAAGATGGCCTCCCCATTTCTTCTGCTGTTTCAGTTGAAACAAGGAGGGGTTTTCCTTGGCACATTCCCACCTATCAGCTGACTGGCACCTAACTTCGGTGTCATGAAGCATAATAAAGTGCTTTCCGATTAGCAGAAGAGGACGATGCCACCATTGTCATGGAAGCCCCCTGAGGGCTGATGGGCCAACCAAAAGAGTTCAAGGGAGATGACCACGGCATCTAAGGTGGCTTCACCATTTCTTCTGCTGTTTTATTCAAACAAGAGGGGTCCTCCTTGGCACATTTCCACCAATCACATGACTGCCATCTCCTTTGGCAATATGGAGCATACAAATCGGTGGCCTTCCGATTGTCAAAAGCAGACACTCCGGTCTCGGTAGCCCCCAGAGGCCAATGACTGATGGCCCAACCCGAGGCAGATGACCGCAGCATCTAAGGTGGCTTCACCTTTCCTTCTGCTGTAAGCAAACCCCGCGGAGCGGTTTACGTTTATTTTCCACCATCAGAATCTAAATCACACCTGCGGAAGTGAAAATAGTTTGCACAGTAAAATGTCATCGGCGCACATGTTAGCAGAGTAATTGGGTACGATCCATAAAACAGAGAAGAGATTCGGATGGGGGGGGGGGGGGGGGTAGGTAATGGCAGATGAAGGAAAGAGAGCGATGGAAGGCGAAGAGGAAACTGCTGACTGAAAAACTGCCTGGCTGGATGGAAAGAGGAAGAGGCGGCGAGCAAGGAGCCGAATAGGTTATCTAATAGACAGGGGGGACGATTAATAGCGGAGTAACAGAGTAATGCTATGGGAGGAGACGCCAACAGATGGCGAATCGTGAGGGATAGGGGACGGCACGGCTACTGAAAGACGACGGTGAAATGTTTACAGTATCATCTCTGGCAATCCAACTGTCCTTCCATTTCTTTTCTGTATACCGAATTACTAAAACAATGGCGGCCGAGCGCCAGGAACGGCGCGGCCAGTGCGTCTATGAAATACGTCCTCATAGGCAGTCAATGGACATACATTACCCTGATCTGCCTTCTGCATTAATTTGTCCACCATTAGGAGCGCCATTATGCAAACCGTCCACGTGAATTCCATGAAAGGAATATGTAATGAGTCTGAATAACGGTGCCGCAGCCCCGGAGGGGGGGGGGGGGGGAGAAGATCGGGCCCGCTGCTGCTGCTGCTCCTGCAGGGGTAGAAGGATGACCTAGTGACATGTTCCAGGTAGAGACAAGAGGCAGGTAATAGAGAGGTACAGTTTGTCAAGATTAATGTTGTGTTTCCGCCTGGAGGGATCCGTTTAGCTGGCAAGAGGCATTATAAAAATACAGCTGTCACCGGCGCCGAGCTCCCGGCCAGAGGAGTATTTTTAGCATGTGGGTCCCATTTATACTAATTAAGAGGCAGCTCTGTGCACCCCACACAAGCAAGACAGCTTCTTCAACCTTGCCGGAGCCACTTATACAGACGAGGCCGCGCACACCGGAGAGAGCCGGCGACATACTTTGGTGTGTCAGCCTCATCCGACGCTCACGTCAGCTCCTCTCAGCTGTCACATCTACATCAGCAGAGTGCCGTCTGCCATCCACCGCTCCACGGGCAGTGCAGACAGGTTATAGGACCTGTATATTGCGAGAGATGCTTTCCACGTTGTCACCCGTGCAATACATCCCATAATAGTATCACCGAACTCTCCATCTGAAGGCTTTGCGCCCGTGATCGCCCTACCCTGCGTGCACGCTCGCCCTCCACTGGGTGCAACCATCTTTATTTTCCACGTCATTCACTCAATACGTCTCACATCCTCATCCTGGGAGCCAGATCAAAATACATTGACCTCTGCTTTCCAGGGTAAAAAAAAATGTATAAAAAATGGCGGTATTTACATCTGCCAGAACCGGAAGTGATGTCATGAAGTTGCTTACGGCCTTCCAGGACCACAGAGATGGCCAGGGGCCATATGGTCTTCAGCCAGCTCTGTTGTAACCCGGCGCCGCTGCGAGATGAGATTCTGTGCCCCTCGACCACATGGCAGAGCCCAAAGAGGCACCAGTGGGAAGGAGGGGTAGAAATGTCCTCTTTTGCTGCATGTAAAAGCAATCCAGCAGCTAAATCAGCCGCTAGGATGGCTTTTACATTAGTGGGAAAATATGACCTTCTACAGGCGGGAATCCCCCCTCAGGATATGTCTGGTAAGACCAAGATTCAACCTTCACCCATTATGGCAGGCAAGGTCTAGGTAGACCTTCAGGGGCTCGACCTCCCGTTCTTGGGGTCCCTACCCTGGACCTGTAGAGCACCCTACTGGAAACACCTTGGTCAGTCATTACTGCACAGGGTTCCATCTACGTAAAGGTGCAGTGCTGAATGGTCGCATTACAGCCAATCCCCACGTTTGCTCTACTCCCATCATATTGGGGCCTGGGGCCCAATCCATCACAGTTGGATCCAGACAACATCAATCTCCTGATCCCTACTGGAACCGCTGAGAATCTGGTAGCAGTATGCAGAGAGCAGCACATCAGTGACCATCATCTTCAAATCAAAAACTGAGGCACTTCCTGTATGGGAGGAGTTATAGAAGGAAGGACTTCCTGTCCGTTTTTGCCAGTGTCCTTTCATCTACAGATGGAGCATAATTCGGGTAGTCAGTTTATAACCTGCTCTGTTTTCCCCGTGATCTATGAAAGAAAAGAAAATAAGCTCTACTTCCAGCAATGCCACCAATGTCCACCTCCAACGTCCCAATAACCTTTACAACTCCATCCCATCAATTATAATCTACAACCCCCACACCTTCATGAGAGCTACAGACTACACCACCCGCCCCACCTTCATTCTGAGTGATAGACATTATAACAGGAGGTCGGCCAAACACTTCAATGTAGAAACATGGAACTTCTGCAGCTCTCTACTCCAATTTAGGCACAGAAAACCATTTTTAGGGGGGCCTGATGGTTATAAAGAAGCAATCCCTATTCATAAAAGGTAATGGTGGGCTGCATCTTTGTTGGGGAGCCAGTATAAGGGTGAGGTGACATAGGGTGGTCTCTGTTGGGGAGAAAATATAAGGATGTGTTGACATATGGAGGTCCTTGATGGTGACACAACATAAGGGTAAGCCAACATAGGGAGGTCTCTACTGGGGAGCCAATATAAGGGTGAGCAGACATATATTGGCTCCCCATCGGAGACCTCCCTAAGGGTTAACTCATACTGCAAAGTTTCTGTTAGTGAGCCAATGTAAAGATAAGCTGACACCATGTGGTCTTCCTTAGGGAGCCAATATAAAAGGTGAGTTGACACTGGGAAGTCTCTGTTGGGAAGACAATATAAAGGGTAAGCAGACACCGGAAGGTTTTTGTTGGGATGCCAAAAGAGGGTAGGTCTGCCCCGGGAGGTCTTTGATACCTCTGCGGCTCTCTAATCCAATTTAGGCCCAGAAAACCATTTTTGGTTTAAGACAAACTGTCCTCATTTCTGATGTCAACGCTGGGGGGGGGGGGGGGGGTTCTGTTGGGACCTTGGCTCTTCAACACTGTCAATGGAGGGCACCCTTTACATAAGACGTGATAGGTAAGCAGGCACTGGGAAGTCTCTGTAAAATGACACCAACTTAGACCTTGCTTCCTCAGCACTGTCCATGGAGGATCTCCTTTACAGAGGACTTGATGGGTTTCTGTTGGGGAGCCACTATAAGAGTAAGCTGGCACTGGGAGGTCTCTGTTGGGGTGCCAATCTAAGCACAAGTTGACACTACGGAGGTCACTGATAAATGACACCTCAACTAAGAATACCTTAGACCTTGGTTCCTCAGCACTGTCTATGGAGAGTCACCTCTACAGAGGATGCAATGCAGGGGTCTCAAACTGGTGGCCCTCCAGCTGTTGCAAAACTACAGGTCCCATCATGCCTCTGCCTGAGGGAGTCATGCTTGTAACTGTCAGCCTTGCAATGCCTCATGGGACTTGTAGTTTCGCAACAGCTGGAGGGCCACCAGTTTGAGACCCCTGATGTAATGGGTCTCTGTTGGGGAGCCAATATAAAAAAAGGGTAAGTTGGCACTGGGAGGTCACTGTAAAAAGAACACCAACTTAGACCTTGGTTTTTCAGCACCATCCATGGAGGGTCCCCCTTTACAGAGGGGGGTTGGGTTTCTGCTGGGGAGGATAAATAAGGGTAAGCTGACCCAAGGAGGTCTCTGTTTGGGAAGCAAGCCAATCTAAGGCTAAGTTGACACTGGGGAAATCTCTAAAATTACACCTACTAAAGATGATAGACCTACGTTCTTCAACGACATCCATGGAGGGACCCCTTTACAGGAGGACATGATGGGTTTTTGTTGGGGAGCCAATCTATGGACACCAACTTAGACCTTGGTTTTTCAGCACCATCCATGGAGGGTCCCCCTTTACAGAGGGGGTTGGGTTTCTGCTGGGGAAGATAAATAAGGGTAAGCTGACCCAGGGAGGTCTCCGTTTGGGAAGCCAACCTAAGGCCAAGTTGACACTGGGGAAATCTCTAAAATTACACCTACTAAAGATGATAGACCTATGTTCAACGCCATCCATGGAGGGACCCCTTTACAGGAGGACATGATGGGTTTTTGTTGGGGAGCCAATCTATGCACACCCACTTAGACCTTGGTTTTTCAGCACCATCCATGGAGGGTCCCCTTTTTTCATGAGGGGGTTGGGTTTCTGCTGGGGAGCATAAATAAGGGTAAGCTGACCCAGGGAGGTCTCTGTTTGGGAAGCCAGCCAATCTAAGGCCAAGTTGACACTGGGGAAATGTCTAAAATTACACCTACTAAAGATGACAGACCTACGTTCTTCAACGCCATCCATGGAGGGACCCCTTTACAGGAGGACATGATGGGTTTTTGTTGGGGAGCCAATCTATGCACACCCACTTAGACCTTGGTTTTTCAGCACCATCCATGGAGGGTCCCCTTTACAGAGGGGGGTTGGGTTTCTGCTGGGGAGCATAAATAAGGGTAAGCTGACCCAGGGAGGTCTCTGTTTGGGAAGCCAGCCAATCTAAGGCCAAGTTGACACTGGGGAAATGTCTAAAATTACACCTACTAAAGATGACAGACCTATGTTCTTCAACGCAATCCATGGAGGGTCCCCTTTACAGAGGGGGGTTAGGTTTGTGCTGGGAGCATAAATAAGGGTAAAGCTGACCCAGGGAGGTCTCCGTTTGGGAAGCCAGCCAATCTAAGGCCAAGTTGACACTGGGGAAATCTCTAAAATTACACCTACTAAAGATGATAGACCTACGTTCTTCAACGCCATCCATGGAGGGACCCCTTTACAGGAGGACATGATGGGTTTTTGTTGGGGAGCCAACCTATGGATCAGTTGACACTAGGGAGGTCTCTATAAAAGAACACCTCAACTAAGACGACCTTAGATCTTGGTTCTTCAGCACGGTTTGTGGAGGGGCCCCTTACAGAGGACATGACTGGTTTCTGTTCTCCGGTTAGAGCTGGTGAAGAGGGTAGGGTAATGTATGCACAGGGTGGGGATAATTCTGATTAGCACTGAACAGAAACATGCAGAACCGATCGCCGAGGGACATTCTGTTCTCATCTGCAGCCAGATCAGATTCTACGCAAATTAAAAAAAAACTACAACCAGTCCCTAAACTCGGCATCTGTCCTACATCAGGAGCCAAGCGAGAGACGCGCTTCGCAGTTCCCGCATCGCCATGCAGACGACAGAAGGCCTCCTCTCCTCCGGCTACAGCAATCACCGTGACGACAGCGAGAATAACAAGGCACGGAAAGCCGGGCCGTGGGCTATCGGTGTGACATATCTGGGACAGGCTGAGATGACAGCGCCAGAGCATCCTTCGCAGAGAGAGGGCCAGGGTGGGCAAGAAGACCTTCCAATGCAAAGAAGGGGCGAGACGGATCACCGCGGGGAAGACGCGATGACACTTCCCATCGCCAATGTAGAGCGAAAAACAGCTAAAAACAAACCCAAAAGCCAAAAGCTCACATCTAATGTGCGACCGAGAGGAACGCTTAATTAAAAGCGCAGTAGTAAAAAGGTCACGCCGCCATTTTTTTTTTTTTTTACGTGGGTGGTGAGGACGTCCAATTCTTAATTGTGTCTATTTTCTTCCATGTTAAAAGCATGAAAAACGCACAACTATTTTAAAACTACATTAAGCACTGTGGACCCAAGGTCACTGGGACGGAGTCGGCCGTCCACGCAAGTAAACGGGGGGGACCAATCCGCCATTACGGGAGTCTGAGAGGTTCTGCCTTTCCTCCCAGAGACCAAATCCACGGAGACCTGCCGCTCGCTGCGTTCACACCGGCCCCGTCCGATCCTCCGCAGCCTCCTCCCAGAGACGCAGGCTCTTCAATGGGACTAATTTAAGCCGGCAGGCGCACACAGCTGTACACGGGGGGGGGGGGGGGGTAAAAAACACGGAAGCGATGCAAAAGGGGGGAGCGAGGCGCTGACAGAACAGGGCCAGAGAGCTGCCAAGGAACAGAGGGGGGGGGGGGGGGGACGTTAATGTAATGATGGCGGGTTTTATTGGAGAAGCTAAATGCAGAGAAGTGACTGGCACTATAGACATGGAGGGGGGGGGGGCTAATAAAATGGAGGCTACGGGGAGAGCGAACGCGGTGGGGAGAACCTCGTCTCCGTATTCTAGGTCAGGCTGGACAAATCAATGCGCCATTCAGAGAACGTTCTATCTGTAGGCCACAGGACAACACCGACCATAGAAAAAAAAAGCCTAAAAAACCCAAAAAATAACCCAACAATAAAAACGGAGCTGCATTTTTAGGACTCTGTTCTAGATCCCGTTATCACCAATAAGAGGGGAAAATATTCATTTGATCCCTTTCAGATGGGGTAAGTTTTGCCCACTTACATAGAAATGAAGGGTCTATAATTGTTATCAGAGGGGTATTTTATATGATGGAGACAGAAGATCAACCAAAAATCACACAATACAAATGTTATAAATGGAGTTCAGTGAGTAAAATAAGTATTTGATCCCCTTAGTAGTTGGTGGAGAAACCCTTGTTGGTGATCACAGAGGTCAGACGTTTCTTGTAGGTGGTGATGAGGTTTCCACATCTCAGGAGGGATTTTCTCCTCTCTTCTCTACAGATCTTCTCTAAATCCTGAAGGTTTCTTGTCAACTCGAAGTTTCATCTCCTCCATACATTTTCTATAGGATTAAGGTCTGGAGACTGGCTAGGCCACTCCATGACCTTCATGTGCTTCTTCTGGAGCCCCTCCTTTGTTGCCTTGGCGGTATGTTTTGGGTCATTGTCATGCTGGAAGACCCGTCCATGACCCATCTTCAGTGTTCTGGATGAGGGAAGAAGGTTCTCCTCCAAGTTTTTACAATTCATGGCCCCGTCCATTGGACCCTCAATGGGGCAAAGTCGGCCTGTACCTTTATCAGAGGAACAGCCCCAAAGCATCATGTTCCCCCCTCCATGTGTGACTGTAGGGATGGTGTTCATGTTCCCCCTCCGTGTGTGACTGTAGGGATGGTGTTCATGTTCCCACCTCCGTGTGTGACTGTAGGGATGGTGTTCATGTTCCCACCTCCGTGTGTGACTGTAGGGATGGTGTTCATGTTTCCACCTCCGTGTGTGACTGTAGGGATGGTGTTCATGTTCCCCCCTCCGTGTGTGACTGTAGGGATGGTGTTCATGTTCCCACCTCCGTGTGTGACTGTAGGGATGGTGTTCATGTTCCCCACCTCCGTGTGTGACTGTAGGGATGGTGTTCATGTTTCCACCACCGTGTGTGACTGTAGGGATGGTGTTCATGTTCCCACCTCCGTGTGTGACTGTAGGGATGGTGTTCATGTTCCCCCCTCCGTGTGTGACTGTAGGGATGGTGTTCATGTTCCCCCCTCCGTGTGTGACTGTAGGGATGGTGTTCATGTTCCCCCCTCCGTGTGTGACTGTAGGGATGGTGTTCATGTTCCCCCCTCCGTGTGTGACTGTAGGGATGGTGTTCTTAGGGTCATAGTCAGCATTTTTCTTCCTCCAAACATGACGAGTCGAGTTAATGGCAAAGAGCTCAATTTTGGTCTCCTCTGACCACAGAACTGTCTCCCAATCCTTCTCTGAATCATTTAGATGTTCATTGGCCTATACATGTGTCTTCCTGAGGAGGAGGACCTGTACATGTGTCTTCCTGAGGAGGGGGACCTGTACATGTGTCTTCCTGAGGAGGGGGACCTGTCCATGTGTCTTCCTGAGGAGGAGGACCTGTACATGTGTCTTCCTGAGGAGGAGGACCTGTACATGTGTCTTCCTGAGGAGGGGGACCTGTACATGTGTCTTCCTGAGGAGGGGGACCTGTACATGTGTCTTCCTGAGGAGGGGGACCTGTACATGTGTCTTCCTGAGGAGGGGGACCTGTACATGTGTCTTCCTGAGGAGGGGGACCTGTACATGTGTCTTCCTGAGGAGGGGGACCTGTACATGTGTCTTCCTGAGGAGGGGGACCTGTACATGTGTCTTCCTGAGGAGGGGGACCTGTACATGTGTCTTCCTGAGGAGGGGGACCTGTACATGTGTCTTCCTGAGGAGGGGGACCTGTACATGTGTCTTCCTGAGGAGGGGGACCTGTACATGTGTCTTCCCGAGGAGGGGGACCTGTACATGTGTCTTCCCGAGGAGGGGGACCTGTACATGTGTCTTCCCGAGGAGGGGGACCTGTACATGTGTCTTCCCGAGGAGGGGGACCTGTACATGTGTCTTCCCGAGGAGGGGGACCTGTATATGTGTCTTTCTGGGGAGGAGGACCTGTACATGTGTCTTCCTGAGGAGGAGGACCTGTACATGTGTCTTCCTGAGGATGGGGACCTGTACATGTGTCTTCCTGAGGAGGGGACCTGTACATGTGTCTTCCTGAGGAGGGGGACCTGTACATGTGTCTTCCTGAGGAGGGGGACCTGTACATGTGTCTTCCTGAGGATGGGGACCTGTACATGTGTCTTCCTGAGGAGGGGACCTGTACATGTGTCTTCCTGAGGAGGGGACCTGTACATGTGTCTTCCTGAGGAGGGGGACCTGTACATGTGTCTCCCTGGGGAGGGGGGACCCGTACATGTGTCTCCCTGAGGAGGGGGACCCGTACATGTGTCTCCCTGAGGAGGGGGACCTGTACATGTGTCTCCCTGAGGAGGAGGACCTGTACATGCGTCTCCCTGAGGAGGGGGACCTGTACATGCGTCTTCCTGAGGAGGGGGACCTGTACACGTGTCTCCCTGAGGAGGGGGACCTGGCCATGCGTCTTCCTGAGGAGGGGGACCTGGCCATGTGTCTTCCTGAGGAGGGGGACCTGTCCATGCGTCTTCCTGAGGAGGGGGACCTGGCCATGTGTCTTCCTGAGGAGGGGGACCTGGCCATGTGTCTTCCTCAGGAGGAGGACCTGGCCATGTGTCTTCCTCAGGAGGAGGACCTTGCGGGAGCTGCAGGATTTCAATCAATGGTGGTGTATTGTGTCACCAATGGTGTGTTTGGTGACTGTGGTCCCAACCGCCTTGAGATCCTTCACAAGCTCCTCCCATGTAGTTCTGGGCGGATCCCTCACTTTTCTCATGACCATCCTCACCCCATGAGGAGAAATCTTCCATGGAGCTCCAGACTGAGGGCAATTGATGGTTATTTTGTATTTCTTCCATTTGTGAATAATCTCTCCGGCACTCGTCTCCTCTCACCGAGCTTCTTGCTGATGGTCTTGTAGCCCATTCCAGCCTTGTGCAGGTCTCCAATCTTCTCCCCGACCTCCTCTGACAGATCTTTGCTCTTCCCCATGATGGTGAGGATTGGAGGAAAGGGATTCTGTGAACAGGAGTCTTCTAACGACATCTCGTTATGTGTATAGGAGAACCTTCTTACATTGACAGGACTGATCTGTGCACCACATGAGCACCTACTGGAGCCAGTCTGTGGGGGGGCAGTATCATTGTTGGTTGGTAGGGGGGCAAATACTTATTTTACTCCATTTATAACATTTGTATTGTGTGATATTTGGTTGATATTCTGTCTCCATCATATAAAATACACCTCTGATAATTATAGACCCTTCATTTCTATGTAAGGGGGCAAAACTTACCCCATCTGTAGAGGATCAGATATTTAATTTTCCCCATAGAGGCTTCGAAGCACAACAATGGACACCAAATGGAGTAACAAAATGGTGGCAACAACCCACCGAGCCCCAATCACACCTCAAATGGGGGCAACAACCCACCGAGCCCCAATCACACCTCAAGTCACATAATCGGGATGAGAAAAGGCCATCGAGGTTCCACCAATGGAAATGAAATTAAACTAAAAACCTCCATTACACAGAACCCTATAGTCCCAAGAAGATCCAGAGGAAGGCATACAAACCCCTCAGAGCTTGGTCCAATCTGCTCCGCCCGGACGCGTTGCCGTCCATTGTCAAATGCACTTTTCTACGGTATGGAATTGCCGCCCATCTGACGCGATGTGGGGGTGTAAATCCTTTGGGGGGGCGTTGTTGACCTCGCATCGCGTTCCACTCAAGTCAGACGCATTAAATCCTTCATGCAATGCCAACCAAGGCACGCCCCCGTGAACCCGGCCCCAAAGACTTCCAGGGTCACGGCGGCCAATGATCCTTTACCATTGGATGTTCCTTAAGCAAATTTGCCCAACCCCTGAAAAAACTTCCCCCACGCCATAATCCCCCACCCCCCCCCCAACCAAATGATTTGGACCAGTGCACAAAGCAAGGTCCATGCAGACATGGATGAGCGATGTTTGGGGTGGAGGAACCCGACCGGCCTGACCTCAACCCTGATAGAACACCTTTGGGATGAATTAAAGCGGAGACTGTGAGCCAGGCCTTCTCGTCCAACATCAGTGCCTGACTCCACAAATGGACTTTTGGGAAAAAGGGTCAAACAAACAATTCCCATAGACACCCTTCTAAACTTTGTGGACGGCCTTCCCAGAAGAGTAGAAGCCATTATAGCGGCAAAGGGCGGGTCAACCCAATATTGAACCCTACGGACCAAGACTGGGACGTCATTAAAGGTCATGTGTGTGTGTGTGTAAAGGCAGGCGTTCCAATACTTTTGGGAATATAGTGTATGTGGATTGCCCACACATATGTGGATATGGAGCCCGGGCGGTTGGCGTTGGTGGCCTACACACACACGATATGGATCCCAGGCGGTTAGCGTTGGTGGCCTACACACACGTTGATATGGAGCCTGGGCCGTTGGTGTTGATGGCCTACACACACGTTGACATGCAGGACAGGCGGTTGGCAGCCCATACACACACATGGATATGGAGCTTGGGCGGTTGGCAGCCCACACACATGGATATGGAGCCCGGGCGGTTAGCGTTGGCCTACACACACACACTAATATGGAGCTCGGGTGGTTGGCATTGGTGGCCTACACACACATCGATATGGAGCTCGGGCGGTTGGCATTGGTGGCCTACACACACATCGATATGGAGCTCGGGCGGTTGGCATTGGTGGCCTACACACGTTGATATGGAGCTCGGGCAGTTGGCATTGGTGGCCTACACACACATTGATATGGAGCTCGGGCGGTTGGCATTGGTGGCCTACACACACACATCGATATGGAGCTCAGGCGGTTGGCAGCCCACACACACACATTGATATGGAGCAAGGGCGGGCAGCCCACACACACACACGGATATAGAGTTTGAGCAGTTGGAATTGGTGGCCTACACACACACGCACGTTGATATGGAGCTCGGGCGGTTGGCAGCCCAGACACACGTATATGGAGCTGGGGCGGTTGGCATTGGTGGCCTACACACACGTTGATATGGAGCTGGGGCGGTTGGCATTGGTGGCCTACACACACGTTGATATGGAGCTGGGGCGGTTGGCATTGGTGGCCTACACACACGTTGATATGGAGCTGGGGCGGTTGGCATTGGTGGCCTACACACACGTTGATATGGAGCTGGGGCGGTTGGCATTGGTGGCCTACACACACACACGTTGATATGGAGCTGGGGCGGTTGGCATTGGTGGCCTACACACACACACACATCGATATGGAGCTCGGGCGGTTGGCATTGGTGGCCTACACACACATCGATATGGAGCTCGGGCGGTTGGCATTGGTGGCCTACACATGTTGATATGGAGCTCGGGCAGTTGGCATTGGTGGCCTACACACACATTGATATGGAGCTCGGGCGGTTGGCATTGGTGGCCTACACACACACATCGATATGGAGCTCAGGCGGTTGGCAGCCCACACACACACATTGATATGGAGCTAGGGCGGGCAGCCCACACACACACACGGATATAGAGTTTGAGCAGTTGGAATTGGTGGCCTACACACACACGCACGTTGATATGGAGCTCGGGCGGTTGGCAGCCCAGACACACGTATATGGAGCTGGGGCGGTTGGCATTGGTGGCCTACACACACGTTGATATGGAGCTGGGGCGGTTGGCATTGGTGGCCTACACACACGTTGATATGGAGCTGGGGCGGTTGGCATTGGTGGCCTACACACACGTTGATATGGAGCTGGGGCGGTTGGCATTGGTGGCCTACACACACGTTGATATGGAGCTGGGGCGGTTGGCATTGGTGGCCTACACACACGTTGATATGGAGCTGGGGCGGTTGGCATTGGTGGCCTACACACACACACACGTTGATATGGAGCTGGGGCGGTTGGCATTGGTGGCCTACACACACGTTGATATGGAGCTGGGGCGGTTGGCATTGGTGGCCTACACACACGTTGATATGGAGCTGGGGCAGTTGGCATTGGTGGCCTACACACACGTTGATATGGAGCTGGGGCGGTTGGCATTGGTGGCCTACACACACACACGTTGATATGGAGCTGGGGCGGTTGGCATTGGTGGCCTACACACACGTTGATATGGAGCTGGGGCGGTTGGCATTGGTGGCCTACACACACGTTGATATGGAGCTGGGGCGGTTGGCATTGGTGGCCTACACACACACACGTTGATATGGAGCTGGGGCGGTTGGCATTGGTGGCCTACACACACGTTGATATGGAGCTGGGGCGGTTGGCATTGGTGGCCTACACACACGTTGATATGGAGCTGGGGCGGTTGGCATTGGTGGCCTACACACACGTTGATATGGAGCTGGGGCGGTTGGCATTGGTGGCCTACACACACACACGTTGATATGGAGCTTGGCCGGTTGGTAGCCCACACACACACACACACTTATATGGAGCTCGGGCAGTTGGCATTGGTGGCCTACACACACATTGATATGGAGCTCGGGCGGTTGGCATTGGTGGCCTACACACACACATCGATATGGAGCTCAGGCGGTTGGCAGCCCACACACACACATTGATATGGAGCTAGGGCGGGCAGCCCACACACACACACGGATATAGAGTTTGAGCAGTTGGAATTGGTGGCCTACACACACACGCACGTTGATATGGAGCTCGGGCGGTTGGCAGCCCAGACACACGTATATGGAGCTGGGGCGGTTGGCATTGGTGGCCTACACACACGTTGATATGGAGCTGGGGCGGTTGGCATTGGTGGCCTACACACACGTTGATATGGAGCTGGGGCGGTTGGCATTGGTGGCCTACACACACACACGTTGATATGGAGCTGGGGCGGTTGGCATTGGTGGCCTACACACACGTTGATATGGAGCTGGGGTGGTTGGCATTGGTGGCCTACACACACACACACGTTGATATGGAGCTGGGGCGGTTGGCATTGGTGGCCTACACACACGTTGATATGGAGCTGGGGCGGTTGGCATTGGTGGCCTACACACACACACACGTTGATATGGAGCTGGGGCGGTTGGCATTGGTGGCCTACACACACGTTGATATGGAGCTGGGGCGGTTGGCATTGGTGGCCTACACACACACACACGTTGATATGGAGCTGGGGCGGTTGGCATTGGTGGCCTACACACACGTTGATATGGAGCTGGGGCGGTTGGCATTGGTGGCCTACACACACGTTGATATGGAGCTGGGGCAGTTGGCATTGGTGGCCTACACACACGTTGATATGGAGCTGGGGCAGTTGGCATTGGTGGCCTACACACACGTTGATATGGAGCTGGGGCGGTTGGCATTGGTGGCCTACACACACACACGTTGATATGGAGCTGGGGCGGTTGGCATTGGTGGCCTACACACACACACGTTGATATGGAGCTGGGGCGGTTGGCATTGGTGGCCTACACACACGTTGATATGGAGCTGGGGCGGTTGGCATTGGTGGCCTACACACACGTTGATATGGAGCTGGGGCGGTTGGCATTGGTGGCCTACACACACACACGTTGATATGGAGCTGGGGCGGTTGGCATTGGTGGCCTACACACACGTTGATATGGAGCTGGGGCGGTTGGCATTGGTGGCCTACAAACACACACGTTGATATGGAGCTTGGCCGGTTGGTAGCCCCCACACACACGGATATGGAGCTCCGCCGGTTGGCAGCCCACACACACGGATATGGAGCTCCGCCGGTTGGCAGCCCACACACACGGATATGGAGCCCGGGCAGTTGGCGTTATCAGTTCTACACATGTAAAGATGCAGGGATGGACGGGCAGGAATCTGAACGGTCTTGGTGCCCTATTTCCGCAATCCAGCACACAATCCAGGCACTTCCCCTCAGTGCGCTCCAGAAAACACGGCTCCGGCCATAAATAATTGAGCAAGCATTAGACGGACGATACATCAGCCAGGCAGCCGTGATCCTGAGTGACGCGCTGACGAAACATTCAGGACGGGAACATCAGCTGAAACGATCCCAACACTGCTGACCCCCCTGACATCTGTCAGACTGCGGCCAGAGGCTACCCATCGACAAACCCGACCGATCGCTTCTACACAAAGTCTCTTCTGGAAGCACCGACCGATTGACCGGGAACGGAACCCCTCCCCTCCCCCCACTTGCACAGCGTGGCCCTAAGCCTGGTCAGATCAGCACTTTTTCTTCTCTAGAAAGATTTAGAACGTACAGCGGTGGTCTGAGCCAAGCCAGAGGCCCTTTGTAGCATTACTGCCAGGGTTGCAGGTTCTGCCAAGCGTTGGGTTTTTCGAAGCTGAAAAGGGTGACTGAGTGACCCCCCCCCCCCTCAGCCCTGCTGAAAGAGCATCTTTTCATCGCGCCGTCTGGTTTGGCACGGAGCCCGGTTCAGCTCCTGGCAGTGACGTATCACCATGCGGAGGTCACGCGCCACCGGTGAGGAATCTTCGTAGGCCTCAGCAGGGTACATCCTAATGGGCCGTTCTTGTAGAACAGCGTGTAACGGGGGCTCCTGCAGATGAGGGGAATCCATTTTACAGAGAAAACTATTGTCTACCTGTCAGATCCTATCGATCGGCACGCGTCACGTGAGCCTAGGAAGAGCGCGGGGGCCCCGTGATCGGCATCACAAACACTCTCCGGGTTCACCAGGCCCAAAAGACCACCGGCACGAGCTTGTATATCCTCTGCCTACCAATGCCAAGCGTCTCACCTCCAAGACTTCTACCATGGCAGGAGGAGGGCACCACCGTATGGCCGCCATTTCTTTAACCACTTCAATACCGGGGGGGGGGGGGGCACTTAGACACCTTCCTGCCCAGACCAATTTTGAGCTTTCAGCGCTGTCGCACTTTGAATGACAATTACGCGGTCGTGCTACACTGTACCCAAATGACATTTTTATCATTTTTTTCCCACAGATAGAGATTTCTTTTGGTGGTATTTGATCACCTCTGCGGTTTTTATTTTTTGCGCTACAAATAAAAAAAATACCGAAAATTTTGAAAAAAAAATATATGTTTTTTTTTGTTTCAGTTTCAAAACTTTGTAAATAAGTACGTTTTCTCCTTCACGGATGGGCACTGATGGGGCTACACTGATGGGCACCAATGAAGTGGCACTGATGAGGTGGCATTGATGGACACGGATGGACACGGATGGGCGACACGGATGGACACGGATGGGCGACACGGATGGACACGGATGGGCGACACGGATGGGCGACACGGATGGGCGACACGGATGGGCGACACGGATGGGCGACACGGATGGGCGACACGGATGGGCGACACGGATGGGCGACACGGATGGGCGACACGGATGGGCGACACGGATGGGCGACACGGATGGGCGACACGGATGGGCGACACGGATGGGCGACACGGATGGGCGACACGGATGGGCGGCACGGATGGGCGGCACGGATGGGCGGCACGGATGGGCGGCACGGATGGGCGACACGGATGGGCGACACGGATGGGCGGCACAGGTGGGCACTCATAGGCCGCACAGGTGGGCACTCATAGGCCGCACAGGTGGGCACTCATAGGCCGCACAGGTGGGCACTCATAGGCCGCACAGGTGGGCACTCATAGGCCGCACAGGTGGGCACTCATAGGCCGCACAGGTGGGCACTCATAGGCCGCACAGGTGGGCACTCATAGGCGCACAGGTGGGCACTCATAGGCGGCATTGGTGTTATACTGTACTAATGGATGCCAATCAGTGCCAAACAATAATGCATGCCAATCAGTGATGCCCATTGTGGGCACTGATTGGCATCCATTATGGGCACTGATTGGCATCCATTGTGCTGACTGGCATCCCTGGTGGTCTAGGGAGGATTACCTTTTCCCTGGTGGTCTGGTGGTGTCCCTGGTGGTCCAGTGTGGGCATCCTCGGGGGGGGGCTGTGCTGATAATTGATCAGCACAGACCCCCCCTGCCAGAGGAGCAGCCGATCGGCTCTCCTCTACTCGCGTCTGACAGACACGAGTGAGGGAAAGCCGATCACCGGCTCTTCCCATTTACACTGTGATCAGCCGTGATTGGACACGGCGGATCACGAGATCGTAGTTGCCGGGTGTCAGACTGACACCCCCGCAACAACGATCGCCGCGATGCGCGCCCCCGGGGGTGCGCAGCGGCTCATAATCCTGAGGATGTCATATGACGCCCGGTCAGGATTATGAGACCACTTTGCCGCCGTCTATTTGTAATAGGGCGGGCGGCAAGGGGTTAAGGAAACGTAGATCAAAGTCTATTTCTGCAGGAAGACAATCCCGAGGACTCCATCCCGATCATTTACATCTTCTGAACAGAACGGCGCTCAATGTAAAAACACGTTCGACATTTAAAAGCGAGTATTTGCACGGCGCACGGGCCGCGGTCTGACATTATCGGCAGGGAAATGCGACAGATAAAACCGCGTTCTTTTCTGGCGATTCGCTACACAAGAGAGAGAGAGACCTGAAGGGCATTGGTAGTCAGGGTCAGTCATAGTTCCGTTCCGGTGGGATTTGTCCCGGCCAACCCCGGAGAGAACCAGTTAGTGGTTTTGTGCAGGCGCGGAGACGCGGACACGATAAATAAAGCTTTTTATGTTATGAGTGACAGGCGGTGGCCTCAATCTGTTCTCTCTCCTCTATTGTCCCACTGAATGCACAAGGGGCGCCGAGAGACGGCGATCCATCTACCGGAGGAAGCCATGCGGAAAAGTGACAATTTCCATAGTAATATTAGCCAGCGATGTCCGCGGAGCAGAAACATCGGGGGAGCCTCTACTGGTGGGCCGCTCTCCACTTACACATTCTAATCTCCAGTCCTCGCTGCGCCTGAAGACGCCACGCCGGCTCCGCCGGTCCAAGCCTTATCGCAAAAATTCCTCTTCTGGTAACAGCAGGATCCATTCCCATATCAGAGGATGGAGGAGGGCTGAGAGAGAGAGAGGACACCAACCGGGACCGGCAAAGATCCAGAGGAGCAATGGAGCAAAGCAGGGAGAGGGATCCAAATTTAAGAGGGGGCGGCAGAGACCAGAGAGGGGTCAAGCAGAATAAAGGGGCAGAGAGGACAGGTAAGGTGGGAGGGGGGGGCGGGGGAAGGGGCAGAGAGGACAGGTAAGGCGGGAAGGGGGGGAGGCAGAGAGGACAGGTAAGGCGGGAAGTGGGGAAAGGGGGGGCAGAGAGGACAGGCAAGGAGGTGGGGAAAGGGGGGGCAGAGAGGACAGGCAAGGAGGTGGGGAAAGGGGGGGCAGAGAGGACAGGCAAGGAGGTGGGGAAAGGGGGGGCAGAGAGGACAGGCAAGGAGGTGGGGAAAGGGGGGGCAGAGAGGACAGGCAAGGAGGTGGGGAAAGGGGGGGCAGAGAGGACAGGCAAGGAGGTGGGGAAAGGGGGGGCAGAGAGGACAGGCAAGGAGGTGGGGAAAGGGGGGGCAGAGAGGACAGGCAAGGAGGTGGGGAAAGGGGCAGAGAGGACAGGCAAGGAGGTGGGGAAAGGGGCAGAGAGGACAGGCAAGGAGGTGGGGAAAGGGGGGGCAGAGGGGACAGGCAAGGAGGTGGGGAAAGGGGCAGAGGGCGACAGGCAAGGCGGGGGGGGGAGAAGAAGGCGACAGGCAAGGTGGGGGGGGGAGAAGGCGACAGGCAAGGTGGGGGGGGGGAAGAAGGCGACAGGCAAGGTGGGGGGGGGGGGAAGAAGGCGACAGGCAAGGGGGGGGGGAAGAAGGTGACAGGCAAGGTGGGGGGGGGGAGAAGGCGACAGGCAAGGTGGGGGGGGGGGAGAAGGCGACAGGCAAGGTGGGGGGGGGGAGAAGGCGACAGGCAAGGTGGGGGGGGGGAGAAGGCGACAGGCAAGGTGGGGGGGGGGAGAAGGCGACAGGCAAGGTGGGGGGGGGGGGAGAAGGCGACAGGTAAGGTGGGGGGGGGGGGAAGAAGGCGACAGGCAAGGTGGGGGGGGGAGAAGGCGACAGGCAAGGTGGGCGGGGGGAAGGCGACAGGCAAGGTGGGGGGGAGAAGGCGACAGGCAAGGTGGGGGGGAGAAGGCGACAGGCAAGGTGGGGGGGAGAAGGCGACAGGCAAGGTGGGGGGGGGAAGGCGACAGGCAAGGTGGGGGGGAGAAGGCGACAGGCAAGGTGGGGGGGAGAAGGCGACAGGCAAGGTGGGCGGGGGGAAGGCGACAGGCAAGGTGGGCGGGGGGAAGGCGACAGGCAAGGTGGGGGGGAGAAGGCGACAGGCAAGGTGGGGGGGAGAAGGCGACAGGCAAGGTGGGGGGGAGAAGGCGACAGGCAAGGTGGGGGGGAGAAGGCGACAGGCAAGGTGGGGGGAAGGCGACAGGCAAGGTGGGCGGGGGGAAGGCGACAGGCAAGGTGGGCGGGGGGAAGGCGACAGGCAAGGCGGGCGGGGGGAAGGTGAAGTGGGGAAAGGGGAAGTGAGAACAGGTAAGGTATGGAAAGACAGGAAAAGAACAGGTGAGAGATCGGGAACAGGGGGTGGGTAAGGGACAGACAGAACAGGGGACAAGCAAGGCAAGAAAAGTGTGAGAGAGGACAGGTATGCGGGGGTGGGAGATAAAGCGGGAGCGAGGAGCAGAAAGGACAGGTAAGGTAGAGAGGATGGATCAGGTAAGGGACGGGGCAGAGAGGACAGGTAAGGTGGGAAAGGAGCAGATAAGACAGGTAAGGAGGGGAGGGAAGGGGCAGATAGGACTGCTAAGTCAGGTGACAGGGGCAGCAGAGTAACACGACAGGCAAAGGTTGAGGAACACAGCAAAAGAGATCAGGTGTGGGGGGAGGGGGGATGAAGGAGGGGCAGGAAGGCAGAAGAGAGGGGAGTGGGTGACATGAATAACAGGCCATTCAGATTTAACTTACAAAGAAAACACATATTTAGCACAGCTCGACACGGGGAGATGGAGGTAAAGGAGACATACAGGCGACATGGCGCTCCTCGAATCCCCCAACAAAGGATAATGGAATGAAAGTCATCAGGACTGGATTGTACGGAGCCGGGCTCTCTGTCTGCTGTAGCGTCACATTGTCCCACACGACCTTCACTAACCTCTCGCTTGGTGGTGGAGCCACCAGAGACCCGGAACACATCGCTCACCATGCCGAGCAGATTCTGCACTTTTAAAGGTTGTTCATTCCATAATTAAATTGCACCTGGATGTGAGCTGCAGACATCAGCCCTACACCGTCCATCGCAGGGAAAGGGTATCCCTGAGCACATATCCTCCCCGACCACAGGAACTACATAATGTTCCCTCTATGAGACGCGGAGCACCCGGCAAATTATTTATGGTGTTCACCGGTACCAAGAAAAAATGTGTGAATATGCAATTTATTTCCCATAAGATACCAAAGACCCAAAAGCAGCAATAATTCCAGACTGGTCCCCGGTGAGAGAGAATAGAAGTGTCCTGCTTTGTGACCTTGGAGAGGTCTACTTGTGCGACTGGTTTTCCAAAATTTCTTTTTGGCATCGGACATGAAAAACAGTAAATACAAATAGAAAACTCAGCAAGGCCTTGCATAGGAAACATAGGTGGGGTCTGGATGGACATTTACAGTGGCCACCAAGATTCCAAGCCCTTGGACACCAAGGTGAAGGCCCAACATGCAATCTCGGATCTGGATGCAGGAGCAGTTTGGCTATATGTATCACAACTATTTATGAATGAACCTTTATTACAGTGGCCACCAAGAATCCAAGGCCTTGGGTCGCCAAGGTGAAGGCCCAAAAAGCAATCTCAAGTCTGGATGCAGGAGCAGTTTGGTTATATGTAGCACAACTATTTATGAATGGACATTTATGGTGGTCACCAAGAATCCAAGGCCTTGGGACGCCTCTCGGATCTGGATGCAGGGACAATTCAGTTATATGTATCACAACTATTTATGAATGGACATTTATGGTGGTCACCAAGAATCCAAGCCCTTGGGTCGGCAAGGTGAAGGCCCAAAAAGCAATCTCAAGTCTGGATGCAGGAACAGTTTGGTTATATGTAGCACAACTATTTATGAATGAACCTTATTGTAACTTGTTTCCAATAACAATACCGTTTATTCATTATAGCAGGGATGGGTGGATTATTCTCATTTTCTTTTCCCAACCCTCGGTATCCAACCAGCAATTAAAATGCTCAAAGTCACACCATCCTAAACAAACCAACAACAAAAAAGGTATCGGAGTTCTTAGACGGTTCTTGATAGGACTTGTCCCACAAATTATTGTTTTGTTTCAGGGAGAACTTACAAACATTCATGGACTTGGTGAGTATTGGGTTAAGGAAAGACTTTTCAGACGCTGAAACGCCCGAGCGCCGTCTGACGTCTTCTATCTCTACTAATCGTTAAATTTGGTAACATCCTGTACGAGGGAAGAAAAAGTGGCTTCAGAAAAAAGATTTTTCCTTTAATTTAAGTATTTCGTTGACCTAAAGAGAAGTCTAACAAAAGCCGTCTCTGCTGGCACCTCTAACAAGGCTGCACCCCAGGAAAAAGAGAGAAGCTCAGCACGCGGCTTCCATCTTTAATACAAACTCATTATCCTGTTGGCAATGATTTGTCTCCTAAAGTGGTGCCAAGCTGCTCGAGTTTGTCAGCCAGCTCTGCAAGAGCCTCCCCGTCAGGTGTCCAAGGCAGACATGGAGAATCCTCTCGGGAGGAATCACAAAGTGACTCAACAAAGCGTCGGTGGTGGGAAACAAAGGGATTTGATCCCCGGGGAGGGAGGTGGAAGATAGGAAGGCGCTTCCGTTTTATCGCAGTCAAGCTCTCCATGCATCGTTGCGACGCCCTCACATAATCACTCTCCAGCTGCCATTTTTTTTTTTTTAATGAATATGAAGAAGTCGAGAAAAAAATAAATAAAAAAAAAAGCAAAGCAAAGCCTGCCATGTTCTACTATTAGTACAGATATGGCAAAAGACCTGGCGTCTATAATACGAGAGGAGTCCCAAGTCCAGGACAAATGTCTTAATGAATGCACATAATGTCTTGTGTGGTGACTGCTGATCGATAACAACTATGGAAACGGTTGGAGCGGTGCACAGGCCTCCCACACACTGCGCGCGTTCCTCGGCCCTGCTGCCTTCTCTCTTGGGTTCCTCAAGCAAAGAGCAGAGATAAAGAACGATTCCCTACTGTATAGTGAAGTCACCACTTTCCACTTGCTGTACACAGCCTGCAAAGAGATCCACCAACATCATCGTCGTCGTCGTACTGCGGTATAGGATAAACATGTAAATGTATTCTGGCTGGAAGATCTATCACACATTCAGAGCCATCAGCATCTGGAGAGAGGGAGGACGACGAAATCTCTGAGCACATCTTCCAGAGCGGAAACTGGCACATCGCCATGGCATGAGGAGCAGCCGCCCTGGTCACCATTTTTCAATCTCTGGACCATCTCAGAAGCCCGTTTAACAGACACAAGTAGCACAATTATTACCATGTTGTAGCAGATACCCTAAACCGGGACACACTGCATTTATTTACCAGGGTGGCTCATGAGACACAACTGTACAGGGTGCCACAAGCTCAGGGTGGTGCCTTGTGGATAAGCAGTCAAGTCAACAAAACCTTGACCAGTGATGGTTCACAACTGACATGCATCAAAAGATACCTTAGATCAGCCTCTCAACCTGTACCCCAGAGGAACCTTTAAATGATTTTCAGGTCTTTAGGAACCTTGCTAAAACAAATTCATTGGCAGCCGGCGGAAAGAGCGCTCCCTTGCACTGGCGGCCCGGCGGAAAGAGCGCCCCTTGCACTGGCGGCCGGCGGAAAGAGCGCTCCCTTGCACTGGCGGCCCGGCGGAAAGAGCGCTCCCTTGCACTGGCGGCCCGGCGGAAAGAGCGCTCCCTTGCACTGGCGGCCCGGCGGAAAGAGCGCTCCCTTGCACTGGCGGCCCGGCGGAAAGAGCGCTCCCTTGCACTGGCGGCCCGGCGGAAAGAGCGCTCCCTTGCACTGGCGGCCCGGCGGAAAGAGCGCTCCCTTGCACTGGCGGCCCGGCGGAAAGAGCGCTCCCTTGCACTGGCGGCCCGGCGGAAAGAGCGCTCCCTTGCACTGGCGGCCCGGCGGAAAGAGCGCCCCTTGCACTGGCGGCCCGGCGGAAAGAGCGCCCCTTGCACTGGCGGCCCGGCGGAAAGAGCGCCCCTTGCACTGGCGGCCCGGCGGAAAGAGCGCCCCTTGCACTGGCGGCCCGGCGGAAAGAGCGCCCCTTGCACTGGCGGCCCGGCGGAAAGAGCGCCCCTTGCACTGGCGGCCCGGCGGAAAGAGCGCCCCCTTGCACTGGCGGCCCGGCGGAAAGAGCGCCCCCTTGCACTGGCGGCCCGGCGGAAAGAGCGCCCCCTTGCACTGGCGGCCCGGCGGAAAGAGCGCCCCCTTGCACTGGCGGCCCGGCGGAAAGAGCGCCCCCTTGCACTGGCGGCCCGGCGGAAAGAGCACCCCCTTGCACTGGCGGCCCGGCGGAAAGAGCGCCCCCTTGCACTGGCGGCCCGGCGGAAAGAGCGCCCCCTTGCACTGGCGGCCCGGCGGAAAGAGCGCCCCCTGCACTGGCGGCCCGGCGGAAAGAGCGCCCCTTGCACTGGCGGCCCGGCGGAAAGAGCGCCCCTTGCACTGGCGGCCCGGCGGAAAGAGCGCCCCTTGCACTGGCGGCCCGGCGGAAAGAGCGCCCCCTTGCACTGGCGGCCCGGCGGAAAGAGCGCCCCTTGCACTGGCGGCCCGGCGGAAAGAGCGCCCCTTGCACTGGCGGCCCGGCGGAAAGAGCGCCCCTTGCACTGGCGGCCCGGCGGAAAGAGCGCCCCTTGCACTGGCGGCCCGGCGGAAAGAGCGCCCCTTGCACTGGCGGCCCGGCGGAAAGAGCGCCCCTTGCACTGGCGGCCCGGCGGAAAGAGCGCCCCTTGCACTGGCGGCCCGGCGGAAAGAGCGCCCCTTGCACTGGCGGCCCGGCGGAAAGAGCGCCCCCTTGCACTGGCGGCCCGGCGGAAAGAGCGCCCCCTTGCACTGGCGGCCCGGCGGAAAGAGCGCCCCCTTGCACTGGCGGCCCGGCGGAAAGAGCGCCCCCTTGCACTGGCGGCCCGGCGGAAAGAGCGCCCCCTTGCACTGGCGGCCCGGCGGAAAGAGCGCCCCCTTGCACTGGCGGCCCGGCGGAAAGAGCGCCCCCTGCACTGGCGGCCCGGCGGAAAGAGCGCTCCCTTGCACTGGCGGCCCGGCGGAAAGAGCGCTCCCTTGCACTGGCGGCCCGGCGGAAAGAGCGCCCCTTGCACTGGCGGCCCGGCGGAAAGAGCGCCCCTTGCACTGGCGGCCCGGCGGAAAGAGCGCCCCTTGCACTGGCGGCCCGGCGGAAAGAGCGCCCCTTGCACTGGCGGCCCGGCGGAAAGAGCGCCCCTTGCACTGGCGGCCCGGCGGAAAGAGCGCCCCTTGCACTGGCGGCCCGGCGGAAAGAGCGCCCCTTGCACTGGCGGCCCGGCGGAAAGAGCGCCCCTTGCACTGGCGGCCCGGCGGAAAGAGCGCCCCTTGCACTGGCGGCCCGGCGGAAAGAGCGCCCCTTGCACTGGCGGCCCGGCGGAAAGAGCGCCCCTTGCACTGGCGGCCCGGCGGAAAGAGCGCCCCCTTGCACTGGCGGCCCGGCGGAAAGAGCGCCCCCTTGCACTGGCGGCCCGGCGGAAAGAGCGCCCCCTTGCACTGGCGGCCCGGCGGAAAGAGCGCCCCCTTGCACTGGCGGCCCGGCGGAAAGAGCGCCCCTTGCACTGGCGGCCGGCGGAAAGAGCGCCCCTTGCACTGGCGGCCGGCGGAAAGAGCGCCCCTTGCACTGGCGGCCGGCGGAAAGAGCGCCCCTTGCACTGGCGGCCGGCGGAAAAGAATGCCTTTTGCAATGGCGGCCAGTAGAAAGAATGCCTCTAGCATTGGTGGACAGTGGAAAGAATTCTCCTTTTACAACAGTAGACTGCCACCCCTACAGGCAGCTAATAAAAATCACTGGTGTCATGCAGCTGGCTCTGCCAAGTGACATTGATCCTGCAGGCACCATAAGATGGAAGGTAGTCATACCTTAAGGAACCCTTAGTAACCTCTGTAGGAAGCCTAGGATTACATGGAACCATGGTTAAACTGAATGTAAAGTCTTGCTTTAAAAAAACAAACATGTTATACTTACCTCCTCTGTGCAGTTGGTTTTGCACAGAGCAGCCTGGATCCTCCTCTTCTTGAGTCCCTTTCTGCTGCTCCTAGTCCCTCCCTCCTTTGAGTGCCTCCTCAGCCAGCAGCTTGTTACAGGTTGTCACCCAAGCCCAGTCATAGCTCCGTGTATCCATTCAGACACGGAGCCCGGACCTAGCCCCGCCCCCCCCTCTCCCCTGATTGCCTGACAGCCGCGGGAGCCAGTAGCATCACTGCACTGTCTCAGCCAATCAGGAGTGTACTGGATGGATGAGGGGATTGTGGACATTTCTGGAGAGAGGAGGAGGTCAGGTAGGTAATTTGGGGGTGCTGGGGAGGCTGCTACACACAGGTTTTTTTTATCTTAATGCATACCTTCTGCCTTTACAACTCCTTTAAGCCCCTGTACACACGGTCGGAGATTTCCACAACCAAATCCGTCGGATTTTGCCCGTCGGATCTTGCCCGAAACTGTTGCATACACACGGTCGAACAAAGTTGGCGAAAAATCCGATCTTTCAGAAAGTGATGACGTAATTTCCTTACGATGGGACTACATTCAGGCTAGTAGCCAATAGCTTTGATGTAGGAATTTGATCTGAGCATGCGTGGCACTTGGTCCGATCCAAATTCTCTACACATGATCGGAGTATGTCCGATCGGACCAGTTGGTCGGGAAATATTTCCAACATGTTGGAAAATTGGGTTGGACGAATATTCCGACGGAATCAGTCTGATGCATACCACACACAGTCGGATTATCCGACGACACGGTCCGACAGGACAAATTCTGACGGATTCTCCGACTGTGTGCACAAGGGCTAAGAACGGTAGGTTTGTAGACAAAAATAAAAATAAAAAATAGGGGTACAGCACAAATGGAATTCCTTTATCGAATAGGTCCACCCATATTTTACAAAGTCCACATAGATTCTATCTTGCAATTATTGGCCCAAAACTGGGCGCAAAAGGGTAAGGTAAAGCAGTCACGCCTTAAGGAACCCTTAGCAACCTGTGTAGGGAGCCTAGGCTTCCATGGAACCATGGTCAAGAATAGTTGCCTTGTAGACAAAAATAAAAAATGTATGGGTACTGCAAAAAATGGCATTCTTACATAGAATAAGTCTACCCTTACAGGCAGCTAAGAAAAAGATCATTTGTGCCATGCTGATGGCTCTGCCAAGTGGCATTGACCCTGAAACTATGCAGGCACCACAAGATGGAAGGTAAAGCAGTCACTCCCTAAGGAACCCTTAGCAACCTCTGTAGGAATCCTAGGATTGCATGGAACCATGGGTCAAGAATGGTTGCCTTAAAGACAAATAAAAAAAAAGTAGTAGGCACAGCATGAATGGAATTCCTACATAGAATAGGGCCACTTGTATTTCCCAAAGTCCATACAGATCCTATCTTGCCAATATTGACCTATATACAGGGTGCGAAAGGGTCCTGATCACAACCATCACACATATTAAATATGTTTCAGGGAAAATGTTGTTAAAACAATTCCATCTGGTCGAATGTCACCATTGTATGGCGTTTCCATTGCCCCCACGCAACCTGGAGGTTTTTCCAAGGACGCCGAATGTATAGATCAATGAAATCCATCCATAGATATAGCCCGATAAGACAGAATGTTCCGAGCTTCAGCCCTAACCTGCAGCCTCTGAAGGACCTAGGCTTCCATGGAACCATGGTGAAGAACAATTGCCTCGTTAGATGAAGATCGAGCCATTAGTCCAACATCGGTAAAAAAGCAAAGTTTGAAGTAAGCAGTTGTGGAGTCACCACAAACCTCAACAAAGCAAAGTTCCATCATGCCGGTAAAGCGGCTTTGAGTGAATCACCAGGATTTGAGCTTGGGACCCCGTATGGTGTTGTTGTCCGATTAAAGATTATTGTGCAAAAAAAGAAAAACCCTTGTTGATGTGTCTGCACATAGCATGAGATAAGCAAAATTCCGGGGGCGAGGTGACATATGTGCTAAAAAATTCCACACACGCCTTACCTGTCAACCAGATGTACTTTTATTAAAGCAAACTGGTCTCCGGAGGATGAGTGAAGGAACTGCAAATTATGCCAAGCTCTGATGGGGGCAAAGGTCCGCAAGTCCCTGGAAGATATATTCACTGCAAGGGGGAACCAGTGTTGAATTACACCTGCAAGATACGGCTCTACTTTAATTTAGGTTAATTAACCGAAGCCCCCGGACCAGGCCACAAAATATTGCGACCTCTCCATGTACAACGCTACAGGCAGCAGAGATTGTGCACCATAACCCTGATTTTCATGATAAATTAGCCCGTTCTGAACCAGTACAAGACTGCTGGGCCGCGGTGATTAATGGGTGACAGAAGACAACGGGTAAAAAAAAAGCTCTCTGCCAGCACACGGATCAGAAATATTCCCGATGGAGAGCTATTTATTCCCGACTTCCCAATTAAACCATCACATCAGTATTCTTAGCAGAGGGTGCGGGGTTATCACAGGAACCTCTCGTAATTCAATCACAATTCTGAGACCAACTCGAGGGCTTTTCTTTAGGAACACTCGACTTCTCTCTCTTCCCAATACCCAACAACAGCCCTTCAATCTAATGAGAGCCTTCCTCGAAGGCCCAAGAGTTTAGCTAAAAACATTTGTTATCGGTGTCATAAATGAAACGCGGCACACGACAAAGCACAGCTACCATTTTTCACACAGGAATAATGAGGAGATTGCTTAAAAAAAAAAAAAATTATAATATATATATATATATATATATATATATATATATATATATATATATATATATATATATATATATATATATATAGAGAGAGAGAGAGAACAATTTTACCCACAGTAAAGAAATATTTCTCAACCAGGGTTCCGTGGAACCCAGAAGGTTCCTTCAGAGGTTGTTTGGGATTCCCTGGCCAACCAAGATGTCTGAAAAGCCCTTCTAGCTGGGCCAGTAAAATGGTAATAGAAGCTGGTTGTGATAGACTCTGAAGAGAAGGGCTTCCAGGAACCGTATGGTTCTTCTAGATGTTGCTAGCAGTTACCTGGCCAAAATGTCTGAACAGCCCCTCTAGCTGGGGCAGTAAAATGGTAATGGAAGCTGGTGGTGGTAGATCCTGTAGAGCAGGGTTTCTCAACCAGGGTTCTGTGAAACCCCACGGTTCCTCCAGGTTTCTAGGGCTTTCTTGGTCAACCAAGATGTCTGAGAAGCCCCCGAAGCCGGGCCAGTAAAATGGCAATAGAAGCTGGTGGTGATGGACCCTGTAGAGCAAGATTTCTCAACCATGGTTCTGTGGGACCCTAAGGTTCCTCCAGAGGTTGCTAGGGCTTTCTTGGTCCACCAAGATGTCTGAAAAGCCCCCGAAGACAGGCCAGTAAAATGGCAATAGAAGCTGGTGGTGACAGACCTTGTAGAGCAAGATTTCTCAACCACGGTTCTGTGGGACCCTAAGGTTCCTCCAGAGGTTGCTAGGGCTTTCTTAGTCCACCAAGATGTCTGAGAAGCCCCCGAAGACAGGCCAGTAAAATGGCAATAGAAGCTGGTGGTGACAGACCTTGTAGAGCAAGATTTCTCAACCACGGTTCTGTGGGACCCTAAGGTTCCTCCAGAGGTTGCTAGGGCTTTCTTGGTCCACCAAGATGTCTGAGAAGCCCCGGAAGACGGGCCAGTAAAATGGCAATAGAAGCTGGTGGTGATAGACCCTGTAGAGCAAGATTTCTCAACCACGGTTCTGTGGGACCCTAAGGTTCCTCCAGAGGTTGCTAGGGCTTTCTTGGTCCACCAAGATGTCTGAGAAGCCCCCGAAGACGGGCCAGTTAAATGGCAATAGAAGCTGGTGGTGACAGACCCTGTAGAGCAAGATTTCTCAACCACGGTTCTGTGGGACCCTAAGGTTCCTCCAGAGGTTGCTAGGGCTTTCTTGGTCCACCAAGATGTCTGAGAAGCCCCCGAAGACGGGCCAGTAAAATGGCAATAGAAGCTGGTGGTGACAGACCTTGTAGAGCAAGATTTCTCAACCACGGTTCTGTGGGACACTAAGGTTCCTCTAGAGGTTGCTAGGGGTTCCCCAAGCAACAAATCTGCACTTTAGAGTACTCGCTGGCACCAATGATCTTTTAAGCCACCTGTAAACGGGGGATTATTCCCAATGACCACAAAACATAAGGAGCATTCCTCACTAACCATCACACTAATGTACTAGGAGCTGTAAATATTATATTCATTAGCAGTGGGTCCCTGAAGACAAAAAGCTATTTCGAGGGTTAAAAAGGTTGAGAAAGCTTGAACCAGAAAGGTTTGCTACCCCTGTCCCATCCACTCTTAAACCCCAACAGCTGGAAACGGTTGGTCACTCTGGACTCCGGGGACTTAGTTTGGCACATGGGTCCATTCCAGTGTGAGGGACAGACACAAAGAACTTGCAGGACTTGTATCAATGTGTATGTGCAGGAAAGGGTGCCAAGCTGGGCAAATTCCTCTTCACTAAGTAACTTCAGATCAAACTAATCAACAGTAACTATGTTAGCGCCTAGGGACTCTACTGTAACATAGAACATTCTACAATCCGCAGGATATTGCCATCGCCCCAGAGGCCCACTACTCCACGGAGACTGTAGAGGTTACTGTAGATCTCACACAACACTTTCACCATGATGCAACAAATTATAAAAAGGACAACAATTAAGATACACCGTCTTGCGAACCTTCTCATTACAAGAGAAACTGATGGACCTCACAAGGAGAACAGGCACACATTTTGTTCTGAAGCTGGTTCTCCCCAAGGAGAAGATCTGTCCTATGAACAACAAGAGCGTCCCGCGAGAGGGGCTGGCAGCAGATGTCATCACCGCTATCGTCCGGGGAGGTCAGAATTACAAACAACAAGGAAGTACTGGAGCCAGTAAACACGGGGCAGGTGTCAGCGGCCTGAAGAGGAACCCCCAGAGATGGAACGTTCGAGAGAGGAGTCGTGCTTCAAGATTCCTACGGTGCTGTTGTGTGTCGAGGGTGCCTTCACACACAAGGTGTCCACCTCCCGATCTGCCCGTCTTCGTTTTTACAGTTCCAGCTGACAGATTGCAGGAGAGAAAATTAGAATAATGCAAAAAGCCTTTTCCAATTTCTTTAGTGACCCCCCTCTGTGATGCGTCACTGAGAAACTGTCAGTCAAACCTCCTTCAAACAACTCAAACAGGAATGCTTGGTGGACCAGATAGTTCTTTTTTTTAATGGCTGAAGATGGGTCTCAATGGGAATAAACCCACACGTCATTCTTAGCCCTTGTACACACGGTCGGAGAATCCGTCGGAATGTGTCCTATCGGACCGTGTCGTTGGATAATCCGACTGTGTGTGGTATGCTTCGGACTGTTTCCCTCGGAATATCTGTCGGACCAAATTTTCCAACTTGCTGGAAATATTTTCCGACAAACTGGTCCGATCGGACATACTCCGATCATGTGTAGAGAATTCCGATCGGACAAAGTGCCATGCATGCTCAGATCAAATTCCTACATCAAAGCTATTGGCTACTAGCCTGAACGTAGCACCGTCGTAACGAAATTACGTCATCACGTTCTGAATGATCGGATTTTTCGACAACTTAGTCAGACCCGTGTGTATGCCACAGTTTCGGACAAAATCCGACGGATTTGGTTGGCAGAATGTCCGACCGTGTGCACGGGGGTTTGGAGGTCTACGGTTAGGTTAGAATGAGCGATTTGATTTGACATTGGTTTTAAGGCTAATCAAGATTCTTTTTGCCATTTTCTTATAGAAAATCCAAAACCGCGTCAGTGCCAAATATCGAAGTGCTGAAAGCGCAAGGAAGAGGCAGGTTATCAGGTGAGCGGATAAGAAAAGCAGGGCGCAATCTGAGTGTAGTATATTAACAGATTTATTGTGGCGAAAAGATAAATGGCAAATCACATGGTGACCGTTAAAATCAGGCTCATCACCCGGTTGAGGGCTTCCGATGGACAGTCTCACAACAACAAGGAACCTCAGACCAGGATAGAAACAATGGGTGGAAGGATAAACCTGAAGGACCAAGAGAACAAACAAGGGAGGCACTAAACTAAGTGAAACCCTAATGCCGCGTACACATGACCAGACTTATGTCCGACAGACTTCCGAAGGAGTTCCGACAGAGTTCCGACAGAGTTCCGACAGAGTTCCGACAGAGTTCCGACAGAGTTCCGACAGAGTTCCGACAGAGTTCCGACAGAGTTCCGACAGAGTTCCGACAGAGTTCCGACAGAGTTCCGACAGAGTTCCGACAGAGTTCCGACAGAGTTCCGACAGAGTTCCGACAGAGTTCCGACAGAGTTCCGACAGAGTTCCGACAGAGTTCCGACAGAGTTCCGACAGAGTTCCGACAGAGTTCCGACAGAGTTCCGACAGAGTTCCGACAGAGTTCCGACAGAGTTCCGACAGAGTTCCGACAGAGTTCCGACAGAGTTCCGACAGAGTTCCGACAGAGTTCCGACAGAGTTCCGACAGAGTTCCGACAGAGTTCCGACAGAGTTCCGACAGAGTTCCGACGGACTTTTCGAATGAGCGGACTTGGCCACACACAATCACACCAAACTCCGACGGAGTCGAACGTGATGACGTACGACTGGATTCGAATAAGGAAGTTCATAGCCAGTAGCCAATAGCTGCCCTAGCGTCGGTTTTAGTCCGTCGGAATAGCACACACACGAGCGAGTTTTTCGGTAGGAACTGGGTCCGGCGGAGTTCCGTCGGAAAAATTTGAAGCATGTTCCATTTTCTAAAGTCTGTCAGACTTTTGCGAATCAAAAGTCCGTTGCAGCCCCACACACGATCGAATAGTCTGCCGGAATCATTCCGTCAGACTTTGGATGTTGAAAAGTCCGCTCGTGTGTACGGGGCTTAATTGCCAACTCACATGGGAAGAAGTAGTGGGATGGGAAGTCTCTTCCTACAACTTGCAGCTTGGAAAGTCCAGACATCAGACTGGATGACAGACTTAGAGGAGGAAGTGGAAACCAACAAGATGAAGACAGAAGGGTGTCAGCGGGACGTCAGGGGACGAAGATATGCATTTCAAGGCCTCCCAAAAGCCACTTTCGCAAGCTCATTGCAACGTCGCAGTAACCCAAAGCAACCAAAGTCCACCTTTCGTGAGTTTTTATTAGTCAGCCATGAAGATTCCCCTTTTGCCTGTGGCAAAACCACCAGCGTACCTCATGGACCCAGCATGGAGATTCAATATTCCTCCAAAACGAAAAATGTGGGGTGCTGCGTTGGGGTAAAGGCCACTGGATCTCTCAATTTGTAGCCAATAAGGGAGGTGAGGGCAGAGACAGGTGGACTACACTAATAATGAGGGATCTGGTCACTTTCCCGATAAATAGGAAGGCACCTAAATATTGGCAGTCGAAAATAATTGGCCAAAAATAAGGTTCAGTGTTTTGCCTATCGAAAAAAAAAAAAAAAGTGCTGATAATGGCATCCTGCGTCCTATTGACTGCAATGCAAAAAGGACCCCCCCCCTCCCCCATTGACTGCAATCACAGGATAGGGCTACATGTTCAGATCCTTCCATAAACTCTGTGGTGACTGGATCTCGAAGGTCCGACATCCTCACCAGTACATCGCAAAACAAAGACCTTGATTTAGAGTGTAAGCTCTTATGAACGCCGCCTCTCTCCAGGTTCGTCATCGCCGTTTACAGCGGGCAGCAAAGCACCACAAATCCCAGCAAGCTTTACAGCGTGGACGCTAGACCCCCGGACTGCTGAAAGCGGCCTCCAGCTTTGACAGACCAGCCTCCCCCCCACCTATCCGGTTGTTTGATACCCCAGGCAGGGAGCTGCGTTGACAGAAATCCGCCAGATTGAACTGTTTCCATTCCTCGCCGCGTCTCTCGTTTAATGGAGAATTAGCAGGCACTAAGTCTCCTGGTTTTCCCCCATACTAATGAGCCTTTCGGAGTAAGGAGCGTATAGAAAGAGGATTTCTCGCCCTGTTAAAATTAAATCCCTTTTTATTTCCTTAATGCCGTAAAGGGCAGCCTTCCGGGAGAGGGCATCATTGATTAAGAGCTTCAATCCCTTTCGTATCCACTCAGCAGACAATCCCAGGCCTCCTAATCGGGAGTGAGACTGAACAGCCGCGTCTGATCATCGCTGGAGCCGGTGACCCTGCGGTCCTGCTCAATTAATTATTAACCTGTCTTTCAAGCCCGCTCGCCGAGGCTCCACGCTTCTCTTTGACTCCTGAATTAAAAGCCAGCTCGATGTTTTGCTAAATAAATGAGTATATCTTTCACAGAGATGCATCCTTAAACGCAGCTCAACACGAGACAGCTGGTCTTTCGGGATGTCCCGTGGGCACGTCTCCAACAACCGATCTCATGTGTCACTCCACGGCGTGGAGATGGAAGGCTGAGTACTCTTGTCTAGTTTCCCTGTAAGATAATACCAGGCAGGTTGTGATCCCTTTTATTGGACGATTACCACAAATAATCACAGGGGTAATGCCGTCCTCTCTGGAACCCGACCCCACTTACATGTCAAACATCTCAAACAAACATGTCATGGAATAGCGCCATGCCACCACAGAGAGAGATCGCTATCTGCAATTCCCACCAGCCAATATACAGAAAACCACCGAATATTGTAAGGAGGGAAGGCACACAAACTCGGTACTATGGAGAAGAGACTTGTAGAGAAACAGGAACCAGGTACTATAGAGAAGAGACTTGTAGATGAAGGAAAGAACGCGAAACCCGCTACTATGGGGAAAAGACTTGTAGAGGAAGAAAAAAACCACGATACCCAATACTATGGAGAAAAGACTTGCAGAGGAAGGAAGGAACACGAACACGGTACTATGGAGAAGAGACTTGTAGAGGAAGGAAAGAACGCGAAACCCGGTACTATGAAGAAAAGGCTTAAAGAGGAAGGAAAGAGCACGAAACCTGGTACTATGGAGAAGAGACTTGTAGAGGAAGGAAGGAACACGAACACGGTACTATGGAGAAGAGACTTGTAGAGGAATGGGAACCCGGTACTATGGAGAAGAGATTTGTAGAGGAGGGAAGGAACACAAAGCCAGTACTATGGTAGTGGAGGGAAAGAACACAAAACCCAGTACTATGAAGAAAAGGCTTATAAAGAAAGGAAAGAACACGAAAACTGGTACTATGGAGAAGAGACTTGTAAAGGAACAGGAACCCGGTACTATGGAGAAGAGATTTGTAGAAGAACAGGAACCAGGTACTATAGAGAAGAGACTTGTAGATGAAGGAAAGAACGCGAAACCCGCTACTATGGGGAAAAGACTTGTAGAGGAAGAAAAAAACCACGATACCCAATACTATGGAGAAAAGACTTGCAGAGGAAGGAAGGAACACGAAACCCGGTACTATGGAGAAGAGACTTGTAGAGGAAGGAAAGAATGCGAAACCCGGTACTATGAAGAAAAGGCTTAAAGAGGAAGGAAAGAGCACGAAACCTGGTACTATGGAGAAGAGACTTGTAGAGGAGGGAAGGAACACAAAGCCAGCACTATGAAGAAAAGACTTGTAGAGGAGGGAAAGAACATGAAACCCGATACTATGGAGAAGAGACTTGTAGAGGAACAGGAACCCAGTACTATGGAGAAAAGACTTGTAGATGAAGGAAAGAACACAAAACCCGCTACTATGGGGAAAAGACTTGTAGAGGAAGAAAAAAAACACGATATCCAATACTATGGAGAAAAGACTTGCAGAGGAAGGAAGGAACACGAACACGGTACTATGGAGAAGAGACTTGTAGAGGAAGGAAAGAACGCGAAACCCGGTACTATGAAGAAAAGGCTTAAAGAGGAAGGAAAGAGCACGAAACCTGGTACTATGGAGAAGAGACCTGTAGAGATCTCATTTAAAGGCCAACTCCAACCCAAAACCCCTTTTTTTAGGTTTGGATGGAGTGGTAAAGAGTAAGAACGTCTGTAAGGTTTTCTTGCACTCTGACCACTGTTGGAAAGATTCTACTAATTTCCCTATTCAGGCGACTTTAAATGTCAAAGTGTGTCACCAGGGCAGGGAGAGGGAAATTATCTTGGGGGTCAGAGACTTCCAAAATGCCCAATAAAGGTTCCACTTTATTCAATTTGGATAAAAAAAAAAAAACTTGCGGTTATGTCTGAAACCACCTTCTGCAACACCAAAGCCATCAGCCACTATCCCTAACCAAGCTTCCCCACCTACATAGAAGTGTCTTTAACCCATAGTGCCAGCGATTGCTCATTAGGTTCTGAATTAACTGGATGCTCAGGTAATCCACCAAACCAGAACTCTTCTGTACATGAGACTATTCCTAAACGTGGCCCAGCGTATATCATCACCTGGATATTCACAAATGGTCCACCACATATGTGCTCACACGTGACCGCACCCTGCAGGTCTGGGGCTAGCAGAAACACAGGATGCGGCTCTTCAAGGGGATCATTAGTCTAAATAGTAAGCCTACAGACATTCCACTCATCGCCTAATTCTCCATAATGGGCAGGATTAGGATAGCAGCCTCTAACATCTACAGGGACCTTGAAGGATGAGAGATAACATGAAGAGCCTGGAAATTATGAATTGAGGGTGAATCTTCTATAATACATTATATGACCTCATTATTAGCCACCTGATCATCATACCTACATTATATGGTCAACAGTATGTGACCCCCACCCCAATGGAAGGTGTCTTCAGTGAAGGGTCCACCTTACCCCATCATACAAAGACACTGTAGACAATTGTGTACCTCCAACCTTTGTGAAAACCCTTTTCTGTTTCAGCACGACTGTGCTCCCTCTGTGTACAAAGCCAGCTCCATAAAGACCTGGTGAGACCCAGTTTGGCGTGGAGGAACTTAAGTGCCCTGACCTCAACCCTACTGAACACCTTTGGGATAAACAAAAATGCTGAAGGTGACCCAGTCTTCTCATCCAACATCAGTACCTGACCTCACAAATGTTCCTTTGGCCGATTGTCTGTGGAATGTGTGTCCATACTCCAAAATTTTATGGGACGCCTTTCCAGAAGCGCCATCTCCACAAAGACATGGTTTAACCAGATTGGTGTAGAGGAACTCGAGTGTCCTGCACAGAGTCATGACCTAAACCCTACTGAACACCTTTTGAATGAATTGTAATGTCATTTGGGCACCAAACGAAAAGGCCTGGATCACAACTGGTGTTAAAATTCACCCTGACCTCAGTAGGGTTGAGCTCAGGGCTCTGTGACATGGTGTGACCAGTCTGGTGTGGAGGAACTTGAGTATTCTGCACAGAGCCCTGACTTCACCCTACTTAATAGCTTTGAGATGAACAGAAAAGCCAATTGTGAGCAGGTCCCTTTTTTTTGGCGCCCAACGTGAGGCCCGACATGTGAGCCTGGTCTTCTCATTCAACATCAGTACCAGACCTCACAAATGGGACACAAATTCCTACAGACACCCTCCAATATGTTGAGGAAAGTCTTCCCAGAAGAATGGAGGATATTAGAACCAAAAGGTGGGTCCCACACTTTATTAATGGCAATTTGGGGGGGGGGCAATGCTATATTAACAGTCATGTGGTGAACCTTCCATGTTAATGGACATTTGGGGAGGTAGCAACTCCATAATAATAGCCATGGGTTTGGAATGAGATGTCCAACAAATCATAGGTGTGATGGCCGGGTGTTTATACGGGTTCCCTATTACTCATGTGGTCAAAAGCGTATAAAATCGGCAAAACAATGTCAACCCTTTCGTAAGCGTTTGTTCACCAGTCATGTGGTGAACCTTCCATGTTAATAGCCATTTGGGGAGGCAACAACTCCATAATAATAGCCATGGGTTTGGAATGAGATGTCCAACAAATCATAGGTGTGATGGCCGGGTATTTATACGGGTTCCCTATTACTCATGTGGTCAAAAGCGTATAAAAATCGGCAAAACAATGCCAACCCTTTCAGAAGCGTTTGCTCACCAGTCCATCCGATGAACAGATGAGATGAATGTACATGGTACACAGACACCGAGACAGGCCATACATCATAGAAGAGATAACGACGAGGTCATCACAATGCGAGAACTCAACCAGCCATCCACCAACACTGGATGTCCAACGAATCATAGGTGTGATGGCCGGGTGTTGGGGGAGGCAGCAACTCCATAATAGCCATGGATTTGGAATGAGATGTCCAACAAATCATAGGTGTGATGGCCGGGTATTTATACGGTTCCCTATTACTCATGTGGTCAAAAGTGTGAAAATCGGCAAAACAATGCCAACCCTTTCATAAGCGTTTGCTCACCAGTCATGTGGTGAACCTTCCATGTTAATAGCCATTTGGGGAGGCAACACTCCATAATAATAGCCATGGGTTTGGAATGAGATGTTCCAACAAATCATAGGTGTGATGGCCGGGTGTTTATACGGGTTCCCTATTACTCATGTGGTCAAAAGCGTATAAAATCGGCAAAACAATGTCAACCCTTTCGTAAGCGTTTGTTCACCAGTCATGTGGTGAACCTTCCATGTTAATAGCCATTTGGGGAGGCAACAACTCCATAATAATAGCCATGGGTTTGGAATGAGATGTACAACAAATCATAGGTGTGATGGCCGGGTATTTATACGGGTTCCCTATTACTCATGTGGTCAAAAGCGTATAAAAATCGGCAAAACAATGCCAACCCTTCAGAAGCGTTTGCTCACCAGTCCATCCGGATGAACAGATGAGATGAATGTACATGGTACACAGACACCGAGACAGGCCATACATCATAGAAGAGATACGACGAGGTCATCACAATGCGAGAACTCAACCAGCCATCCACCAACACTGGATGTCCAACGAATCATAGGTGTGATGGCCGGGTGTTGGGGGAGGCAGCAACTCCATAATAGCCATGGATTTTGGAATGAGATGTCCAACAAAATCATAGGTGTGATGGCCGGGTATTTATACGGTTCCCTATTACTCATGTGGTCAAAGTGTGAAAATCGGCAAAACAATGCCAACCCTTTCATAAGCGTTTGCTCACCAGTCATGTGGGAACCTTCCATGTTAATAGCCATTTTGGGAAGGCAGCAACTCCATAATAGCCATGGGTTTGGAATGAGATGTCCAACAAATCATAGGTGTGATGGATGGGTGTTTATACGGTTCCCCATTTCTCATGTGGTCAAAAGCGTATAAAAATCGGCAAAACAATGCCAACCCTTTCAGAAGCGTTTGCTCACCAGTCCATCCGATGAACAGATGAGATGAATGTACATGGTACACAGACACCGAGACAGGCCATACATCATAGAAGAGATAACGACGAGGTCATCACAATGCGAGAACTCAACCAGCCATCCACCAACACCGGATGTCATCTTACCATTTCTTGCGTTACCTTACCTTTACGAAAGGGGAAAACGTGTGCCACTAATTGGAAAGGACCGATATGGGGGGAGAATACGGCACACCAATCTGCGTATTTTCAAGGCAACGTTATAGTATCTTTAGAAGAACAAAAAGAATAAAAAACCCCGGGGTTCTTCACATGATGCAACACTCCAAAATACTCAACAGACAGCGCAGGCAGCGTTAAAGCTGAAATGCAAAGTACAGATATTGACATCGTTGTGTTTGTGAAGCCACATCGCCCGCACAGCCCCGCATTCTCGGGAGTTAGCAAGCATACCAGCTGCTCGGGGTCACAGGCCCGCAACGCATGCCGGGAAGCTGCAACAGTTCCAAAGAATTTTCTCAGAGGAACAGAAATCGTGTACCTGCCAGTAATTAGATCTGCCCAGCCAGAGATCAGGAGACGAGCGAAACTTTGAATATCGAAGCCTTTGGTGCGGCCGCGACGCAAGCGAGAGGCTTCTCATTTACCGAATCCCCTCCACTAGGTCACACCAATTTACAGATCAATTCATTGCTGGGGCAAAGCATGGAGAATCCGCACTGGATCAGGAAAGATGAGCTTTGCTTCTCCAAACTGACACGGGCGTGAAATTGAAATGTATGCACGCGCACGTGGCGGTTAGAAGCACACTTGCATCATAAATATAGACCTGGGTAAGATGGTGGATCGCCTACGCTGGGGTTGTATCGCGTTGGAACATTCGGTTGGAATGGGGGGGGGGGGGGGCTGAGGGAATCCAAGAAAAATGTAATTCTCGATCCGCTCAGATCTTCGGCGTGTGACGGAGACGTACAGTACGGGTTCTATGTACTTGTGATACGTTTTCCTGGCGTGGCGAACAGAGGGAAGTAAAACCGCCATCCAAGAACCGCCTTTATCGGGCCAGCGAGAGAAAAAAAAAAATAGAACATTCCATGAAAGATGAGAAGTTCTTTGCCGAGCGCCTCGAATCTCTCAGCCATTTTGGATCCATTTACGGAAAGTCAAAGCTTTTTACAAAGTCCCCGTTTGTGCGAGAGCGTTCCCCCACCGCGTCAGAGAGCCCTCGCTGTCAGTCACAGCTGGATCCGGCTGAGCGATATTTCCAATTGGCTGAACAAATAAAGAAAAAAAAAAGAAGAGGGGACCAGCCGGGGATTGGCAATTCAAATGTGTGTCTTGTGCCGTGTTCCACCTGAAGACCTCGGGAACATGTCACTCTCTGGACAAGCCAAGCAGAGAGCAGGACACGGCACAGGGACACGGGCAGAACACCGCGCATGGCAGCCATCAGCCCGGCCTCTATTTCCACACACATCGGAATACTAACACTAGAAAACCACCCAATACACATCCTTCAAAACAAATACCGCTTTCTCTGGATTTACAAAGCAGAAGGTCCTCAAACCTGAACGTTCTGCAAAGGATCGTGTGGTTTCCTCCGGGTGGTACGGCTTCCACTCACAACCACAAAGGGGAAAGACCCCCCAAGAGAGATTGCCAAATACACTATATTACCAAAAGTATTGTGACACCTGCCTTTACATGAAGTTTAATGACCCCCCCCAGTCTTAGCCTGTAGGGTTCAATATTGAGTTGGCCTTCTCATCCAACATTAGCGCCTGACCTCACAAATGCTCTTCTGGAAGAATGGTCAAACATTCCCATAGACACCCTCCTAAACCTTGTGGACGGCCTTGCCAGAAGAGGTGAAGCTGTTATAGCTGCAAAGGGTGGGGCCATTTCAACCCAAATATGTCCCCGTACCCCCATCCCCATACTGTCCACCACATCATCATCAGTCCTATTTGGTACTATTCTGACTTCAGAAATACGTACTCGTCCCTAGACTGTCCATCACATCATCACCAGTCCAATTAGGTATCAGTAAGGCTTCACAAATATGTTCCCGTATTCCCATTACCAGGCTGTCCACTACATCATCACTGGTCCCATTACATACCAATATGACTTTACAAATACGTCCCTGCACCACCTTCACCAGGCTTGTCCACCACATCAACAGTCCTATTAGATGCCAGTATAACCTTATAAATGTGTCCCCGTTTGTACCTCTTCACAAGATTGTACACATTAGCAGTCCTATTGGGTACCAGTATGGCCCCGTACCCTTGTGCCAAAACTGTTCACCACATCATCAACTGGTAGTCCTATTAGGTACCCGTATGACTTCACAAATACATCCCTGTACCCACATCCCCACATCTTAAGCCTACATAAATATGTCCCCATTGGTACCCCTTTACCAGACTGTCCACAGCACCAGCAGTTCTACTGGGTACCGGTACAACTTTACCCAACTGTGCATGTCATAATCTTCACCAGTCCTATTAGGCACCAGTGTGACATCACAAATGTGTCCCCGTCCCCAAACTGTCCATCGCATCAACACTAGTCCTACTATGTACCAGTATGATTTCACCACCATGCCCCCCCCCCCCCCCATACCCTCTTCACCAGCCTGTCCACATCATCACTAGTCCTACTATGTACCAGTATGATTTCACCACCATGCCCCCCCCCCCATACCCTCTTCACCAGCCTGTCCACATCATCACTAGTCCTATTAAGTACCAGTTTGACTACACAAATACATCCCGCTACCTCATTACCAGTCCTACTAGATACCATATGACTTCACAAGATGTCCAGAACTTGGTTTTACCTTATAGATAGATAGTTAAGACCAGAACAGCTAGAAGAAGATGGTTAGATTTGTATCAGATCTATCAACATACAAAAAAATACCAAGCTGTCTACGACTAGGGCGACTTTTTTGCTGTTCCTGGGCTATGAAAACACGTAACGGAGGGCCTCGGGTCCATTTCTTCTCACCTTTTTCAGGTTCAAAGAAACTCTTGGCATCATTTAGGTAGGAGGACCCCTCTTGGCCTCATTTAGGTAGGAGGACCCCTCTTGGCCTCATTTAGGTAGGAGGACCCCTCTTGGCCTCATTTAGGTAGGAGGACCCCTCTTGGCCTCATTTAGGTAGGAGGACCCCTCTTGGCCTCATTTAGGTAGGAGGACCCCTCTTGGCCTCATTTAGGTAGGAGGACCCCTCTTGGCCTCATTTTGGTAGGAGGACCCCTCTTGGCCTCATTTTGGTAGGAGGACCCCTCTTGGCCTCATTTTGGTAGGAGGACCCCTCTTGGCCTCATTTTGGTAGGAGGACCCCTCTTGGCCTCATTTAGGTAGGATGACCCCTCTTGGCCTCATTTAGGTAGGATGACCCCTCTTGGCCTCATTTAGGTAGGATGACCCCTCTTGGCATCATTTAGGTAGGATGACCCCTCTTGGCCTCATTTAGGTAGGATGACCCCTCTTGGCCTCATTTAGGTAGGATGACCCCTCTTGGCCTCATTTAGGTAGGATGACCCCTCTTGGCATCATTTAGGTAGGATGACCCCTCTTGGCATCATTTAGGTAGGAGGACCCCTCTTGGCATCATTTAGGTAGGAGGACCCCTCTTGGCATCATTTAGGTAGGATGACCCCTCTTGGCCTCATTTAGGTAGGATGACCCCTCTTGGCCTCATTTAGGTAGGATGACCCCCTCCTGGCCTCATTTAGGTAGGATGACCCCTCTTGGCCTCATTTAGGTAGGATGACCCCTCTTGGCATCATTTAGGTAGGATGACCCCTCTTGGCATCATTTAGGTAGGATGACCCCTCTTGGCATCATTTAGGTAGGATGACCCCTCTTGGCATCATTTAGGTAGGATGACCCCTCTTGGCATCATTTAGGTAGGATGACCCCTCTTGGCATCATTTAGATATTTGATTTGCGTTACAGAAAAACTTCTCATAAAACATTATATTTACATGCAAATGGGCCAACTTATTATTTCCACAGAGCAGAATAATATCCCGGCACAGCTAGGAGGACACGGATAAGTGGTGGACTTTGACAAGTAGATGACTAAAGGCGAGCAATGCCGTGAGAAAAGCCTCTGTAGACCCGGCTGAACAAACGCTCACTTGTGTTTGGAACTTGGTGGGTATAAAGTCCAAGGCCACTGGAATAGCCTACAATGAGAGTTGGGGGGGGTTGTGGTTTCTGGAGGAATTTATCCCAAACCAGAAGCCACGGAGCAGTTTTAGGATCACCAATGAAAATAAACGCTCCATAAATGTGTGACCAGCTATGTGGCCCCTCGCTGTTCTCTAGACCTGGAGTTGGTTGCGTACAAAAATGTTTCTTCAGTTCATTAGCTGCATTTGTCAAAACTGTCCTCCGCTGTACAAACATTTACAACGTACGTCTATTGGCTAGATCAGTCTCCGAACTGCGGCCCGGGTGCCTGATGTGGCCCTTTGCTTGCTTTCATCTTGCCCTTGGTGCACAATTTTATCCACCAGCACCAACAAAGGGGTGATGATGGGGCACTAGTCCTCCCTGCTGACACCCAGCGACGGGACACTAGTCCTCCCCGCTGACACCCAGCGACGGGACACTAGTCCTCCCCGCCGACACCCAGCGACGGGACACTAGTCCTCCCCGCCGACACCCAGCGACGGGACACTAGTCCTCCCCGCCGACACCCAGCGACGGGACACTAGTCCTCCCCGCCGACACCCAGCGACGGGACACTAGTCCTCCCCGCCGACACCCAGCGACGGGACACTAGTCCTCCCCGCCGACACCCAGCGACGGGACACTAGTCCTCCCCGCCGACACCCAGCGACGGGACACTAGTCCTCCCCGCCGACACCCAGCGACGGGACACTAGTCCTCCCCGCCGACACCCAGCGACGGGACACTAGTCCTCCCCGCCGACACCCAGCGACGGGACACTAGTCCTCCCCGCCGACACCCAGCGACGGGACACTAGTCCTCCCCGCCGACACCCAGCGACGGGACACTAGTCCTCCCCGCCGACACCCAGCGACGGGACACTAGTCCTCCCCGCCGACACCCAGCGACGGGACACTAGTCCTCCCCGCCGACACCCAGCGACGGGACACTAGTCCTCCCCGCCGACACCCAGCGACGGGACACTAGTCCTCCCCGCCGACACCCAGCGATGGGGCATTGTTTATTCCTAATGATTCTGGGAAATTTTCTAGTCCCAATGGCCATGGTCTGGCCCCCCCCTGAAGTCTGAAGGACAGTTAACTGACCCTTTGTTTAGAAAAGACCCTTGGGTCAAATCATGATCCAACCAGGCCAGCCCCCCCCCCCCCCCCCCCAACTATGGTCTTTGGTCACATCGGTAGGAATCATATTGAAGACCGGTATATTAGAGGAGGATAATTTGCATATGGAAAGTCAATAAAGGTTTTTTCTAGAATGGTGGATGCCTAGAGAAGAGAAGGTCTCTGTCTTCTAGATTTCCTTCACACTGAGACGACGACAATCTTGGATCATGGAGAAAGGGGCAATTACTATAAACACTGCCCCATCCCCCCAACAGATAGGAATCCAAGGTGGGAATTGTAGCGGTGGTGTACATCCCCTGAAGGCTGCGTCCTGCTCACAAGGTCGTTGAGCCTCCTTGTAACAATATCCATGCAAATTACCTCGGAGTCATTTAGATTTAACTGCCGGGGATGAGAAGCCGGGCCGCGCGTCTTAATTGCAGTGGATGAAGTGCTGAATTTCAGACTCCTGCCGTCCGCACGGCCTAACAGCATGCAAATCACACCGGACGGTGTGTGAGCGACACAAGGAGAGGGCGCCAATCAGCGGGGGAGACGCACAACACACGCCAAGGTGACCCCTTTTATCCTGAAGTGTACCTGCCAACTGCGTCTAGTGCAGCCACCATGGGCCGAACCAATCTACAGCTCATCAATTAGATGGAGAACAGGCACACCGACATGGAACGTGCCTACAAACCGGCCAACCAGAATCGCCGGACTGCTTCTGCCCGCAACTACCAGGCGTGGAAGCCAGTTTTCTGATCGATTTACGCCAGAATCCATCCAACTCCTCCGGGGTTCCATCGATTTCAGCAATGTAGGCCCCAAAGAAAGGGGGAGCCGAGACCTCTGAAATGCTAATCGAGGCGGCCCTGCCTCGAAACGCGTAACCACGCCCATGATATCACTTCCTGAGCCACGTGCTCTCCACCATTGTGCTCTCCAGGGCCCCCCCATCCACATCCATAGGGGCCACCAGTGACAGCTGAACCCCGCTCGGCTCTCCAGATGAATCGCCACTTCAAGACCAGGCTTAAATCAGTATTTTTTTTGCTAGAGCAGTGATTGAGAACCTCGGCACCCCAGATGTTTTGGAATTACGTTTCCCATGATGCTCATGTACTCTGCAGTGTAGTTGAGCATCATGGGGAATGTAGCTCCAAAACATCCGGGGTGCCGTGTCTCTATATCGGATATCACTACATCGTCTCGTAAGTTGCCAAATCTCATGTGAGTACATATGTTTTTTTATACGGCTACACTCGGATGCGCCCTCTGCTGTCCTCATCTACGACCTCTGAAACGCGTCGACTTGAAAAATACTACAGGATTCCAAAGACACATGGAGCTCTCCTATTCCCCTCCCCAACTCCCTGCCAACAACAGCGGCCGTCGCGATCCTTGTGAGACGAACCATGATATTTGAATCTGGTGGGGAAGTTTTAACCGGTTCCCGACCGGCGCACGCCGATGTACGTCGGCAGAATGGCACAGGCCGGCATATTGCCGTACAGGTACGTCCAATCTTCAATGCTGCCCTGCCGGTCGGGACCCCCGTGAGTCCGGTCGCGGGTCCCGCGGACTCGATCGCCGCGGGCATACCCGCGATCGTCTCACGGGGCGGCTGACTGGAGGAAATGCCGTGTAAACAGCATTTCCCCATTCTGCCTAGCAACTAGTGACGCTGATCTCTGCTCCATGTGATTGGAGCAGAGATCAGTGTTCACTAAATGAAAGCCCAGCCCCCCCCCCACAGTTAGTAACACACCCCTAGGAACACTTAACCCCTACACTGCCACCCACTGGTTAACCCTTTCACTGCCAGTGTCATTTACACAGGAATCACTGCATTTATATAGCACTGATTGCTGTATAAATGACAATGGTCCCAAAAATGTGTCAAAAATGTCCGATGTGTCCGCCATAATCACAAAAAAAAAAAAAAAAAAAAAAAAAAAATCGCTCATCGCCGCCATTACTAGTAAAAAATAAATATTAATAAAAATGCCATAAAACTATCCCCCATTTTGTAAACGCTATAACTTTTGCGCAAACCAATCAATAATTGCTTATTGCGATTTTTTTTTTACCAAAAACATGTAGAAGAATAAGCATCGGCCTAAACTGAGGGGGAAAAAAAAGTTTTTTTTATATATATTTTTGGGGGATATATATTATAACAAAAAGTAAAAAATAATGCGTTTTTTTCAAAATTGTCGCTCTATTTTTGTTTATAGCGCAAAAAATAAAAACCGCAGAGGCGATCAAATACCACCAAAAGAAAGCTCAATTTGTGGGGGGGGGGGGGGGGGGGAAGGACGTCAATTTTGTTTGGGAGCCAAGTCGCACGATCGCGCAATTGTCAGTTAAAGCGACGCAGTGCCGAATCGCAAAAAGTGGGCTGGTCTTTGAACAGCAAAATGGTCCAGGGGGGGCTGAAAGTGGTTAAAACAGCAAAGCTGAACTGCGATGAAAACAGACTACCGTTGCTAATCTCCTGAAAATACCAGCTGCCTGGCTTCCCACCAACATCACCGCTACCTGGGAGTCTAATGCCCCGTACACACACGGTTGGATTTTCAGATGGAAAACATTCGATGGGGGCTTTTTGGTCGGAAATTTTCGACCGTGTGTAGGGCTCCATCGGACATTTTTTTCCCCCATCGGAATTTCCGTCGGATAAAATTTCAGATCTGGCTCTCAAATTTTCCGACAACAGCTTCCTGCGACTCGCCAATGAACCAAATCAACGTTTTTGTTTTTTTTGGAGATCTCAGATGACGAGACGAAGGGATCGTTCACCGCCTGGCATAGCTGCTCCCCAGACGTTCAGGTTTGGCCGGTTCTTAAATAAAGTTTAATCGGCACGCAGAGCGATTTTTACAGACGGCTGACAACCACAAAAAGGGACAAAAAAAACACGACAATATTTAACGTTTTTTTCCACCCAGAGAGATTTCCACGTAACTGGACCAATGAAAAACGCAGATTTGTAACCAATGGGGGGTCGTTTTTAAATCATCACAGTTCAGCCGCTTCTTAGCCGATAAAGTTGGCCGCGGTCAGACAAGACCACACAGGGCAGTCCTCTTCATGATGTCTGTGGGCTCAGCTTTGTGTATTATACAGCGCCTTGAAAAAGTATTCATACCCCCCCCCTGACATTCCCCACATTTTGTTACACCCAAAACCATAAATGTATTTTATTGGGATTTTATGTGATGGACCAACACAAAGTGTCACATAATTGTGAAGTGGAAGGAAAATGAAAAGTGATACCAATAAATCTGTGAAAAGTGTGGGGGAGGGGCATTTGTATGGCGCCCCCCGGAGTCAATACTTTGTAGAACCCCCTTTCTCTACAAGTCTTTTTGGGGATGTCTCTACCAGCTTTGCCCATCTAGTGAGGACATTTCTGCCCATTCTTCTTCTTTGTAAAATATCTCAAGCTCTGTCAGATTGGATGGAGAGCGTCTGTGATCAGCAATTTTCAAGTCTGGCCACAGATTCTCAATGGGATTTAGGTCTGGACTGTGACTGGGCCATTCTAACACATGAATATGCTTTGATGTAAACCATTCCATTGTAGCTCTGGCTGGATGTTTCGGGTCGTTGTCCTGCTGGAAGGGGAACCTCCGCCCCGGTCTCAAGTCTTTTGCCGACTCTAACAGGTTTTCTTCTAAGATTGTCCTGTATTTGTCTCCATCCATCTTCCCATCAACTCTGACCAGCTTCCCTGTCCCTGCTGAAGAAAACCATCCCCACCACATGATGCTGCCACCACCATGTCTCACGGTAGGGATGGTGTGTTCGGGGGGTGGGCGGTGTTAGTTTCCCCCACACATAGCGTTTTGCTTTTAGGCCATAAAGTAGAATTTTGGTCTCCTCTGACCAGATCACCTTCTTCCACATGTTTGCTGCCCCCTCCCCCACATGGCTTCTCACAAACTACAAACAGGACTTCTTATGACTTTCTTTCTCCAATGTCTTTCTTCTTGTCACTCTTCCATAAAGGGCAGATTTGTGGAGAGACGACTAATAGTTGTCCTGTGGACAGATTCTCCCCCCTGAGCTGTGGATCTCTGCAGCTCCTCCAGAGTCACCATGGACCTCTTGGCTCTTCTCTGATGAATGCTCTCCTTGCCCGGCCCGGTCAGTTTAGGTGGACGGCCATGTCTTGGTAGGTTTGCGGTTGTGCCCATACTCTTTCCATTTTCCGATGATGGATTGAACAGAGCTCCGTGAGATGGTCAAAGCTTGGGAGATTTTATTATAACCCAACCCTGCTTTATACTTCTCCACAACTTCATCCCTGACCTGTCTGGTGTGTTCCTTGGCCTTCATGATGCTGTTTGCTCACTAAGGTATATGGCCTAAAAGAGACTAGAATTGGAATAAACAGTTGAGCCCCGAAGAAGGGGGGACCTATGTACCCCCCGTAACGTGTTGGGTTGCGATTACCATGAGAAGATCGACTTCTCAGCTTAGTCCGGCACACTCACTGGAATTTTTATATGTGAATTCAAAACTTTTAGTCCCCCCCATTTCAGAGGTACCCCGATTGTGCTGAGAGGAGCCCCACTAAAGCCACGGCGGCCCGGATGATTTCTGTGTTTGATTTCCCTTCCTCCACCATTGTCCCTTGAGGAGTAAAATCCAGAACCTCAGGCACGTTGGTTCCAGTCGCTTGAGCAGAACCTGGAGGGGCACATGAGACGAGTCTAGGCCAATACACTTCCATTACCACCAGGTTATTATATGGCAAACAGCAGCAATCAGACGCTGGCATCTATTCGTGAAAAGCCGCGCCAAAGCGAGATTTTTTTTTTTTTACGACCATTGACGGCTCGCTAATTTTAGTGGTCGCTCTTTTCCAATTCAATAAAAAAAGTTTTATCATGCGGATCTGAGGAATTTACTGCGTGCCGGTTATAGGATCGATTTCTGCAGTAATCAGTATATCAACGTCCATTCAGAAGAATGATTTTGTTTCCAAAACAAAAAAATGCTACATTTAGGTCGGCATTACCTGGGAGGGTCCTGAGAGGGCGCTACAGAGGAGAGCAGACGACGCGGCCGATCCAGGTGGAGATAAAACGACCCGAGAGATAAAATAAAAAAACAAATCACAGGGAGCAGTTAAATATTCATATTTTATTGCGGCAACAAAATGTTTCCACATCACCGCAATAATTGTGTGTTACTAAACATAAAAATGATAAAGTAACATTTAAAATATCTTGCGCAGATTTGTGAATCGGCACCAACATGGGATCGCCTCGAAACTGACCAATTTTGTGGAATCTGGCTGCAATGGACAACATAGACTTACCTTACCGCGAGATTCACAGGACATCCCTATGGAAGAACCACGAAGGTGATCCTACATGACATCCTTATGGAAGAACCACAGAGGGGACCCTACAGGACATCCCTATGGAAGAACCACGAAGGTGATCCTACATGACATCCTTATGGAAGAACCACAGAGGGGACCCTACAGGATATCCCTATGGAAGAACCACAGAGGGGACCCTACATGACATCCTTATAGAAGAACCACAGAGGGGAACCTACAGGACATCCCTATGGAAGAACCATGAAGGTGATCCTACAGGACATCCCTATAGAAGAACCACAGAAGGGGACCCTACATGACATCCTTATGGAAGAACCACAAAGGTGACCCTACATGATATCCTTATGGAAGAACCACAGAGGTGACCCTACAGGATATCCTTATGGAAGAACCACAGAAGGGGACCCTACATGATATCCTTATGGAAGAACCACAGAGGGGACCCTACAGGACATCCCTATGGAAGAACCACGAAGGTGATCCTACATGACATCCTTATGGAAGAACCACAGAGGGGACCCTACAGGATATCCCTATGGAAGAACCACAGAGGGGACCCTACATGACATCCTTATAGAAGAACCACAGAGGGGAACCTACAGGACATCCCTATGGAAGAACCATGAAGGTGATCCTACAGGACATCCCTATAGAAGAACCACAGAAGGGGACCCTACATGACATCCTTATGGAAGAACCACAAAGGTGACCCTACATGATATCCTTATGGAAGAAACACAGAGGTGACCCTACAGGATATCCTTATGGAAGAACCACAAAGGTGACCCTACATGACATCCTTATGGAATAACCACAAAGGTGACCCTACATGATATCCTTATGGAAGAACCACAGAGGTGACCCCTATAGGATATCCTTATGGAAGAACCACAGAAGGGGACCCTACATGATATCCTTATGGAAGAACCACAAAAGGTGACCCTACAGGATATCCCTATGGGAGAACCAGAAAGGTGACCCTACAGGATATCCCTATGGAAGAACCACAGAGGTGACTCTCAAACTCCCCTCCGAGCTCACACGGGATCACCACAAGATTGACCAGTTTAATCAATTTTCCCTTACCAGTAGGGTCACAGGACATCCCTATGGAAAAACCACAGAGGTGAACCTACAGGACAACCCTATGAAGAAACTGCAGAGATAACCCTACAGGACATCCTTATGCAGGCCATACACGGTCGAATTTCGAACGAATTTTCTTTTCAAAATCAGAAAATTCAATTTTTTTGTGATCCGATGATGCCACCATTGATTTTCGAAATTCGGCCGACCAAGCCTTCAATTTCACCTCATGTTGCTACAGAAAAGAATTTTCTTGGCTGGGAATCTTCTTTTCTCTCCGTAAATTTTCTTTTCTCTCCGTACATTTTCTTTTCTTATTACGTTTCTCGCACGATTCTCCCATCATTGATTAGAAAATCGTTCGTTTTTCTAAAAATTTCCAACATGTTCGATTCCTCAAATTTTATTTCCGCACGAAAATCGGCTGTTGCTGCCGCCCACTAATGGTGCGAAATTCATACGAAAATTCTTATATACGATTTTCGAAAGAAAATTCTTTCGAAATTCGAACCGTGTATGGCCGGCATTATGGAAGAACCACAGGGGTGAACCTACAGAATATTCCTAAGGATGAACCATGTATGTGACCCTAGAGGATATCCCTATGGAAGAAGCAAAGAGGAGATCCTACAGGACATCCATATGGAAGAACCACAGAGATGACAATACACAACATTCCTATGGAAGAACCAGAGAGAACACCCTACAGGACATCCCCTTGGAAGAACCACGGAGGAGAACCTAGGGGACATCCTTATGGAAGAACCAGAGGTAACCCTACAGGACTTCGCTATAAAAGAACCACAGAGGTGAACCTACAGAATGTTCCTAAGGAAGAACCATGTACGTGATCCTACAGGATATCTCTATGGAAAAACCAAAGAGGTGATCCTACATGACATCCTTATGGAAGAACCACAGGGGTGAACCTACAGACTATACCTAATGAAGAACCATGTACGTGACCCTACAGGATATCCCTATTGAAGAACCACAAAGGTGACCCTACATGACATCCCTAAGGAAGAACCAGAGATAACACCCTACAGGACATCCCCATTGAAGAACCATGGAGGAGACCCTAGAGCATATCCTTATGGAAGAACCACAGAGGTGACCCTACAGGACTTCCCTATAGAAGAACCACAGTGGTGAACCTACAGGATATTCCTAAGGAAAAAACATGTACGTGATCCTACAGGATATCCCTATGGAAGAACCAAAGAGGTGACCCTACATGACATCCCTAAGGAGGAACCACAGAGGTGGCCCTACATGACATCCCTAAGGAGGAACCACAGAGGTGGCCCTACATGACATCCCTATGGAGGAACCACAGAGGTGACCCTACATGACATCCCTAAGGAGGAACAACAGAGGTGGCCCTACATGACATCCCTAAGGAGGAACCACAGAGGTGGCCCTACATGACATCCCTATGGAGGAACCACAGAGGTGACCCTCAAATTCAAAAGAAGCAGGCCGCACACTAATGAGGTTCTCCAGCTAGCTTTATTGAACAAGAAAACAGCAACGCTGCCAACCTTCTGCCTGAGGCCACTAACATGTTTCACCCATAGCAGGGCCTAATCAGAGATCAGAGGTGACCCTGCTGAGCATTTCACAAACAAGCTCTTCCTAACGAATCAAAAAAGAAAAATAAATAAATAAATAAAAAAAAACACTTTTTTTACTCCACACTTTTGAATCTGTGAGCAAAGCCACACATTGTTCTCCGCAAGGCCGGTATTTACAGTATATGGCCCAGCAATTAAGCCATTCTGGCCAAGGAAATTCCTTTCACACAAAGCTACAGGCCTACAGCTATCAGAAGGGACTGATGGGCCCAACAAGCGGCTGCTAATTAACCCCTTCAACCCCCTTGACTAATGAGATGAATGTGACTGAAGATTAATTAACAGCAGGCGCCTGTAACGAGAGCCATGTCTCCAGCAGAGGAGAAACAGAGAAGAGACAGAAGTGACAGCCCGGGTAACCCCCAGGGGTGGATATAGAGCCCGCAATCCGGGGCCACACAGCAGGAACAAGATGTAGAAAAGGGAACAGTGTTTATGCAGCGGGAGGGCGTCCATTGTGTAACATCTGTGGGGGGGACAGAGTGACGGACAGGCGGGAAGACTGCGGAAAGGATTTCTCTGGAGTGGTGAAGCATCCATCTTGGTACAACGAGAGTCACCAGATAAGATCTCATGAATCATGTAAATAATTCACAAACACTGTATGGCTGGTTGAGCAACGCAGAGCTTGGATACATACGTTTTTTTCTCTTATTTTTCTTCCATAATCAGAGGCGAGTGACAGCGTTCTTTATATGGCCTCAGCAGTTACATGGCGACCCCAAGGGACCTCGTGATTAACGTGCCTGGGGGAAAACAATGGCACGATGCAAACCGCAACCAGTTCCTCACGTTTTATTCTTACATTGCAGTTTAATACCAGGTTTCAGGGGCCACAGGCTTCAGGACCGGTAGAGGCCCCCACTAAATGAACCACCATTAAGCAATGGTGAAATCCACCAAAAACTGGCGAGAGCCCCGCCTTGTTCACCAAACCCTTTCATAAAGTCCAGCTTGAAGTTCCACAACAAGACGTGAATGAGGACCATCGACCTTATGATGACGACAGAACAAATCAAACCTACGGCACAGAAATACACACAACACACTGCTCACACAACCCCGACTGTAAGGCTTCAGGACCGGGAGAGGCCCTCACTAAATGAACCACCAAATGGTGAAATCCACCAAAAACTGGCGAGAGTTCCCGCTTGTTCACCAAACCCTTTCATAAAGTCCAGCTTGAAGTTCCACAACAAGACGTGAATGAGGACCATCGACCTTATGATGTCGACAGAACAAATCCAACCTACGGCACAGAAATACACAAAACACACACTGCTCACACAGCCCGACTATAAGGCTTCAGGACCGGGAAAGGCCCTCACTAAATGAACCACCCTTAAGCAATGGTGAAATCCACCAAAAACTGGCGAGAGCCCCGCCTTGTTCACCGGACCCTTTCATAAAGTCCAGCTTGAAGTTCCACAACAAGACGTGAATGAGGACCATCGACCTTATGTCGTCGACAGAGCAAATCCAACCTACGGCGCAGAAAAAAAAAAATACACAAAACACACTGCTTACACAACCCTGACTATAAGGCTTCAGGACCGGGAGAGGCCCTCACTAAATGAACCACCAAATGGTGAAATCCACCAAAAACTGGCGAGAGCCCTGCCTTGTTCACCGGACCCTTTCATAAAGTCCAGTTCGAAGTTCCACAACAAGACGTGAATGAGGACCATCGACCTTATGATGTCGACAGAACAAATCCAACCTACGTCACAGACAAAAAAATTACACAAAACACACAAAACACACTGCTCACACAGCCCGACTGCAAGCTCCTCAGCCCAGAACCCAGAAAGCTGGCACAGCCACAGCAGGGACATCATTGCCTCCAGAGGTGCAGTTTATGAGCTGGAAGGAAAGAGCAGCACGACGAACAGATAAATCGTATCCCAGTAATGAAAACAGCGATTTCTGACATCGCCGTTCCATAAATCAGTTTTATGAGGTCATTTAGAAGCTGGCACAGATTTGCAATTCAAAGTAATTTGGAGGGAGTCGGGGCTCGGGATGCCAGATGAAGAGGATTTTATTAGGGGGAAAGAAAGCCGCACACCCCGTGGAGAGAGATGACAATTGCCTTGCCTTTGGGTAGACCAAGTTTCAGCAGAAGCAAAATCGGAAATCTGTACAACCTGATCCTTCCCCCTCCCCCCCCCCGCACCTCTTCCCATCATAGGACTGGATTCTGCAACCCAACATCTGCCGTCAAATCTTTTAGCTCTTGTACACTATATGGTAAAGTCTGTGGACTCCCGACCATCACACCTATAGGAACTTGTTGGCCGTTAACATTCCAAAACCACGGCCATTAAGATACGAGTTTCCCTCCCTTTGCTGCTTTAACAGCCCCCCCCCCCCCCCATTCTTCTGGGAAGGTTTGCACAAAATCGTGGAGAGGGTCTGTGGGAATTTGGGAGGTCAGGTACTGGTGTTGGATGAGAAGACCTAGCTAACACATTGGGCCTCACGTTGGGCGCCAAAAAAAGGACATGGCTCAAAATTTCATACCAAAGGTGTTCAGTAGGGTTGAAGTCAGAGCTCTGTACAGGACAACCAAGTTCCTCCACACCGACCTGGACAAACTACGGCTTTATGGAGCTGGACCCACTCTTTCAGTAATGCCTCCCACAATTTGTAAAAATTTAAAATAATGCATTTGGCTGGCAAAAATATGAATGCAATCTACTCACTAGGGGGTGAACCTAGGATGGAGAAGGACCTGGGGGGAGAACCTCTGGGGGGATCAAGGACGGAGAAGGACCTGGGGGGAGGGGAACCTCTGGGGGGGATCTAGGATGGAGAAGGACTTGGGGGGGGGGGGGGAGAACCTCTGGGGGGATCTAGGATGGAGAAGGACTTGGGGGGAGAACCTCTGGGGGGATCTAGGATGGAGAAGGATCTGGGGGGAGAACCTCTGGGGGGATCTAGGATGGAGAAGGATCTGGGGGGAGAACCTCTGGGGGGATCTAGGATGGAGAAGGACCTGGGGGTCCTAGTAGATGATGGGCTCAGCAATGCCAAGCTGCTGCTAACAAAGCAAACAGAATATTGGCATTAAAAAGGGATCAACTCCAGAGATAAAATGATAATTCTCCCCTCTACAAGACTCTGGTCAGGCCGCACCTGGAGTATACTGTCCAGTTCTGGGCACCAGTCCTCAGGAAGGATGTACTGGAAATGGGGCGACTACAAAGAAGGGCAACAAAGCTAATAAAGGGTCTGGAGGATATTAGTTATGAGGAAAGGTTGTGAGCTCTGAACTTATTCTCTCTGGAGAAGAGACGCCTGAGAGGGGATATGATTTCATTATATAAATACCGGACTGGTGAGCCCACAATATAGAAATACCGGACTGGTGACCCCACAATATAGAAATACCGGACTGGTGACCCCACAATATATAAATACCGGACTGGTGACCCCACAATATATAAATACCGGACTGGTGACCCCACAATAGGGAGAAAACTTTTTTGTGGAAGGGAGCCTAACGAAACTCGTGGCCACTCATTAAAATTAGAAGAAAAGAGGTTTGACCTTAAACTACGTAGAGGGTTCTTTACTGTAAGAGCAGCAAGGATGTGGAATTCCCTTCCACAGCCGGTGGTCTCAGCCCGGGGCATCGATCATTCCAAGAAACTATTAGATACTCACCTGAAGGACCGCAACATACAGGGAAATGCAATGTAATACTGACATATAATCACACACATGGGTTGGACTTGATGGACTGATTTCAACCTCACCTATTGTGCAACTATGTAATTTGTGCCCATATCTGAGGTCCTGAACTGATGTTGGATGAGAAGACCTAGCTAACACATCAGGCCTCACGGGTGCCAAAAAAAGACCTGGCTCACAATTGGCGTTCTGATTCATACAAAAGGTCTTCTGTAGGGTTGAGGTCAGGGATCTGTGCAGGACACTCAAGTTCCCCCACACCAAACCGGTCTTTATGGAGCCGGCCCCACTCTTTTGGTAATGCTTAAAACAGTTGGTGCCCATTTGTGAGGTGAGGTACTGATGTTGGATGAGAAGACCTGGCTTGTGTGCCACACAATGTGAGCCAGTTCTTTTTTTTGGTGCCCAACGTGTGCTACATAAGCCAGGTCTTTTCATCGAACATCAGTACCGGACCTCACAAATGGGCACAATTTGTGGGACGCATTGCCAGCAGAGTGGAGCCAGCTCCCTAAAGACATATTTTGACCAGTTTGGTGTAGAAGAACTTGCATGCTCCTGCATAGAGCCCTGACCTCAACCCTACTGAACACCTTTGGGATGATTTGGAACACCGATGGTGAGCCAGGTCTTCTCATCCAACATTAGTACCCGACCTCACAAATGGGCACAATTTGTGGGACGCATTGCCAGCAGAGTGGAGACAGCTTCATAAAGACATATTTTCACCAGTTTGGTGTGGAGGTACTCCTAACCCCCCGACCTCCACCTTACTGCGCACCTCTGGAATGAACTGGAACGCCAAATGTAATCCAGGCCTGTTTTCTTTGGGTGCCCAAGGGGCCTTCCAATTCATTCCAAAGGTGTTCAGTAGGGCTGAGGTCAGGGCTTAGGACATTTGAGTTCCTCCACACCAAACTGTCACACCATGTCTTTATGGTGTTGACTTTTCCCTTACCATGGCCATTAATATGGTGTTGCCTCCTCTCCCCATAGTGGAAGTTGCCCCCTCTGTGATTATAACATATATTGCACAATTTTGCAACGTTATTCCACAAGATGTTGGAGGGTGTCGGAGAGTATTTGTGCTCGTTTGTGAGATCATGTACTAAACGTTGGATGAGAAGACCTGGCTTACATGTTGGGTCCTGCGATGGCCACCAGAAAAAAAGACCTGGCTCCCAATTCATTCCAAAGGCATTTATTAGGGTTAAGTCAGGGCTCTGTGCAGGACACTCAGGTTGCTCCACGATTCAAAAGCCTACAGAACACATTTGAGATGAGAAGACCTCATTCCAAAGGTGTTCCGTAGGATTAAGGGCAGGTACTGACGTTGGATGAGAAGACCTTATACCAAAGGCGTTCCGTAGGATTAAGGGCAGTTACTGACATTGGATGAGAAGACCTTATACCAAAGGTGTTCCGTAGGATTAAGGGCAGTTACTGACGTTGGATGAGAAGACCTTATACCAAAGGTGTTCCGTAGGATTAAGGGCAGGTACTGACGTTGGATGAGAAGACCTTATACCAAAGGTGTTCCGTAGGATTAAGGGCAGGTACTGACGTTGGATGAGAAGACCTTATACCAAAGGTGTTCCGTAAGATTAAGGGCAGGTACTGATGTTTGATGAGAAGACCTTAAACCAAAAGGTGTTCCGTAGGATTAAGGGCAGGTACTGACGTTGGATGAGAAGATCTTATACCAAAGGTGTTCCGTAGGATTAAGGGCAGTTACTGACGTTGGATGAGAAGACCTTATACCAAAGGTGTTCCGTAGGATTAAGGGCAGGTACTGACGTTTGATGAGAAGACCTTAAACCAAAAGGTGTTCCGTAGGATTAAGGGCAGGTACTGACGTTGGATGAGAAGATCTTATACCAAAGGTGTTCCGTAGGATTAAGGGCAGTTACTGACATTGGATGAGAAGACCTTATACCAAAGGTGTTCCGTAGGATTAAGGGCAGTTACTGACGTTGGATGAGAAGACCTTATACCAAAGGTGTTCCGTAGGATTAAGGGCAGGTACTGACGTTGGATGAGAAGACCTTATACCAAAGGTGTTCCGTAGGATTAAGGGCAGGTACTGACGTTGGATGAGAAGACCTTATACCAAAGGTGTTCCGTAAGATTAAGGGCAGGTACTGATGTTTGATGAGAAGACCTTAAACCAAAAGGTGTTCCGTAGGATTAAGGGCAGGTACTGACGTTGGATGAGAAGATCTTATACCAAAGGTGTTCCGTAGGATTAAGGGCAGTTACTGACGTTGGATGAGAAGACCTTATACCAAAGGTGTTCCGTAGGATTAAGGGCAGGTACTGACGTTTGATGAGAAGACCTTAAACCAAAAGGTGTTCCGTAGGATTAAGGGCAGGTACTGACGTTGGATGAGAAGACCTTATACCAAAGGTGTTCCGTAGGATTAAGGGCAGGTACTGACGTTGGATGAGAAGACCTTATACCAAAGGTGTTCCGTAAGATTAAGGGCAGGTACTGATGTTTGATGAGAAGACCTTAAACCAAAAGGTGTTCCGTAGGATTAAGGGCAGGTACTGACGTTGGATGAGAAGATCTTATACCAAAGGTGTTCCGTAGGATTAAGGGCAGTTACTGACATTGGATGAGAAGACCTTATACCAAAGGTGTTCCGTAGGATTAAGGGCAGTTACTGACGTTGGATGAGAAGACCTTATACCAAAGGTGTTCCGTAGGATTAAGGGCAGGTACTGACGTTGGATGAGAAGACCTTATACCAAAGGTGTTCCGTAGGATTAAGGGCAGGTACTGACGTTGGATGAGAAGACCTTATACCAAAGGTGTTCCGTAAGATTAAGGGCAGGTACTGATGTTTGATGAGAAGACCTTAAACCAAAAGGTGTTCCGTAGGATTAAGGGCAGGTACTGACGTTGGATGAGAAGATCTTATACCAAAGGTGTTCCGTAGGATTAAGGGCAGTTACTGACGTTGGATGAGAAGACCTTATACCAAAGGTGTTCCGTAGGATTAAGGGCAGGTACTGACGTTTGATGAGAAGACCTTAAACCAAAAGGTGTTCCGTAGGATTAAGGGCAGGTACTGACGTTGGATGAGAAGATCTTATACCAAAGGTGTTCCGTAGGATTAAGGGCAGGTACTGACGTTGGTTAAGAAGACCTCATTCCAAAGGTGTTCCGTAGGATTAAGGGCAGGTACTGACGTTTGATGAGAAGACCTTAAACCAAAAGGTGTTCCGTAGGATTAAGGGCAGGTACTGACGTTGGATGAGAAGATCTTATACCAAAGGTGTTCCGTAGGATTAAGGGCAGGTACTGACGTTGGTTAAGAAGACCTCATTCCAAAGGTGTTCCGTAGGATTAAGGGCAGGTACTGACGTTGGATGAGAAGACCTTATACCAAAGGTGTTCCGTAGGATTAAGGGCAGGTACTGACGTTGGATGAGAAGATCTTATACCAAAAGGTGTTCCGTAGGATTAAGGGCAGGTACTGACGTTGGATGAGAAGATCTTATACCAAAAGGTGTTCCGTAGGATTAAGGGCAGGTACTGACGTTGGATGAGAAGATCTTATACCAAAGGTGTTCCGTAGGATTAAGGGCAGGTACTGACGTTGGATGAGAAGATCTTATACCAAAGGTCTTCCAAAGTAGGGTTGAGGTGAGGGCTTGGTGCAGGACAATCCAGTTTCTCCACACCAAACTGGTCACACCATGTCCTTATGGCGGTGGCTTTGAACACGGGGGGTACAGTTATGCAGGAACAGAAAAGGGTCTTCAAACTGCTACCACAAGGTAGGAAGAGCACAATTGTCTACAATATATCTTTGTATGATGGGAGTAATACACCTGATTTCAATCATTTGGAGGGAGGTCCACATAGTGGTCACTTTCCGACTGTAAACCATCTTCATCATTTCTGTATCCTGAGTGCCACATTTCTGGTCAGGGAGTTTGGGGAGCACTGCAGATGAAAATCAATAATAGGCCGACCATTCTGTTTCAGCCTTTTATGTCCGGACATTATACAGCTTTTATACCAAATTAATATATTCACGAGTTGAATCTGCTAACCACGCATAAATAGCAGCGAACGCACACGGTTTTATACATAGAACACATATTAAACTGGCACGTGTCCACCTGACGCTCATCTCCACGCAAAATTTCCCACCTCCAGATCATAACTCGCCTCCGAACGACTGGTGGAGAGATTTCCAAACCGCGACCAGAACAATTCCCGCAATATTAAAAGACATTCCAAGTGCCATTTCACAGGGACAAGCAAAAATCTGGGTTAAAATATTCAATTTCTGGCGATGAATAATTCATAAGGGGATTCATTTCTGCATTATTCACAAACATCAAAGCAGCCAAGTCAAGGTGGCGGGCCCAGACGAGGAGCAAAGAGCCCTCGACCTTTCAAGTACAGGCCTTTGATGTGCCACACAATAAAATAATTAAAAAAAAAAAAAATTTGCCCCAAAGACTCAGAAGATATAGGTTTACAGAAAAAAAAAAAAAGGAAATTCATTCTGCTAAAGAGCGAGCAAAAAAAAAAATTAAGGACAAATCTACAGGACAGAAGACAACTGAGGACGAAAGGGGAAATAACGTGGCAAGGGTCGTAATGGTGGATAAGCATCGGGGTTTGTGGGTAAAGAGGAGATAAGTCACACCCGAGTCCTTGGAATTTGTCCGTTAGGAGGACACGGGTTGGCAGATGGTCAGTCGATCCATTAAACGCATAATTGTGCAAGTCGTGAGGAACTTTAAGTGGACGCAGGTCAGCCGATGGTCAGCCGATGGTCAGCCGATGGTCAGCCGATGGTCAGCCGATGGTCAGCCGATGGTCAGCCGATGGTCAGCCGATGGTCAGCCGATGGTCAGCCGATGGTCAGCCGATTGGAATCGTGCAAGTCGTGAGGAGCTTTAGGTTAGCACAGGTTGACCGATGGTCAGCTGATTAACTCTGCAAGTTCTGTGGACCTTTAGGTGGATACTGGTTGACTGATGGTCAGCAGATTGGAATTTTACCAGTTGTGAGGAACTGGTGTCTTCAGGAATGGCATTCTAGGTGTCCCCGACAAGAAAAGTTGCCACCTGAAAATCAGCAGAGTAACAAGGTCTTGTTCTGAGGAGGTGTTAACAAGAGTCCTACCCTCTGACAGCTACATGCCAACACATTGCACAGCCGGTTAGACCTCAAACCCTGGCTCTCATCGGCAACTTCAGTCCCCACCAAAGTGGTTCCCAATCATGTGATCGCTTTTAGCTACGAAAGGCTTGATTCAGAAAAATAAAAAGGTTTCAGCTTCTGGAACATGGCATTGGGCATCTGTTTAATACTGTAATTGTCCGATACAATTATAGTATTGAAATCAAATTGGGCCTCTGTTTAAAGCGGAGGTCCACCCTAAAGTGGACCTCCGCTCATCGGAACCCTCCCCCCCTCCGGCGCCACAATTGGCACCTTTCAGGGGGGAGGGGGGTGCAGATACCTGTACAGTACAGGTATTCTGCACCCACTTCCGGGATAGCTCTCTGCGGAAAGGGGCGTATATTACGCCCCTTTCCGCAAGTGCCCGCCCCTTTCCGCAAGTGCCCCGCTGCCTGCTGGGAAACACACAGATCCCAGAGGCAGCGGGGACCGTCCTTATTGCGCAGCGCGATTCGCGCATGCGCAGTAGGGAACCGGGAAATGAAGCCGAAAGGCTCCATTTCCTGATTCCCATACCCAAGATGGCGGCGGCAGCACCCGACATACGATCTACAGATCGGCTTCGGGTGCCGACATCGCAGGCGCGCTGGACAGGCAAGTGTCACTATTTTAAAAGTCAGCAGCTGCAGTATTTGTAGCTGCTGGCTTTTAAAAAAAAAAAAAAAAAAAACGCGGAGTCCCGGTGGACTCCCGCTTTAATACTGTAATTGTCCGATGCAATTATAGTATTGAAATCAAATTGGGCCTCTGTTTAATACTGTAATTGTCCGATACAATTATAGTATTGAAATCAAAATTAGGAAAATGAAAGTTAAAGTCAAGCTGACTGGTGCATATTGAGTGTGCCAAATTTGGTCTGGACATCTAGGCTTCAATGACCTCTGGGCATGAATGGGGTAACGTCTGAATGAGCAGATAACCCTTTGGACAACAAAGCTGAGCATTTTCGAACAAAAACCAGAAATGGCCAAAAAAAAAAAAAACTATTCAGGCAGGTTGGAAAAGACCAAGCCCGAAGCCACCCTGAGGTGTCATGCGGTAGAGCAGGGATCCTCAAACTACGGCCCTCCAGCTGTTGCGGAACTACGCATCCCATGAGGCATTGTAAAACTCTGACATTCACAGATATGACCAGGCATTATGGGAATTGTAGTTTCTGAACAACTGGAGGGCCGCAGTTTGAAGACCTATGCGGTAGAGGCTACCATTAGGGTCTAGGTGCAATACAAGTCTCCTCCATAACCCAATATCAAGCTCATAGGGTTGACTTGATGAAGCAGCTCTTCAATGTTTAGAGGGGGCCCCACCGACCCCAGAGCGCATCCTGCAATCTAAGGATTCTACTTACAGCTAGCGTTCGTTGCGTATCCCATTTCTGCCCCCCCCCCCCCGCCCCTCCAATCAGCGAGATCCTCCTCTGAGAGGATTCTCTAATAGAACATAATCCGTATAAAATAGGACAGTTATGGTAATAACATGCAGAAGAACTGTAATTAAATCCCGTATCAGTCACTCTCTCTAAACACTGGAAATAATCAGCATTATTGAGCCGAATTATCTGTCTAATGATAATTTTCAGCTGACGGGCGGGTGATATCCCGCACGGAAAAACCTACAGCAACCAATCGGTGGATTCTTTAATACCCCATTCTGGGGTGGGGGCATTTAATGCCAATGAGGAGGCAGATTCTGTTTTTTAGAAATTATGTTCCACAGCCCTCACTTGGGACCGTCGGAGGCACTGCAAGCTGAGGGCACCAGAAAAACGAGGCAACGAGCAGGTGGGTAAAAAATGTATAAACCGCCCCCCACCACAAAAAATAAAATAAAAAAAGTGATGTAGTGTTTACTGTGAACACCAAATCTACTGTCTGACCCTAGTTTACAGGAGAACTTTGAGGTCCCTACATACAAAAACGGGTCTTTCTAAAGGCCCATTCAGACCTTGGCATCCTGATGCACTACATTAACCCAAGGGGGGAAAAACCCACATTTCAAAGGGCCCGTTCAAACTAACGTGCTACGGTAAAGCGCATGATGTTGCTGTGCTACCAGTAATTCTGAATGGCACTCCAATGCACCTTGCTGGAAATGCATGGACGGGCGTTTCGGTGCAATGCCAGAAATGGTACAGGCATCACTTTTGGTGTACTCTGGGGCATTGCCGGCCCAATCATTTTGATCAAAATAAAATTGGCTGCCTCAATGCAACAGGCATTGGTACACAGCAAAAGCGTGAATGGGCTCCCAAGACAACCTAGACCAGTGATGGCGAACCTTGGCACTCCAGATGTTTTGGAACTACATTTCCCATGATGCTCAACAGCACTGTAGAGTGGATGAGCATGATGGGAAATGTAGTTCCAAAACATCTGGGGTGCCGAGGTTCACCATCACTGACCTAGACCAACGAATGGTCTTGGCAATGCACCAAATGTCCACAATGGATAATGTTCTTAGTCCCACAGACCAGCATTTTAGGCCCTTGTTCCTGCTTCGGGGGGGACTTGCCCAAGCTCCGATCCCTTGTATGCCGGCACTGCTCAGGGTGTAGGTCCTTCGGTGCAGTTCTTACCCATCCACACCCCTCTGACCAAACAAGCTATGCCTTGCCAGCTCTGAAGAAGGGTTGGCCACAATGGGGGTTATGAGGACATGCATGTTCCTTGTTCATGCCCACATCACCACGGCAGGAACTTCTATGGAGCACAAGGTGGACGCTCCCGTTTTGGGCTTCCACAAAGCATCATGGGAGGACAAACTTGAACGAACGGTCTTTGTCGAGCTGGGAGTGTGCGAAAAGCACGCAAACATCGACCACCCAGCGTGCAGCATGGGGGCATCAAAGCCGATGAACACGTGTTGGTCAAAAAGGGGTTAAAACCATTTACGCAAACCTGCCGTGGCTCCCAATCTATATTAATAGTAGCGTGGGTATATACGCATAATTGCTTATGACCTCACCGGCCGCCCAGCAGATGTTGTTTTATCTCATCTCCGATTTAACAGATTTGTTTAATAAAACGTGTGAATTTTAGGATTATACGATTGTCTATTTATGTACTTTAGGGGCTTGTTTAGACTTGCTCTTGGAGGAGGGGGGGGGGGTGTTCACATCCTGCAGTCACATGATAAAATTCATCCCCTCTGTTGCATTGTGGACAGTACCCCCCCCCCACCCCCCCCAAATGCCATCCAGGAAATCGGCAGTCTTTAATGAAATGAAACACCCACAATGGCCTACAGAGAATGTGAAGCCTGAGCTTCAGGGACAGGAGAGGGTCCGGGCTCGGAGGGACAGGAGAGGGTCCGGGCTCGGAGGGACAGGAGAGGGTCCGGGCTCGGAGGGACAGGAGAGGGTCCGGGCTCGGAGGGACAGGAGAGGGTCCGGGCTCGGAGGGACAGGAGAGGGTCCGGGCTCGGAGGGACAGGAGAGGGTCCGGGCTCGGAGGGACAGGAGAGGGTCCGGGCTCGGAGGGACAGGAGAGGGTCCGGGCTCGGAGGGACAGGAGAGGGTCCGGGCTCGGAGGGACAGGAGAGGGTCCGGGCTCGGAGGGACAGGAGAGGGTCCAGGCCCCGCATTTTTTTTTTAGAGGCACTCATAAATAAGGCCATACCTGCCTTATACGTATTTCAACAACAGGTTCTCTTCAGCGCTTTAGAACTCTTTACAGATCCCTATTGGAGGACTGGAATCCCTCCGATGCATTTTGTGACCCACAGATGGTTCACTAGGATCCCTGCGTTTTGATGGCGCCTCATTTGCCGTTGGTGAGAGATGACGCCTGGTCTCTCGTGTCGGCGGCGGCCCCCAGAGAGGGAGATTTCATAACAAGGACTGGTGCCCCGTAAAACGTCTGCACTGGAGAGGGATCACTGGATAAGTAATGTGTTTACCAAGCTACACCGGTCCTTCCGAGCTGTAATTTACCGCCGCTGATCAGACTCAGAATCCATTAAGATCCTTTCACTTTGATTTATCTGCTGCCTGTGGCTGTGAGAGGAGCTAATAATACCTCGGCCGAACGCACGGCGCAAGCCTCACACCTTGTTAGTGCCCGTGATAAACAGTGGCAGCCCTCAGGCTGGGGCATGCTGGGAGGGGTGGGCACTCTGGGAAGAGGTCCTCCTATAATGTACCAGAAGCAACAAAACACAAAAGGATGGATGTGGACGGCCATATTGGATACCCAACACACATTGCAGGTGGACAGAGAAAACCTAGCATCTGCTAAAGCTACTGGCTTAGGTTGAGGGTGAACCAACAGGCCCAGCTAAGGCTACACGGGAAGATGAAGGTGGGCACCGAGGGAAGAGGTCCTCCTTAATGTAGCAGAGGTAAAAAAACAAAAAAAACACGTTGCAGATGGACAGAGACAACCTCTTAACCACCTCCTTGCGCTACCGACTCGGGTTGAGGGTGAACCAACAGGCCCAGCTAACTCCACACAGAAAGATGAAGCCATCCAAGCAATAGATTTATCCCACCAACTGTCTGCAAGGAGGCCAACTGCAGGCACAACAAATGGTGCTTCTAGGACCATTATCCTCCATGCCAACCCTTCAATGGTCGGGGGCTCTTCTTCATCTTCAAAGATCAAGAGAACTCTACAAGAACATCTAAAATGGATCTGTCCAGGCCAGTGAGGAACACGTATGGACACAATAAAATGGCATTAAAACCTCAATGGAAAAAAATATCATGCGTCACCTGAGGGTGTTGAGATTATGGGATTTCTGAGGGACACTTATCAAGAAAATAAGCAACAAATGTAGACAAATACAATGGCCTGACAGCTAGTGCATTCCATGCAACAGTTTTAATATTTGCGACTCCTGTGCCAGAAATCCTGGGCAGCCACCTGACTCAGATTTATGTACAGCTCCAATACATTAACATGAAATTGGGAAGAATGTCCCCCGTCCACTGGTGGTCAGCGGGAAGAATGTCCCCCGTCCACTGGTGGTCAGCGGGAAGAATGCCCCCCGTCCACTGGTGGTCAGCGGGAAGAATGCCCCCCGTCCACTGGTGGTCAGCGGGAAGAATGCCCCCCGTCCACTGGTGGTCAGCGGGAAGAACGCTCCTTCCACTGGTGGTCAGCGGGAAGAACGCTCCTTCCACTGGTGGTCAGCGGGAAGAACGCTCCTTCCACTGGTGGTCAGCGGGAAGAACGCTCCTTCCACTGGTGGTCAGCGGGAAGAACGCTCCTTCCACTGGTGGTCAGCGGGAAGAACGCTCCTTCCACTGGTGGTCAGCGGGAAGAACGCTCCTTCCACTGGTGGTCAGCGGGAAGAACGCTCCTTCCACTGGTGGTCAGCGGGAAGAACGCTCCTTCCACTGGTGGTCAGCGGGAAGAACGCTCCTTCCACTGGTGGTCAGCGGGAAGAACGCTCCTTCCACTGGTGGTCAGCGGGAAGAACGCTCCTTCCACTGGTGGTCAGCGGGAAGAACGCTCCTTCCACTGGTGGTCAGCGGGAAGAACGCTCCTTCCACTGGTGGTCAGCGGGAAGAACGCTCCTTCCACTGGTGGTCAGCGGGAAGAACGCTCCTTCCACTGGTGGTCAGCGGGAAGAACGCTCCTTCCACTGGTGGTCAGCGGGAAGAACGCTCCTTCCACTGGTGGTCAGCGGGAAGAATGCTCCTTCCACTGGTGGTCAGTGGGAAGAATGCTCCTTCCACTGGTGGTCAGTGGGAAGAATGCTCCTTCCACTGGTGGTCAGTAGGAAGAATCCCCCTATTTGCAGATAGCTAAAAGGATTATTGTTCTAGGTTACAAGTCTGGGAAATTGCTCAAAGAACCCCTAGCAGCCCCTCATGGAACTCTAGTTGGCAATGGCTGGTCTAAAGAGATGCACAATGTAGAAGTGGTCGGGGTCGAGTTTTATTCTGTTGAGTGCACTTGTCAGAGGAATGTATGTTGCCTAATGTCAAATCTGTCTCAAATTGCTCCTTTTTAGCATTGGCTGACTATGTGACCAAATTGATAAGTGTCCCCTGCAGTGGAGGTATGGTTTTTTTACAACCACAACAGCCATGAAGGCCATAGAAAGCAAAAAAGCCTGGAACAGGTTCATAGGGAGGAAGCAGGGACCGCCACAGGAGACTGCGTCAGAGTGACAAGACTGCATGTAGGGCATAGAAGGCCATGCTGTCCTCCTTACGCAGGGTGGGGGGGGGCAGAATTTAAAGAGCTCCAACACAAGAACCCAATGCAAGGTCAATGAAGACATCACTTGTGAGGGTCTGGCTATGCTTTGCCCAGTAACGGATAGGTTGCAGTTGGTGGTCACTGCGGACGTCCATTCTGGTGCAGAATACGCCATCGCCCAGCACACGGGGGGAGAGGAAATGAACCTTCTCTAGTCAGCGAGCACAGGGCCGGACGCACAAGCTCCTCCAGCTCACATCAACCCATTAGACCCATATCCATCAGTCTGCCTCCCCACCCCCCCTCCTCCTCCTCACTCCCCGGCTGTCATAAAGGTTTAAAGCAACAGAGCACACGGCTGCTCCATTTGAGCCACTCAGAGAATGTCGGGAGTCCTAAATTAGCAACAAGCTCTCTCTGCCTGATCTGTGTACCAGTTTTACATTTATTGCATGGCTGCGCACGACACTCAGCCGGCTCCAGCGGAAAGGAGGGGACGCCGCGTCTAATCCGTATATATATCCCCGGCTCTCTATTTATTTACCCGTTTTTTATTTACTCTTCTATATCAGCCGAGGAGAGCAAAAACTAGACCAGAACGAGATGATAATGAATAATAAATATTACACCGTACGGCCGCTCACTTCATTATACGGGGAACATGCACCTCTCAGAATCTCGCTGTTATGGAAAGTCTTGTTGTATGATTGTATGGTGGTGAACCCGCTTTATGGGGTTGACTGGGTACGAGTTACTGAATGCCCCTTCTTTCTGGGTTGGCACTACTAGACCCGATGTGTAATTCTCCGAAACGTTCTAATCTTCCATCAGCTGCAATTGACATCACTACCCACCTTGGCGTTGGACACGTCCTCTTAATGTGCGTTGTTCACCGACAAACCCGCCAACATTCTATACTTGGGACCATTGTAGGACAGAAAAGATCATCCCATCCACGTCTAAGGAACAAGCGTTCCACGTGACTCTGTCCTAGAAGGATGTCTCCTTTAAGCCAGAGATAAAAAGAAGACACTTCACATCATGTGCATGACTGCCTATGTAGGACAGACTCTGCCATGTAACACCTTAGTGACAAGTACTGCTCTGCCGCTTCTCCTCGGAGCCTAAACCGACCCTAAATCCTCAATGACCCAAAGATGACAACCACCATGAGCCGAGAACGCATCGAAAGTCAATCATATCGGACATCTCGTTTGTACGGCCGTGCAAAGATCAAACCAGAGGAGCACTACATGGATGGCCGACTGGACTAGGGGTTAACTTGCAGTTGTTCGTTTTCACTCAAGGACTGTTGGAGACGCTTAACCGGCAACATCCAAACATTTGGTGGAAAGGTCCAGTATAGGGAGATTGGTGGCAGAGAATGTTCATTGTTCACTTTGGCAACAAACCAAAAGTGGCGACTCTAAAGTGTGTACACTAAGTGGCCAAAAGTTTGGTCTCGTTGGACATCCCATTCCAAAGCCATGACCATTAATAAAGGACTTGCCCTTCTTTGTGGATATAACAACCTCGACTTTTCTGGAAAGGACTTTCACTAGATTTTGGAGGGGTGTCTGTTGCCATTTGTGCCCATTTGTTCAGTCAGGTACTGATTTTGGACAAGACGACCCGGCTCACGTGTTGGACCTCAACGCTGTGAACCAAAAATTGGCATTCAATTTTAATCGCTAAAGGTATTCAGTAGGCTCGGTTCACACAGGGGCAACACGACTTTTGGAGGCAACTTGGACGTGACTTGGATGTGACTTACAACACTACTTTAAGTCACCCCAGGCCAGGTGACTTGCCGTGGCCAATCAGAGAATGAGCTCTCAGGGGGGGAACTCCTTTTGAGAGCTGATAATTCTCTGAGAGTCGCCTCCGTATAGACGGAGATCCGACTTGGAGGCGACCTCCATTGAAATCAATGGGTACCAGTCGCCTACAAGTCGGATTGAAGTAGTACAGGAACCTTTTCTGAAGTCGGAGCGACTTCAGTAGCGTGCATTAAGACGGCTCTCATTCACTTACATTGATTTCTACATGTTGTGCGACCTGAGGTGACTTGGGGCGACTTGAAGTCGGATCTGAGTCGCCCCTGTGTGAACCGGCACGTAGGGTGGAGTTCAGGGCTCTGTACAGCTTCCCACATTTTGTGAGGTCAGGTACTAATGCTGGATGAGAAGACCTGGCCTATGTGCCGCACATTAGCCAGTCCTTGTTTTTGGTGCCCAACATGTGCTACACAAGCCGGGTCTTCTCATCCAAGATCAGCACCTGACCTGTGCACAATTTGTGTTAAGAAGAGTGAAGCCAGAAGACATATTTTGACCCGTTTGGTATTGAGGAACTCGAGTGTCCTGCACAGAGCCCTGACCTCAACACCTTTGGAATGAATTGGAATGTTGACTGTAAGCCAGGACTTTTTGTTGGGGCCCAACATACAATCCGGGTCTTCTCATCCAACATCAATACCGGACCTCACACATGGACACAATTTGTGGGAAGCATTCCCAGAAGAGTGGAGCTAAATTCATACAGACATATTTTGTCCAGTTTGGTGAGGATGAACTCAAGTGTCCTACACAGAGCCCTGACCTCATTTCCACGCCACACTTTTGGGGTGAAATGGAACATCGATTGTGATCCAGTCCTTTCCTTTTGGTGCCCAAGTGGCACTCCATTCAGAAGGTGTTCAGTAGGGATGACGTCAGGGCTCTGTACAAGAAACTCGAGTTCCTCCTCACTAAACTGGTCAAACGAGGTCTTTATGGAGCTGGCTCTACTCTTCTGAAAAGGGCTTCCTATAAAATTTTGGATTAGGTCTATGGGAATTCATGTCTAGTCAGCCAAATGAACATTTGTGAGGTCAGGTACTAAATGTCGACTTGGCTCACCATCAGTGTTTCAGTTCATCCCAAAAGGTATTCACAAGGGTTGAGGTCGGGGCTCTTTGAAGGCCACCCAAGTTCCTCTACACCAAACTGGTCAAACCATGTCTTTATGGATCTGGACATCCGATTTATAAAGCCATGGCCATTATTATGGAGTGCCCTCAGTCATTAGCAGCTATTCTCCTTTGTGGTCATAACGTCGTCCATTTTCTGGGAAGGCTTTCCACGCAATTTTGGAGGGTGTCTACGGAAATCAGGGCCCATTTGTGAGGTCAGCTCCTGATGTTGGATGAGAAGACCTGACTCGAACACTGATGCCACACATTGGACACCAAATAAAACCCAATTCATCCCAAAGGTGTTCTGTAGGGATGAGCTCAGGGCTCTGTACAGGGCACCCGAGTTCCTTCACACCAAACTGGTCACACCAAGTCTTTATGGAGCTGGCTTTATACACAGGGGACGCAGTCATGATGGAACAGAGAAGGGTCTTCACCAAACTGTTACCATAAAGTTGGAAGAGCACAATTGTCAACAGTGTTTTTGTATGCCATTAACCGCGATCTCATGGCTACATGCTCGATTTTACCTGCTTTTGGAACTCAGCAAGCTCATATAGAAGTGATTGTCAGCCATGAACAAACCTTTGGACTTAAAGAGGAAGTAAACCCTGATGAGTGTTACTTCCTCTTTCATTCCCTGCAAAGGCAAAGCATAATGGACTACTGTGCATCACATCGCATCGCATCGCATAGTAGCCCATTATGTGTCACTTACCTGACACAGGAGCCAGCGAAGTCACCGCTGTCCCCTGTAGTCCGGCGCATCCATCTTCTCGTGGGGTCTCGCAGGTCCGCCGCTGTCATTCGGCGAAGCCGCGATGACGTCACTCCCGCGCATGCGAGCCGAGACGCGCAGCATCTTCGTCATCGACGATGCCACGCTCAGTGCGCCTGCGCACCACTGTCTACGGCACATGCGCCGTAGACAGCGGTGCCCGTCTTCGGGCAAATATCTCCTAAACCGTGTAGGTTTGGGAGATATTTCTTGGACCTACAGGTAAGCCTTAATCTAGGCTCACCTGTAGGTCAAAGTGGTTTGTAAGGGTTTACAACCACTTTAATCACAATTTCCACAATGTAAAGGCACCTAAAAAAAAACACACACTGGAAAAACCAGCTTAGTTACTGAGGCTTCGCTTGTATAACGACTTTCACTTTATGAGCATCATAGCGTCTCCCTCATAAAACATCAGACGGTCTACCAATAAGGTGGCATTATCAGGGCCAAGAGACCTCAATTACAGCCCGACTTCTATAAAAGGAGGAGATGCGCTTTCAGATCTGTTTTAGGAGTTTAATCAGAAGAAACGATGAAGGAGATGGAGTTCTGGTTTGGGATATGACATCATCCTACACACACACAGATGACTTTCATCGAAGTAAATCAAGTATGCAGAAATTATGGAGCTTAGCAGTCAGAAATCTCTCCAAAATGCAGGAGCTGTGTCATATGGTTCCTCCCGAAGAGGGGGCACAAGACTCTGGACAGGGGTACTCGGGCCCACCTAGCTCGGTGGACCCCTCTCCTCATAATCAGCCAAACCCAGCCAATGAGTAGCGAGGGAGGGGGGACTCTCCTGAAGAGGGACCCCACCCCATCATGGCAGGGGAGGAAAGAACCCGATGGCCACACTTCCTACCCCATTAGACTTCGGGATAGGCCTGAAGACCCACACCCTACAATCCTGGAGTTAAAATGCCACACAAAAATAGATAAATAAATCTTCAAGACAACGAATAGGGCTTGCAGACTGGTAACAAAAAAAATTGTCCTGATCTCAACCAAAAGGCCTAGCCCATGAGTCATGGTGCAGAGGAAAAATAAGGAATCTGTGTTATGGCATAGTGCAGTTTCACAAAATGCGGTCCCAAACCCCTGATGCAACTTCAAACCAGGAGGCACTAGGGTCCCTCAATCTACCAACCCCCATCTTACGTGAATCCGAATGCCTTCCCTAGACAAGGCAGCACAGTTCAAAGCAGGAGGCACTAGGTCCCTCAGAATCTACTGACCCCCACCTTACGTGAATTCAGATTCCTTCCCAGCCCTCAGCTAGACAAGGCAGCACAGTTCAAACCGAACCAAAGGCACTAGGGTCCCTCAGAATCTACCAACACCACCCAACCTTTTGTGATGGGTACTCAATTCGGATCCCTCCTCCCAAGGAAGATGCCTCAGGACCCCCATCACACCAGCAGGGAAGCTATACAGTCAGCCAACCCAAAGGCCAGAAAGACAGCAGAGCACCCCTACTGGACACGGATAAGATCAGATACTACACTTGATATTAGCCAAAAGGCCGAAACGAGATCCTCTGCTGTCCTCCTCCTATGGCCATAATCCAAATGTCAAAGGCCTCTGTGGAGCCTCGTTTAGCCTAAAATGACTCCTTACAAAGAAGAGTTGTCAAGTTTAGTGTACTCCAAATGTAAAACGCATGGCCAAACTTTGATTCTTTCCATTCCATGCAAGCCCATTTGGTAGCCAATGATTAAACACAACAAGTTTGGAGTTTAAGAGGCAAATTGCGGTAGCCAATAAAGGTATCACTTAAACCCCAAGATTGCTACAAAATCTTTTCCCTAAAATAAAAAACAAACAAAATAAAAAGTTCTGGAATAAGATTGACCAAACCAAGAAACCTGTATTATCAACCCTCCCCCACCCCGACGTACCCCGATTCCTTCCTCGTTCCTGTTCACCCATCACAAAGCCACATCACCGCTCTCCCAGTCAGACACGAGGTCAAACGTTACCTCACCACCTGACAAAATGGAAGATTAAATCTTCACCGCCATAAATTTTCTTCCCCCGGCGAGCTCCGTGACCTGACCGGAGACAGAACGACAATTATATGAATCAGTTTTACCTGGATGAAGAAAGTTGTTGTGTGCGCGATATTGACGTTTTCCCGGACGGTTGTAATCTTTTTAAGAGCCCGACCATTGGGGATGTGCTAAGGAGATCGATGCGATTCTAAATTGGGTTTTAATTAAACAATCAATCTACGTCCACTTACTCAATTAGTGGCCCCAATGATATTCAGACATCACGAAATAGAAAAAAAAAAAAAAAAAACTCCCGCGGCTCCTGAGAAGAGAACCTGAAGATAGGATCAGGGAGGAAGAGGAGGAAGAGGAGGAAGAGGAGGAAGAGGAGGAAGAGGACTTGTTTTAAAATGGAATACATCTCGAAATGCTGAGGAGAACGAGCAGCCTCTACTCTATCCGCGATTTAGGGAACACACTAAAGGAAAGGAGACTTATTCAAATTAGAACCCGCTGTCTGGAATGTTCAATGAAGAATTAAGGTCTTAGGAAATGGCATTCATTACAGAGAAGTAAAGTGTTTCCAGATAACGAATGCACTACAGTACGTGTGAAGGAGCCACGGTCCCCGTTGTGAAGCATGCCGAGACCAAAAGCAGCCACCTCTGGTCAACCATCTCGCATCACTTCGCACCGGAGAGAGGCTGATTAATGCATTAGCAACCACGTCATGGGAAAGGTCAGTCCCAGCTTCAGCGACAGCCATTGTTCCTCCATTAGAGAGATGACTCTCCCAAGAGGTCAACTAGCAGGATAGATATAAACGGGACAAATGCATCTGTGTTTTTCCAAACATGCAAATGATGCTGCGGTATGAAAACAACCAGAAGAACTCGACCATTTCCAACCGAACAATCCCTTCTGTAATGGACTTCACCTGGACTACAATCAATGCTAAAGCAATACGGCCAACGCCGAGAAAAAGGATTACAGTAACTGCGTTTAAAGCCCCAACCACGGCCAAATATTTCCTTTCTTGTCCAACACCTAAAGATTCTATACCCTCAGAGAAGTGCATAGCGTGACGAAAGCCTGAGAGGAAACATCTACCATGATCTGAGGGAGAAAAATGGTGGTTTCTCCATCATCTCCCATCACCCATCATCCTCTAGTATTCATCATACCGTGCCATCCATTAACTCCCATCATCTATAATATCCCACCACCATCTATCATCTACCATCTTCGATCATCCACCATCTTCTATTATCTAAGGTCACCTTCCATCACATCATCCACCATCTCCCCTCGCCTTATATTCTTCACCGCCCACCACCTCCTATCCTTCATCTCCCATCACCTATCACCCTTCATCCTCTAGTATTCATCATCCCTTGCCATCCATTAACTCCCATCATCTATAATATCCCACCACCATCTATCATCCACCATCTTCTATCATTATCTAAGGTCACCTTCCATCACATCATCCACCATCTCCCCTCGCCTTATATTCTTCACCGTCCACCACCTCCTATCCTTCATCTCCTATCACCTATCACCCATCATCCTCTAGTATTCATCATCCCCTGCCATCCATTAACTCCCATCATCTATAATATGCCACCACCATCGATCATCCACCATCTTCTATCATTATCTAAGGTCACCTTCCATCACATCATCCACCATCTCCCCTCGCCTTATATTCTTCACCGCCCACCACCTCCTATCCTTCATCTCCCATCATTCCCTATATGGTCACTCATCAGCTTTTACATTATCCATTTTTCATCCCCTTATATCATCTCCCATCATGTCCTTTCACCTCCCATCCTTCATCGCCCATCACCTATTATTCTTCGCCCATCATTCTCCATATCTTGTCACTCATCAGCTCTTACCATCATCATTTTTCATCCCATTAAATCATCTACCATCGCCCACCGCCTTCTATCATTCACCTCCTATCATTCACCTCCTATCATTCACCTCCTATCATTCACCTCCTATCATTCACCTCCTATCATTCACCTCCTATCATTCACCTCCTATCATTCACCTCCTATCATTCACCTCCTATCATTCACCTCCTATCATTCACCATATCTTGTCACTCATCTATCATTTTCCATCCCCTACCACCCTCTGCCATTTATCTACCATCATTTCTTATCTTATATTAGCCTTCATTTTTTATCCCCTTATACAGCATCATCATACGTCATCCTCTATTTTTGTGGTTTTTAAATTTCAGCTTTTAACTTTGACTGGGGAGATTTTTTCCTTATTTCCGGCCCCTCTTACACCTTGACCAAAAAAACCAAACCCATAAAATATTGAAATAGCAAGCGTCACCGGGACAGAGAGGCAGGGATGGCAAAGAAATTTGTGTCAGAAGTTCTAACCCTTCCTCATTCTACCCTTTGTGTTCCAACTGGAGATGTTTACCATCGCTAGGATCCTGTCTTGAAAGAAGGGGGGGGGGGGGGGGGGGAACATTTCTTCCAACTAGGGCAGACAGAAATAAAAGAGAAAATTGAAGATCTAGCAAAAGCTCAACTCCACATCGGAGGGGCGAACCTCAAGGACAACAGGCAGGTAGGTCAGTCTTGACCAGGGGCTTGCTTACTGCACGCAGAGATAGGCAGTTAACGTTTTTCGGGGGTAATTACAGTGTCCCTTACATCCGGGCTTTGTTTGAAAACTTTGTTCCCGTGGCAAGATAAAATGAATTCAAAACCCGTCTTCTATGAAAAGAAAGTCAGTTTGTCTAAGCAACAGATTTACACAAAAGATTTGGACCGTAAAGACGTCTGTCTGTTATAACAGTAGCGACGGGTAAATAAAAAAAGATCTAAAGAAGCTCCGACACCTTCAGTGCTCCATCTATAACCAAATACAAAGCTTTGGCTGGAGTTGGGCATCAAACATATAACTTGATGAAGATGCATGATGAAACTCCATCCTGCATGATGGATAGGCATCACTCGAAGACCTCAGACTCACTCAAGGCAATAGAAGACCCCACTGTGTGTCTTCACAAAACACAGAAAGTGGCAGAGACTCCAAATCGATATTATGGCTAGCACAAATTAGATGGCTTAAGTGGGCCATAGATGGTTCAAATCTTGGCCAGTCCAGCAGTGTCCAGCTAAGATTCGAACCATCTATGGGCAGGCTGATTGTTCCCAAGTCGAACCAGAGCCGGCCTCACGCAACCCCCAACCAAAGGGAGCTTCACACAACCACAACCGGAGGTGGCTTCACACAACCACAACCGGAGGTGGCCTCACGCAACCCACAACCGGAGGTGGCCTCACGCAACCCACAACCGGAGGTGGCTTCACACAACCCACAACCGGAGGTGGCTTCACACAACCACAACCGGAGGTGGCTTCACACAACCACAACCGGAGGTGGCTTCACACAACCACAACCGGAGGTGGCTTCACACAACCACAACCGGAGGTGGCTTCACACAACCACAACCGGAGGTGGCTTCACACAACCGGAGGTGGCTTCACATATTTGCAGATGTGTGCAACAGACCTCTTCTGACAGGCAGTTCGAGATCTGGGGAATTTTAGTACGGTTCATTGCTGTGAACTGCCCCACTAATTTGTATCCTTGCATCTTCAGCTAGTTTTAAATTGGATTTGAGCAACTGCCAATCTCCAGGTTTGACCAGGGCTACAGAGATGGACAAAAACGTCCTTTTTACTAGTTTCGTGCGAAACTGATGCTACAGAGTACTTTCCTTATTCTTCTCAATCACTTATTACAGCTTCTGCTGTCAGTAGTTAATATGAAATCTTTAAATAACCCAGGTGAGACTAAATGGCCATTAGCATTTACCAATATCACACAATATCCAAACAACTCAATGTCACCAAGGCTTCCCTTAACTGCACAAGACATTTCCCACCACACCGTCTAGGTCAGTACAGTCCCTGAAGGCAATAACGAGAGGAGACGGAAATCTGTTGGCGACGTTGATGACAAAATCAGTGAATTAAACGATTGCTGCTCTTTTGGTGGTCACTGATGCCATTTTTGTATTAGCCCACGGAACCGTAGACTTAAAATTTGAAACAAGTATTTTTTGTTTAGCCTTTTCTATTGCCCCCAGGGACTGTTTCCTTGGCCACTGGATTGGGCTGACCGATTCCTGAATGCTATGCTTATCTGTCCATTCCCAATGATTTGCATTTATGCTCTTCACACCACCTTCCCTCCATTCAGATTTTATTGGTTCGAGTGGAGCAATATCTTTGTATCATTGCCTAAATATATTTTGTATATATCAACTTATTAAAAAAAAAATAATAATAATTTACAAACACAGAACTTTCCCTTATTCTTCTCAATCCCTTGATACAGTTCCTCTCATCAGTAGTTAGAAGAAAAAAAAACTTTAAATTAACCAGGTGAGACTAAGCGGCCATTAGCATTTACCAATATCACACAATGTCAAACTCAATATCATGGAGGCTTCTCTCGACTGAACAAGATGTTTCCTGCCACACCGTCTGGGTCAGTACAGTCCCGGGGGGAGGGGGCAATAGTGTGAGGAGGTGAAGAACGGTCAGCAACACCAACGACAAATAAGTGAATTATTAAATGGTGCCATTACATGCAGGAGAGGGAAGCAAATATTGCCTGAATGTTTCCAATGAGCCAACAAGACATCAACAAAACTGAATAAAACATCTGCACAAAGTGTGTTTCATTTGACAACAAAATTTGCAATTGGTGTTTATATAAAAACTAGAAGTTTAATCATAGATGTTTGAAGCTGTTGGAGGAAACTGAGGAACGGAGGTCCAGAGTGGAATTCACAAAGCAGAGTAGAGGCCCATGATGGAGAGCATAGGGAAGGGCAAGGTTTGCCAGGGATGGAAGGGTTACAAAGTTGGGAAAGGGTCCATGACAGTGGATACATTGCAACAGCCCAAGGCACAGAAATACACAAAAAAAGGGTCAGAGGGTCTCAAAGGTCATAGGTGGCTTGCAGAGTAATAGAAAACTGCGCTGAATTGTGGTTCTAGGGTGGAATTTACAAAGCAGTGCAAAGGCCTGGGATAAAAGGGAGAAGAACAAGCACTCAGTTGGCCAGAGATGTCATGGCCTCTTATCGCGACTCTGTAACCAACCATCCATCCCTGATCAACTGAGGCCTTGTTCTTCTCCCTTCATTCCAGGCCTCTGTCCTCCTTTGTAAATTCCACCCTAGACCTCAGTTCAGCAGTTTCCGATTACAAGCAGGAGAGGAAAGCAAATGTTGCCTGAATTGTTCCAATGGCCAACATGACATCAACAGAGCAGGAAACTGCTGAGCAGGGGTCTGGGATGGAATTTACAAAGCCGAGCAGAGGCCTAGGATGATGTGCAAAGAGCAAGGCCTCAGTTGGCCAGGGATGGATGGCTATAGAGTAAAGATAAGAGGCCATGATATCCCTGGCCAAGTGGGGCCTCGCTCTTCTCCGTGCCCACCATCCCTGGCCAACTGAGGCCTTGTTCTTCTCCCCATCATCCTAGGCCTCTGCTCTGCTTTGTAAATTCCACCCTAGAACCACAATTCAGCAGTTTACGATTACAAGCAGAAGAGGGAAGCAAATAATATTGCCTGAATTGTTCCAATGGCCAATGAGCCAACATGACACAGACTATGAACAGCAGAGGTCCTGGATGGATTGCACAGAGTAAAAAATAAATAAAATAAAAAACAAAAGTAGACCAGAAGCCCAGGACACTCGAGAAAACCACACCAGATAACCTCGCTCACCATCCACATGAAGCATACAAGGGCCCTCAACCATAAGAACAATGCTGCAAAGCCTCCTCGGCCACCTCAGCTCTGGTTTTCAGGCATTGTCTCCCCATCAGAGGAAACACCAGAACTGGGGTCCAACAGGGAGGCTGATGTTTAAAAAGATGGAGAAGGCAGTGTTCATCATGAATGTGAGGGGCCAAGGCATCTCAGGTGTGCGGTCCTGAAAGATGCTAAGGGGGAAAAAAAAACATGACCAAAGTCCCCATGACGTCAGACTGAGGAGGGAAGCGTTTTATGTTACAGAAGTCCAGAAAGCTCACCATGGAGTGCAGGGAGCAGTAGGGAGGTCAGACTGGAGAGGCCGAGCTGTGACACGGAAGTGTCCAGAGTAAAGATGACCCCACAGGCGAGGCACAGATGCTGTCCTCTTAGAACTCGCTCTCTCCTCCAGATTAGATTACAGAAAATTTCCTGGCATCAGAGATGTGCGACAATGACCACAGCTGTTTCACACTGAGATCGTATTTGCTCTGACAATTCCCAGTCCAATCGCTCCTGACATATGCCTCCATTTAACCGCCTTGAAGAAAAATGAGGCACGCACAATATTAGCAGATTTTTTTTTTAATTTTGCTCACCGCCAACACACGGATGATAAAAATCCCTAGAAGAGACGAGAGAGGACAAGATACCAATAACTTGATGTTACTTGTTAGGTGAAGCCAATGAAGATTTAGATACTGGTGAGAAGGCCATCAGTAAAATCTACCAAGCAACGTGTGGATACACCGAAGGTCAACACTACCAGTAACAGGATCGGCAATTCTCCATCTAGCAATACAAAGCCAAGTGGCCTTTTCTTTATAGTGGACTACAATTTTTAACCAAAAAATAAATCTGAAATCACAATGCCCATGTGAAATGATCACCAAGTGTTCTTACTGACCCTTTTCTGGCGTGCTTTTGTGCCGCTTAGACCCCCCCCCCCCCGTTCACACCCGAGCGTATTGTAGCTCCAAAATCGATTCTCTATGGAGATGGTTCACATCTCCACTCAATCACCCGAAGCTCTGGATCTTTTTTTTTTGTACCTCGAATAGGGCAGATTTGTGCGTTTTTTGAAGCTTCCTTTTTTGAGCACTTTCGCATGTTTTTTTACTAATTTTTCTGCTCAATTGCCATGATTAAATAAAAAAATAATAAAATATCATAGAAATAATAAAAAATAAAAATGAACCCTAACACCTAACCCCAATATCAAACCCTAATCCTAGCCCCAACCCTACCAACCCCTAACCCCCCCAATATCAAACCCTAATCCTAGCCCCAACCCTACCAACCCCTAACCCCCCCAATATCAAACCCTAATCCTAGCCCCAACCCTACCAACCCCTAACCCCCCCCCAATATCAAACCCTAATCCTAGCCCCAACCCTACCAACCCCTAACCCCCCCAATATCAAACCTTAATCCTAGCCCCAACCCTACCAACCCCTAACCCCCCCCCCCCAATATCAAACCCTAATCCTAGCCCCAACCCTACCAACCCCTAACCCCCCCAATATCAAACCCTAATCCTAGCCCCAACCCTACCAACCCCTAACCCCCCCCCAATATCAAACCCTAATCCTAGCCCCCAACCCTACCAACCCCTAACCCCCCCCATATCAAACCCTAATCCTAGCCCCAACCCTACCAACCCCTAACCCCCCCCCCAATATCAAACCCTAATCCTAGCCCCAACCCTACCAACCCCTAACCCCCCCCCCCCAATATCAAACCCTAATCCTAGCCCCAACCCTAGCAACCTCTAACCCCCCCCCCCCCCCAATATCAAACTCTAATCCTAGCCCCAACCCTACCAACCCCTAACCCCCCAATATCAAACCCTAATCCTAGCCCCAACCCTACCAACCCCTCACCCCCCAATATCAAACCCTAATCCTAGCCCCAACCCTACCAACCCCCCCAATATCCCAATATTAAACCTAAATCCTAGCCCCCAACCCTACCAAAAATAAAGTAAAATAAATAACCCCTAACCTTATTCCAAACCCCTAACCCAAGGGACTCCAAGCTTTCAAAACAAAAAGGCCAGTTTACTGCCCTTCTACATTTTTTGGTGGGGGGGGGGGGGGGGGCATGACTAGGGCCACTGAGATCAAACAATGCCTAGCTTTGGTGTCAGTGGGAGGAAGAGCGCCCCATCATTGGTGTCCATGGACGGAATAGTCCTTCACCCAATATTGGTGTCAGTGGGTGGAACCACTAGTGCCCCAAGGGCCAGCTAAAGGCAAGCAAAGGGTCACATCTGGCCCTCGGGCTGCGGTTTGGAGATCTCTGCTTACCCCAAGAAAATAAGTAAATTAATACTAAATAAAAAAAAAAAAAAAAAAAAGACACTGACAAAAAAAAAAGAATGTAAAAAAAAAAGGAAAATAAAATTATAAAGCTGAAAAAAGTAGAAACAAATTGTGAAACAGATGACATTTTTCTCTATTTGGTAATAACAAAAAACCGTCAAAGCTCAAAAATGCTAAAAAGTAGGACTAAGCATCTGAAAGAAAAAAAGAAAAAAAAAAGCACTCAGAAACGCCAATGCCCAGTCAAGTTATCCGAACTGCAGCTTTAAAATCTCTCGGTGCCCGACTGCAAACCACCTCCACATCGAATCCCCATAGACCCTTCTTTTCCAGGCAGGGTTTAATGAAAGGGAAGCAGACAGGTGGGTGATCCCTCACCGTGACTGATCAACTCGGCTAAGCCGGCCCTGAAACCTCAAACTTGGTAGAATTATTATAATAAAATGCGGAAGACCTTTTTTTTTTCTCTTTTTTTCCTCCTTCACTTTAGGAGTTTGATTAACGCAACATCTACTTATTACCATTCATAGACGGAGCGAGTTTGGTTCCAGTCGGCACTTTGAGCGCACCGGGAGGAAAATACAGATTGCTGCAAAGACGGCAGCAAAACACAACAAAACTGTTTTCCTCCCACTGCAAATTTGTAGAAAAACAACTTGCGCAGATTTGAAGGTTTAATTAGGTTGGTGCCTCAGAGACCGACCTTTAAGACCTTGCCGAGCTATTTCAACGAAGGGAATTTTTTTTTCAAAGTCTGATTTAAATAGAATCGCTCATTGAGCAGCTCCTGCTGCTAACCGGCCCGGCCTTGATTTTCTTGGCATAAAACGTGTACTGTACTAAGGAGCCACAGTTACCTGCTATACATGGGAAGGGGGATAAAATGCAATACCCTACGTGGAAACCATCGGCATTAACTGGAGTCATAGTGACATGTGGCATGACATTAGGCCCCAGATGTATCAATGTGTGAAATTACATCAACATGACACAGCTTTCCATGGATGGAACCAGGAGCTTTTCCAAGATGTCTCACCGTTAGGACCGGGATCTGAACCCACGACCTCTGCTGCATCTTGGTGGGAATCAAGTGGAAGCTTAGTCAAGGAACAAGCCAAAGGTCTGTAACAAGTGGTTGGGATCAAGCAGGAGTGTAGCCAAAGATCCGTAATAAATGTTACAGGTTGGGATCAAGCGGAAGCATAGTCAAGGAACAAGCCAAAGGTCAATAACGAATGGTTGCAGGTAGGAATCAAGCGGTAGCATAGTCAAGGAACAAGCTAAAGGTCAATAACGAATGGTTGCAGGTAGGAATCAAGCGGTAGCATAGTCGAGGAACAAGCTAAAGGTCAATAACGAATGGTTGCAGGTAGGAATCAAGCGTTAGCATAGTTGAGAAACAAGCTAAAGGTCGGTAACGAAGTGGCTCTCCTTGCTGAGCCACCTAGGATGCTGGATAGCGTCTTGTCTGACCCACTGGACACTCTTGGATTGTATCTTTTATAGTGAACCTTGAACTCTTTTGCTGCCCCACGAACTTCCTATTTAATCCACGCCTTTGCACTTCCTGTTTGCCAGATTACCTCCAGCCGATATCTTGCTTCCTTTCGTAACCGCAGCTGTCCTTATTACCACTACCACTTGCTACCAAACTTTGGCTTCTTCCTCGTCTAGATTTTCTCTTGATCCCAACCTGCAACCACTTGTTACCAACCTTTGGCCCTGTCCCTCAACTATGCTTCTGCTTAATCCCAACCGGCTACCACTCGTTACAGGCCTTTGGCTTATTCCTTGACTACGCCTCTGCTTGATCCTTATCTGCAGTCATTCGTTATAGACCTTTAGTTTTGGTTACTGAGTATGCTTCTACTTGATCCTGAACTGCAACCACTCGTTACCGACCTTTAGCTTGTTCCTCAACTATGCTTCTGCTTGATTCCTACCTGCAACCATTCGTTATTGACCTTTGGCTTGTTCCTTGACTATGCTACCGCTTGATTCCTACCTGCAACCATTCGTTATTGACCTTTGGCTTGTTCCTTGACTATGCTTCCGCTTCATCCCTACCTGCAACCAGTCAATACCAACCTTTGGCTTGTTTGCCGACTACGCTTCCGCTCGATCCCAACCTGTAACATTTATGACGGATCTTTGGCTACACTCCTGCTTGATCCCAAATGCCAACCACTTGTTACAGACCTTTGGCTTGTTCCTTGACTAAGCTTCCACTTGATTCCCACCAGCAACCATTCGTTATTGACCTTTGTGGCTTGAACTTCAACTATACTTTCCGCTTAAAGTATTACTAAAGGCAAAACTTTTTTTTTTTTGGATGGAGTGGAGAGGGATTATTACACCTGTCAGGTTTTATTACTGTCTGTGTCCCCCGTTAGGGAGATTCCTCCTCTCTATTTGTCCTGTTTACTATTATCATTAAAAGTAAAAAACAAAATCCCAAATTTTGTGTTTGTCCCCAGAAAATTAATAGGGGGGGGGGGGGATCTTTCAATAGGGACACTGGCTCTGGTGATACATGGGTCCCCTAAGGAATTCCAATAATTTGCAGGGATTGCCTCTCATTTCATATTTGGCTATGGGACAGGAAGTGAAAGGAAACCTCTGCAATGTCTGACAGGGATTATAGCCCTCCCTTGCTCAATCCAAAAAAAATATAAAAAAAAATAAAATTGCCTAGAGTTCTACTTTATCCCAACCTGCAACTTTTGTTACCAACCAATGGCTTATTTGCGGACCTGCAACATTAACTACGGGCTACACTTGTGCTTGATCCCAACCTGCAACTATTGTTACTGACCCCTGGCTTGTTCTTTGACTATACTTACACTTGATCGCAACCTGCAACATTCGTTACCAACCTTTGGCTTGTTCTTTGACTATGCTTCTGATTAAACCCAAACTGCAACCAGTCGTTACCAACCTTTGTCTTGTTCCTCGACTACAATTTTACTTGATTCCAAATTGCAACCACTTGTTACTGACTTTTGGCTTGCTCCTAGTCTATGCTTCCACTTGATCCCAACCTGCTATATCTGCTACTAGACTCCTGGCTTGTTTCCCTCCTGGTGGGGCTATCCTATTGACAAGGACCTGGTGCTAACACATAAAAAAAAAAAAAGGCCATCTCCATCATCAGGACCTATGGTGAGCACCGGTTAGTGCTCAGACCTTGCACCTGGGGTCATCTGCCAGGGTGACCTGCTTGTGTACTTCTACTGCTATAGCTACTGGATGCCTTGCTTGCCCCTGACGCTATGCCAAAAGCAGTGACTGTAGCAGGCTTTATGAATTAGTCCACAATTAGCTACCACTCAGGATAATCTTGTTTATACCATCTGGATTTCAGTTTTCCCCAAGCGCTAATAAAAGGAGACCCTTTGAATTCCTGAAACAGCCAGTCTATTGATGTCCTCCATACACCTCCAGCCATACTGAGATAAAAGCAGAGCCATGACATCTGGTCCTTCAGAGAGGCTTAAAGGAAATCCTCCAACCCAACACAAGACAACCAACTGGGATTACTACCAGAAATTAGCAATCAAGCGTTCTACACCCTCACCTTCCTATCTCATGATACTTCATTGGTAAAGTACTGGAGGGCCAACTTGTACGTGGGCTCAAACACAAAACACAATGATGCCGTGGGGTTTTCTTAGCCAAGAAAACACAAAGACTTCATCAGTCTCTACTGTGAGGAGCAGAACATTACTTTATATGCTACATGGGAATGTGGACGGATTGAACCGTTCAATGTTTTTATTACAATAATGCATAAATAAGGTGCAACAACCAGCCAACAAATTCACTCTGAAAATGTTAAAATGAAACAAAAAATGGCGCACAAATCACACACAGAACCCTCGTATCTCATAAACAAGGCAACAGACTTGATATGTCCTATACTTGGGCAGTGGAGGAGTTACTGATCAATAAGAGCAAAAAAGAAAAATGTAATTTTCCGTGGCCTCCCAGACTTTGCTGCATTCCAGGAAACCACCACAAAATCCATTAGAACACAAAACATTCACAGGGAGAATCAGTCAGGTCTACAGTAAAAGTCCAGGCCTGGTCAATAACAAGAATGGAAAAATCGGCAGACCTTCCGAAACCAAAACATATGTCAGATTCATCACAGAACCTCCCTTCCGAATAATATACAGAGAGCTGGAGAACAGAGACCTGGCAGAATCACCATCTACTATGTGTCCTATACCGCTCTTCTAGCTGGAAGTGTCCTCTAGGCCAGCCTTCCCCAAAGGAACCCTTAGAATAATTGTCCGGTCTCAGAGAACCCCTGCTAATATTAACTTAGTGGGAAGAATAGGAAAAAATACCCCCTTTACACCGACAGTCAGTGGGATCAATGCCCCCCTTACGCCGGTGGTCAGAAGGCCCCTTACGCCGGTGGTCAGAAGGCCCCTTACGCCGGTGGTCAGAAGGCCCCTTACGCCGGTGGTCAGAAGGCCCCTTACGCCGGTGGTCAGAAGGCCCCTTACGCCGGTGGTCAGAAGGCCCCTTACGCCGGTGGTCAGAAGGCCCCTTACGCCGGTGGTCAGAAGGCCCCTTACGCCGGTGGTCAGAAGGCCCCTTACACTGGTGGTCAGAATGCCCCTAACACTGGAGATCGGTGGGAAGAATACTTCATACATTGATGGTCACTAGAGATATTTCTCCTTACAGTGCTGGTCAGAAAGCCCCCCATACAGACATCTAGATCAGATCATTGCTGCAGGCGCCATCAGATGGGAGGTCAATCGGACACAGCTGATGGAACTCCTGTCAACCTCAAGAGGAACCCTTGTTAAGATTGACTGCTCTAGGCCAACTCCATCCCAGCATGAGAGAGCGCACCATGCCCCATCTGTCCCAGCGTAATGACCTCCCCTTTTTTAGAATAGAAAAACGTAAAAGCTAACTCGTTTCAGATATTTATACTAGCTGTATGTTTTGAAAATTTCAACAACAGATCTGGTGTTTGTAGCATGAAAACATTCATATCCACAAGTTTAATAAAAAATAAATTGCGTCCATTTTCATGAACCGGGCCAGTCGTTAATCTGACATTGAGAAGCCTCTGACGTTTAAGGCACATAGAGAAGCCGGGATGTTATAGAAGACAAAAAGGCAAAAAGACATTTTTGGTGGCATCCCCTGGAATCGGGGGCCCCGGTTTCTGGTGGTACTCCATCCCCCCCCCAGCTCCACTTTCTGGTAACACAAAGCAGAGAAGATAAAGCGCTCTCCTTTCATACGTAGATGTCTGGAATTCCAGGTCTGGCGAAGGCAGTGAATGGACCCATTCGAAGAGCCTTTTCTCAGCAGCGCTCTTGATGTGTCGCCATTTAAAGTAAAAATCATAATAAGCGCTATCTTACCCTGGAAAAGCGACAGAGAAGTGCAGAATAATGCTTGTGACAGACACATTCAACCCCGCTGACTGATCACTCTACTGAGAAGAGAATGGGGACCGGCCTCCCTCCGCATCCTTTTCATTGCTGGAAGCAAAGCCATTGCCTTCAAGAGCTCCCTTCATCTGGCGGTGGCCCCCGGTGACAGTTCCGAGGATTAACGGCCCCCAATTTCACGCTGCAAGTTCACAGGCTGGAACAAATTTGAGGATTTTTTTTCTACCCCACTCCAAATCCATTCTTTATCCTCTTAAAGGGCACCTAAATCCATGTAGAGACAAATAAACGATTTCAGAAGTTGGATATGGTCACCCAGTCATGAAATATGTCCAGGAAAAGAGAAAAATGCCTTCCACATTGTACGTAGAGCACAGTGACGTTTTATTTCTATTTCATGCCCCTAGGACAATTGTGTTGCCGGAGGCCCCTACCATATCTTTCTGGAAAGGTCTAATTAACAAAGCGTTACCCCTGTATAGGCCTATTTATTTGAGTAGGGGTTGCCCGCAAAAGTTCAAAAAGGTGTGGCAGAGTTGGCTGTCTGCCACCAGTACTCTTGATTGAGACTTCCATGCTGACACCAGATTAGGAGCCTTGTTTTTTTTTTTGGTTGCCTTCATTTTGGGATTGCCATTTTCAGCAAAAGCATGCCTTATTGCGATGGGCATTAATACTCCGTATCGGAGACTTAAACTAACTTTTGTAGAAATTTTGCACAGACAGGGGCTCACTGGTCTGGGTGAGTTTTATTACTTTGTACACACACTGTTGGTTGTAGCGTCGTTTTTCTACGTTAAAAAAGATTAATAAAAATTATTTTACAAAAAAATAAAAAATTTTGGGGGTGACCCGGAGCACACAAACATGTTGGAAACCTTGTTATTTCTGTTTGGAAAGACAAAGTGCATAAGGGGGGCGTGGCTTGGCTGAGCTCAATGGCGGACGCTTAACTGATTAGCTCCGCTACCCGGGACATATACTTCAGCCTACAGAGGTGTTCATCACCCGCAATTTCCCTACAAAAGATGGGAACAGCTTCCAGAACATCTTCCACCTCTAGATCCCGCTTCTCCTCGTGGAAACTCCGATAGACACAGCCAACAAATACCGGAGATGTTTCGCACACAGAGGGGGGAACATGGCGCCGTCCCGCCACAACTCCTCACAAGTGGTATCCACTCGCTCTCCGCAACGGGAGGCCATCATATTGACAGACACCGGACTCGGGACTGCTCGCAACACCGATCCTAATGGCCAACAACTCCCTGAGGCGAACCCATCCTCCCATATCAGCATGCAGGACCTAAAACCGATTGCCTCAGACATCAAGGACACCCTCTCGGCAGCCATTGCTGAACTACGAGTAGACATTAGAGCCCTATCAGACCGTGTACTACAGGTGGAAAAAAAAACTTCTGATCAACATGACCTACTTCTCCGCAAGTCCACCAGGAAAAATTGACGGTCATACAGTGCAGATGAGAGATATGCGGAGGATTTGGACAATAGGGGGAGGCGGCACAACCTTCGTGTCAGAGGCCTCTCTGAATCCATTGAAGGGGGATCAAATCCCCATAGCAGTCACCTCTATCTTTAACAACGTATTGGATCGGCCTCCGCAATCGATTGTGGAAATGGAAAGAATCCACAGAGCCTTAAGACACAGTGCATAAGCATATATGACATGCTTTGTGTGACTGTTTCAAAAACTAATAAAAAATAATTGGAAAGGAGACCTATCCCCCCCCACCACTGGAACAGAAAACCCAAAGAACGTGCAAAAGTTCTTCCAGAAAACAAGTTTCAGCTGCTCCCAGGTCTATTGTTCGGGAATCTTCTAATGGGGCAGGATGTGGAGTTTAATAAGCTTCACCTAACTACGCGCCCAAGTGTTTCCCACCAGTCAACGTAAAGTTAGAAGGGAACAGAGGGAATTATTCAGGGTGTCACCATGGAAACTTCCCGAAAAAAAAAACACAAATGGGAAGTACGAAATTCTATATTTCCATTTCATCTTCCTCTATGACATCCATCACCTGAGGGGATCCCAAAGATCTCTCTGGATGGGAAACAGAAGCTCACACAAGGCTTCGAGAGCCGAGAACGCCGAAGACGGGAGGTTTGGTGGGGATTTTTTTTTATGTTTCTTTTAACTTTCGATCTGGAGGGGGAATGATTTCTGAGGTTATGACTGTCATCAAAGATGATGAAATACAAATAGATGTAGAAATTCGGGGATTCGCTTGTAAGGGAACATAGATTACGTGTTTCCATTGACAAGAGAACGAGCTAAAAAAAACACCTTCTCAGCTACTTGGCTAATGGTTGTAGATAGACTGGCCAAAAGATTCCCAATTTTAGGCAGAATCACTGTAAAGACCACCTATTTCTGTTAGATTGATTGTATGGACTGTACAGTAGACTTCCTGAAAGATACCAAAATTCAGCCTAGTCACCCATTTCAGGATTTTGAAGAAGCACCGAGTCACTTGATGGTTTTCAGAGATTCTGAGGGAGCCGTGACCTCTCAGGGGCCCGGGGAGGAGTCAATGGCAGGTTGAAGAGAACGTTCCCTTTTTCTTGGGAACACAAATCTGGACATAAAAAAAAAAAAGGCCGGGGCTATCATTAATGACTCACTAAACCCAAGGAGTTCATTGAAACCAAGCAGCAAGGGGAGTTGCCACCCGATATCCTTCTATATATCTGCAAGTATATCACTTCCAGTTTGTTTAACTGGGCAGCAACCAGGGCCCCTGCGACTCAGCAGTCTTTAACTGTGAATCTATTGAGAGGCAGTATCCTGTATTAATACACCCCATGCAGAGTCATTTAAGCTGGGCCCCTCTGCATGCAGGAGAACAGGGGACGGGGATACAGTTCCCATCCTGGAGATCTCGGGAGGCAATGGGAATATGCGTGTGAACCAGGGCGAGCATGGCCTTCAAACAAAGCACTGGCTGGGACAATGGTCAGCTTAGCCCCGGATTCATTAGGGCTGGTGAGAAAGAAACACATTAACTAGTTGCAGACACATAAATGTACGGAAAACACAAGCAAAGTCAGGTCTCCAGTCCATACCGGACCCCACCGTTCCAATACGCCACCAGAGGCTCCTTCTTGTTCGTCGGAATTTGGTGCATCGGACCAGTAGTCACCAGTTTATCCTATGTCTATCATATGATAATTCTTGCTGGGTGCTTCAGCCCAATTCTCCAGTCCAACCAAAACTGGCGCTTCGGTTTTTGGAACTCGCCAAAAGGTTCCCGTTATCTCCTGGAGATCTCAGCAGTTGGGTTCTGAGGTTTGTACAAATGTCACGATCATTACAACGAGGTCCCACGCACTGTCCCTGCTGGAGGTTACATTTATTTCACATTATGGAGAATGCAGCTGGAGGATTGGAAACTCCCCCTTTTGTAGAAAGAACTGCAAGACTCCGAGATGGATGGGAACAGAGCCAGGAACTAGAGTTACAGTTAGTCAGGTCTATCAAAAATTCTGGTACAATCATTTTTATTAAAGATTTTCAAAGAAGAATACGTAAGAGCTGATCACCCATACAGGGGGATATAGGCAATGGTATGCCAAACTTCCAGTAAGAATAAAAATTGTGCACAATGAAATGAAAGAACCGTCATTTCAGATATCCATTTTGTGTCTATCATAGTCCAAACCATAGGGCAGCTAGCACTGGTGGAGTTAAGGAGTGCAGAAGCATAAAAACTGAGAACCAAACTGAACCATGAGAGGAGGAGAGAAAAAGTATTGAGGATCCAGGTAGAGAAAAAAGGAGAAGCGGAGAAAAGGGGGGGGGGGGGGTAATTTATAAAAAAAAAAAAGGGGGGGGGTGGTTAGGAATGAAATAAGGAGGTGGGGTGGGGGTAGGGGGATTTGAGGAAGGTTATATCCCGCATGCTCAGGAGGTAAGCAGAAGATAGGTCATAGGTTGCCAAAATTGGTCAGATGTAGCAAAGAAAATGCGTATGCCAACAAGGCTTCCCAGAACCTGGTTGGTATACCAGGCTTTGGATTCTGGTTAATCATCGGAGTGGTCATATTGTCCCTCACCACTGTAAACGAGACAGTAGGTTTCTTCCAAGCTTTGGCAATAGTGCGTTTAGCAGTGAGGAAGAGGTACAACGCCAGCTTCTGTTGATACAAGAGGCGGCCCTGGATAGTGCAATGTAATAAGGCCAGTTTTGCGTCCTCATGGACATGCAGATGAAACATTATTCTGTATAAAGTAGCCCAAACGCCCTAGACCAAAATCCAGCATGGGCAGGACCACCTAATATGAAGAACATCTCCACATTGGCCACAGCCCCGCCTAAAGCATCTGTTGCTGTATGAGGGGTTTGCGTGGGCTTAACGGATCGGGATACCACCCCAGCAGGTCCATCAAATTCAACCAGAAGACATTATAAATCTCCATCCTCATGACCCTAAACCTACAGAGAAAGGCAACAAAAAAAAATTATAATATATGTTCTACCGTATTTATCAGCGTATAACACGCCCTTTTTTCCCCCGTAAAATCATGGGAAAATCGCAGAGTGCGTGTTATACGCCGATCCTCCGCGATATCTGGCCTCTGGGTGCCTTCGGCCCTTCTCGTGGCTTTCGGCCGACCTTCGGCCCTTCTCGGCGGGCAAAAACTGCCGAGAAGCCGCCGAGTACGGCCGACGGCGGCCTGAAGGCGCAGAGTATGGCCGAAGGCGGGCAAAAGCCGCCGAGAACTACCGGGCGCCGCCGAGATACACAGGACATCTCGGCGGCACCATTTTTAAAAATAAAACCTAACACTGAGGGGACAATGATGCACAGGCTGCAAATGACACTGACAAGGCTTCAGATGGACACTGATAAGGCTGCATTGATGGGCATTTAAATGTAAGTTTTTTTTCCTTAAATTTCCCTCCTAAACTTGGGGTGCGTGTTATACGCCGATAAATACGGTAATTTGCTCCAGTAGGGGGGGGAATTCTTTCGAGGCAATCGGATACTCCCAGGATCACCAATCTACAGTGCTGGTGATTATAATAGCCAGTTGTATTTTGAACGTTAAGAAAGCCTGGGTAAGTTGATTTCACAGCTCTTACAGTAAGGAAATCTTCCAGCATGCCAAGGTTAATTGCCAAGCACAGAGAGTGCAGCACTCTTGTCAACGACAGAAACGTGAGCAAATCAGTTAGGTTTCCATTATCCATGTAGATTTTGTATTTCTAAATTAAAACATCTAACAAATACGTGTCGAATGTTCTCCTGTGTGGGAAAGAGAGCACACGTAGAAAAGAACATTCACTTGATGAAAACCTGATCTGAAGGCGAACCTTTCCTGCCATCTCCCAACAGGTGAACGATCCTTCCTCACGTCGGTTCCTCAATCTTCTGACGATTGTACACAACACCTCCCTGATCCCAGAACAATCATTTTGTTCTTATCTGACATGTGTCATTTCTAAACAACTTTTTCAGCAGAAAATTGCTGCCGTTTAGAAAACGATCATCCGTACAAAAAAAAAAAGATTGCTCATAAAATCTGTCTTACGTATGTGGTTCCTGAACACAACCGAGGCCACCATAAAAAGGTGTGCTGACCCCAAACGTAGAAAAAGTCACATCTGTCTTACTGAAAGCTTTGCATCAAATCCTCTCCCAGACTAGAAAACCTTTTTACAATCTCTAGGACAATGGATCCGACGAGAAAAAGAAAAAAATCCACTCTACTTGTGTTAATGTGGTCTTCCTCCGTAAATGGAGGTCATGTATAATGTGATCCAACTGCCAAAGGGTCCCTGCATCTCCTTCCGTCAACACACAAATCCTACTCATGTCTATGCATTGTCATGATGCTGCTCTCTCATCTGTACAATGAAATGGAGCACAGATGAGGAGCACTTCAATGCCAAAACACTCAAATCCCCATTGTTCCAACTAGAGTCAGCAGACACTCAACCCTCGCCTGTTCCAACTAGAGTCAGCAGACACTCAACCCTCGCCTGTTCCAACTAGAGTCAGCAGACACTCAACCCTCGCCTGTTCCAACTAGAGTCAGCAGACGCTCAACCCTCGCCTGTTCCAACTAGAGTCAGCAGACGCTCAACCCTCGCCTGTTCCAACTAGAGTCAGCAGACGCTCAACCCTCGCCTGTTCCAACTAGAGTCAGCAGACGCTCAACCCTCGCCTGTTCCAACTAGAGTCAGCAGACGCTCAACCCTCGCCTGTTCCAACTAGAGTCAGCAGACGCTCAACCCTCGCCTGTTCCAACTAGAGTCAGCAGACGCTCAACCCTCGCCTGTTCCAACTAGAGTCAGCAGACGCTCAACCCTCGCCTGTTCCAACTAGAGTCAGCAGACGCTCAACCCTCGCCTGTTCCAACTAGAGTCAGCAGACGCTCAACCCTCGCCTGTTCCAACTAGAGTCAGCAGACGCTCAACCCTCGCCTGTTCCAACTAGAGTCAGCAGACGCTCAACCCTCGCCTGTTCCAACTAGAGTCAGCAGACGCTCAACCCTCGCCTGTTCCAACTAGAGTCAGCAGACGCTCAACCCTCGCCTGTTCCAACTAGAGTCAGCAGACGCTCAACCCTCGCCTGTTCCAACTAGAGTCAGCAGACGCTCAACCCTCGCCTGTTCCAACTAGAGTCAGCAGACGCTCAACCCTCGCCTGTTCCAACTAGAGTCAGCAGACGCTCAACCCTCGCCTGTTCCAACTAGAGTCAGCAGACGCTCAACCCTCGCCTGTTCCAACTAGAGTCAGCAGACGCTCAACCCTCGCCTGTTCCAACTAGAGTCAGCAGACGCTCAACCCTCGCCTGTTCCAACTAGAGTCAGCAGACGTTCAACCCTCGCCTGTTCCAACTAGAGTCAGCAGATACTCAACCCTCGCCTGTTCCAACTAGAGTCAGCAGACACTCAACCCTTTCCTGTTCCAGGTGGGATCAGCAGACACCCAACCCTCTCCTGTTCCGGCTGGGATCAGCAGACAGCCAATCCTCTCCTGTTCCGGCTAGGGTCTGCAGACAACCAACCCTCTCCTGTTCCGGCTAGGGTCTGCAGACAACCAACCCTCTCCTGTTCCGGCTAGGGTCTGTGGACACCCAACCCTCTCCTGTTCCGGCTAGGGTCTGTGGACACCCAACCCTCCTCTGTTCCGACTATGGTCTGTGGACACCAAACTTGTTTCAACTAGGGTCTGCAGACACTCAACTCTCTACAAGTTTCCTCAGGAGGTAATAATGAGTGCTTCCACCCATTGGATAAACTCATACAGAAAATGTCTGCATACTCTTTGGCCGTTACTGCATTTGCACTGCAACCGATCTCCCAACATATAGCTGGTTTCACTCAAGAAATCTTTCACGGAGCGACGGTACACAGATACACGTAACCTCAAGAACGAGAGGATGAAACATCTGCTCTTCTGATAAATGCACAAAACACACCTCTACCAAACAACCCATCAGCTTTGAAAATCAGTTCACTATCACCCACAGAATCAAGACAGCATTATTGATCTGTCAATCCTTCCAATGTCTGGGCCAGGTGAGGATGACCGGGCACAGCAACAGGCCGAAAGGACAAATCAGAGCGAAAGGACAAATCAATGACTTTCTCAATTCTGTGGTTAGTAGCGCATGGTCATTCTTAATCAGAAGAGAGATCTGGTAATTGCAATACCAAAAGGGGAATCCTCTATGTGACCGAGTCCCACATGTAGTAGACCTACCGAGCAACTTCCAGGAAGAGCAAAAACTGGCATACGCTGATGGGTGCAATACTATGAACCCTCCCCAACAGAAGCTTCACATTGCCTGATACACCCATGAAGAGCGCAGGGCAGGAATTATGCCCTCTGTGGCCACTTATACTGCAGACAAAGCAGGTTAGGTGGTCTGAGAGCTGAAGGGTCACCGATGTGACACCAGTAATCTACAGAATCAGCAATGAGCGCTTTATCACATCTCTAAATAAACAGGAACCCTGAACACTGGAGGCAGGCCTCAGGCGCTCTACTCGCACATGTTGTTGCATGGATGAACGCTTTCCCTGGTGGCTTCAGGTGGCACTTCACTGTTTAAGCGGGGGCCTCTTATCTCCAGCTTCACCCCGTCCCCAGTGACACAATTATAGAGCACAGCCGGTAAAACTAGATCAGAGCCAGCGAGGTGGAGAAGCAACCGGGAAATGCAGCAGCTGCTACTGGGAAAACACTGTGTGAGCACTCGCTCCAGAGGGGTGCCAGACTCCTGTTTATCTACAAGAACGCCGACCGCAGAGTGCGAGCTCACTTCTAAGCTGTGTTCATCGTTCCCGGTTACCTTGACGATGCAACGTCGCCGCTAAGCGAGTCCCCAGTTACTAGATGGTTGCGAATCACATCTAACCGGGGAAAAAAAAAAAAAAAGTGCCACGAGGAGACTAGGGGAATAATAAACCAAACAACAGAGGGATCCGCCATGTGCAGAGAATAATATCGGAGAGTCCTCACAAACAGAAAACCTTCCTTCAGGTGGAACTTTACAAAAAGTGACGCCTTGCTGATTCTCTCCCTGCCCCAAGCATGTAACTGGAGGCTGATACCCCCTTACCCCACCCTTCCCGCAGCCTCCTGGGACACATTGCATATCCCAGGAGACTGCAGGAGCATTCAAAAAAGTTCCTCAAGAAGCCACAGCCGACTCTCGAATCCAAGTTGGCGGAGCGGGCAAACCCGCTGCGTTAAGAAGTTTCTCTAAGCCAGTCACATGATGCATGAACCTTGCCCACTTCCTTCTGGCTAAAATCTGAACAAAAAGGTGGCCCTGCCTCCACCACCCACCTCAACAGAAGTTGATTTTAACTTTAAAAGGAGCCGAGTGGAAAACGTTTGGCCAACAATGTGACATCCTCGGTTATTCAGGCAGCCGCAGGTGCCGCAACTGTCTGAATACAATAGCTGGTAGTGTAGACTCCTCCAACCTCCATTTCTGATTAGCGTGGATGGGGAATCAAATGGTTTTTCTCCTTGAGCTTAATCCAAGGGTTTATGGCTAGCATTAGGTTAGCTAGCTGCCGATGGGCCCTGTACATGGTGGATCATGCAATGCAGATCAGCATCTGTTAAAGTGGGCCTTAGGTTAGGCAAGGGCGATGGATGTCAATGCTTTTTTTCCCCGACAAAGATGTGTTATGAATATAAGCCAGCTACCCAGTAGGTTCCAAAAGCCAAGTCTTTATTTGCTACATGTTAAACTACAGAGTGGGTACAGCTAACACATTTCAGCCAAGGCCTTCCTCATAACATAAAGTGGACTTTAGGTTAGGCAATGGTGATGTCAATGGTTTTTCCGGCAAGACTCTGGGAAAGCACAGTATCTCAAATCTGCTGGAGCATTCTTCTACGAGATTCAGGTTCAAGAACTCACCAGAAGGCCTGTAGCATCACCCTTACCTAGGAACCACAGAGACAGGAGGAACCCACTAGAAGTCCTGTGCATCACCCTACCCTAGGAAACGCAGACCGGAGTTGGCACATAAGATCGGTGTATTATTTAATGCTCTACTAAAGATATATATACAGTTAGGTCAAATTATATATATATATATATATATATATATATATATATATATATATATATATATATATATATATATATATATTGGGACACAGGCAGAATTTTTGCTTTTTTCTGGTATTTACCACAACATATTCAAGCTATAGTTATTTAATGGCTATGGGCTGAAAGTGCACACACTTGGGTTTAATTTGAGGGTATGTACATCCAAATTGAAGGAAGGGTTTAGGAATTACAGCTCTTAATAGCCACCCCTCATTTTGCAAGGGACCAAAGGTAATTGGACAATCGAATCAAAAGCGGTTTCATGGTCAGGTGTGGGCTACTACTGTATTTCTTCACCAATTAAGGTAAAAGGTCTGGAGTTGATTCTAAGTGTAGTATTTTTAATCTATTGCTGTGAACCTACATCATGCATTCCAAGGAGCTGTCCATGCAAGTGAAAGAGGCCACTGTAAGGCTTCAAAACCTAAACAAATCCGTTAGAAAGATGGTGGCAACATTAGGAGTGGCCAAATCAACAATTTGGTACATTCTGAGGGAATGTTTGGATGGCGCTTCACAGTACAGATGATGGACAAATGATCCAAAACACACTGCAAAAGTAACTCAGGAGCTTCTGAAGGAAAAGAAGAGGAATATTCTGCAATGGCCGAGTCAGTCAATCACCTGATCTCAACCCAATTGAGCATTTCACTTGCTGAAGGCAAAACTAAAAAGGCAGCCAGGGCCACAGACAAAGAACTGAAAGCATCAGAAAGGGGGAAAGCCAGTCTGCATTCATTTATCCAATTACATTTGAGCCCCTTAAAATGGGGGGGGGGGGTGTATAAAAATGGTTGCAGTTCCTAAAATTTGTACTTGGTATGTTCAACCCCTTGAATTAAAGCTGAAGGTCTGCACTTCAAATTCCTTTTGGATCATTTAGTTTTAATTTTATTATGGTGGCACACACAGCCAAAAAGTATGAAAATTGCGCCATATAGATTGGCCCAACTGTATATTTTTTTGTACACGTAACATTGAGTTGTTAACAAGGAGTCTATAAGCGAAGGTGCTCTTTTATTAGGCAAACTGCTAGTTGTGGCCCAAAAGGCACATGCCACTTATTTTATTTTTTTACACGGACAAGGGAAGATGTATAGGCAACCATAAAAAATAGTTGCTCCATTGCTAGTGTACACCAAGCACCTCGCTCTGTAGATACCTTGAATATTCAGACTTGCCATACAAGTCTTGAACTTTGGCCAACTCCTGCTGAAATGGCTGAAACTTGAACCATAGGTGGCCCCGTCAGCACCACGCACCTCAACAAAAGTTCATTTCAACTTCAAAGGAGCGGAGTAGAAATTAAAGCGCGAGTGGGTCCCACAGAGGGCATGGGAAACCTGGAACACGTTGAATTTGGAGGCCTATGTGTTCCAGTTTACAGAGACAAATCCTACAGTTTACTTTACTCCCTCGGTTTCCATGACTGTGCGTTTTGGTGGCGCTCATCCTACCTATCCCAAGGCACCTTCCAGTGTCACTTCCAATTCTACTTCCTCCTCTACTCTTCCTTTCTCCGTCTGGGTCCCTCAAGGTTCTGTTCTTGGACCTCTTATTTTCAATCTACACCTCTTCCCTGGGTCAGCCGATTCCCTCACACGGCTTTCGATATCATTTCTATGCTGACGGCATCCAAATCTACCTCTCCACCCGTCTCCTCACCCATCACAAACTTACTAACAGACATACCAGTTGTGCTTATAAGTTTACATACCCTGGCAGAATTTATGATTTCTTGGCCATTTTTCAGAGAATATGAATAAAGACAAACACTTTTCTTTCACTCATGGTTGGTGTTTGGCTGAAGACATTTATTATCAACCAACTGTGTTTACTCTTTATATCATAATCACAGCAGAAACTACCCAAACTACATCCCTTCCTAACCAATGAAACCACAAAGCTCCCGATTCACTCCCTGGTTCTCTCTCACCTCGACTACTGCAACTCCTTCCTCATTGGTTTACCTTGACTATCCCCCCTTCATTCCATTATGAATGCTGCTGCCAGACTCATCCAACAGCTTTGCCCCCGGCTACATCACTAACCTACTCCTCCTCTTCGTTCCTCCCAAGACCTCCTGCTCTCTTGATCCCTCATCACCTCCAGGACTCCTCCCATCCTCCGGAAAACCCTAACCCCAATCTGGTCAGACTATCTCCAAATCGATCTACTTTTAGGCGACCCCTGAAAACCTCTCTTCGGGGAAGCCTATCCTGCCTCCACCTTAAGACCCCTTTCACACTGGGGAGTTTTTCAGGTGCTTTAGCGTTAAAAAAAAAAGCGCCTGTAAAGCGCTTGAAAGCAGCCGCAACTGCAATCCCAATGTAAAAGCCCCGAGTGCTTTCACACTGAGGCGCTGCGCTGGCAGGGCGTCAAAAAAGTCCTGCAAGCAGCTTGTTTGCAGTGCTTTTGGAGCGGTGAATACAACGCTCCTAAAGCGCCCCTTCCCATTGAAATCAATGGGAAGAGCCTGCAAAACGCCTGAAAAGCGCTACTGGCAGCAGCGTTTTGTGGGCGCTTTTAACCCTTTATTTGGCCACTAGCAGGGGTTAAAAGCGCCCCAATAACGCTCGAAAAACGCTGGTAAAGCGCTGCTAGTTTAAGTTGCGCTTTACGAGCGTTTTTGGGGCGCTGACATTGTGAAAGGGCTCTTAAAGCACTCGGGGATTTCACATTGGGACTGCAGATGAGGCTTCTTTCAAGCGCTTTACAGGCGCTTTTTTTTTTAACGCTAAAGCGCCTGAAAAACGCCTGAAAAACGCCCCAGTGTGAAAGGGTTCTAACTTATTTTCTTCATCAGCTCACCCCCCCCCCCCCCCCCCCCCCCCACAGTTATTAATCCCTTTGGCATCACTTGACCCGCCCTCCTAGATTGTAAGCTCTAAACAAGAAGGGGCCCTCTGATTCTTTCTGTATTGGATTGTACTATACGCCCTACTGTTGTAAAGTGCTGCGCAAACTGTCGGCGCTATATAAACCCTGTATGATAATAAGACCCCTTTCACACTGGGGCGTTTTTCAGGCGCTTTAGCGTTAAAAAAAGTGCCTTCAAAGCGCTTGAAAGAAGCCTCATCTGCAGTCCCAATGTGAAAGCCCAAGTGCTTTAAGAACCCTTTCACAATGTCAGCGCCTGAAAAACGCTCGTAAAGCGCCGCTTAAACTAGCAGTGCTTTACCAGCATTTTTCGAGCGTTATTGGGGCGCTTTTAACCCCTGCTAGTGGCCAAATAAAGGGTTAAAAGCGCCCCAAAAACGCTGCTGCCAATAGCGTTTTTCAGGCGTTTTTCTGGCGTTTTACAGGCGCTTCCCATTGATTTCAATGGGAAGGGGCGCTTTAGGAGCGTTGTATTCACCGCTCCAAAAGCGCTGCAAAGAAGCTGCTTGCAGGACTTTTTTTTGACGCCCTGCCAGCGCAGCGCCTTGGTGTGAAAGCACTTGGGCTTTTACATTGGGATTGCAGTTGCGGCTTCTTTCAGGCGCTTTTTTTTTTAACGCTGAAGCGCCTGAAAAACGCCCCAGTATGAAAAAGGGATCTCGGTGTGAAAGCACTCGGGCTTTTACATTGGGATTGCAGTTGCGGCTTCTTTCAGGCGCTTTTTTTTTTAACGCTGAAGCGCCTGAAAAACGCCCCAGTATGAAAGGGATCTCGGTGTGAAAGCACTCGGGCTTTTACATTGGGATTGCAGTTGCGGCTTCTTTCATGCGCTTTTTTTAACGCTATCGCGCATGAAAAACGCCTGAAAAACGCCCCAGTGTGAAAGGTGTCTAAACAGTTTCCCCGACATCGGGGACGAGTCGGTCCTCTTTCATAGAGTAGCGAGTCAAGCGTCCCTATAACACCCGGACCCCTCCTCAGACCCAGCGTTCCATTGTCTTCACACGGGACACCTGGATTCTGATTGGTGCAACATTCCTAAACGAAGGTGACCAGGCAATGCATGGGGGAAAAAAAAAAGAAAAAAAGGATTGTGTTAGGTGAGAGCCGTGCATCAGATGTCGATTGAGTGCAAATTAAAATTTCCCTTTCATCCCCTATGCTGAAGCTGAAAATCCGGCTTCACCTATAGTGCCATATAGAGGGGGGGGATGGTGAGCGGACTTTATCGATCTACGCTGTGTAAAGAAATAAACATCTCTGGCAAAAACTCTTCCAATGTTTTCCGACAGATCAAAAGCACTTGAGTTGGGGGGGTGGGGGTCACCTTACACCGTATGATGACTCGGAGAACAGAACGCGATGAAGAAGAATGAACTCGTAAGCTCCAACCAGGCAGTGTGATCGTAGTGTGCAGCGTAGGAGAGAGAAGGCCAATGTGTGAGATGGTTGGGAAGACGTGTTTTCCAAAACTCGGTCAACAAATGCCGGAGCGAGACGACCATCAACAGTAAAAAAAAAAAAAAAAAGGAACAACTGGCCAAAGGCTAGTAACATTTCGAAACCAACATTCCTTCTAAATTTTCATTTCTAATTTTTTTTTTGTATGATCATCAACAGTAAAAAAAAAAAAAAAAAAAAAAAGGAACAACTGGCCAATGTTTTCCGACAGATTAAGAGCACTTGAGTTGGAGGTGGTCACCTTACACCGTATGAGGACTCGGAGAACAGAACGCGATGAAGAAGAATGAACTCCTAAGCACCAACCAGGCAGTGTGATCGTAGTGTGCAGCGTAGGAGACAGAAGGCCAATATACGAGATGGTTGGGAAGACGCGTTTTCCAAAACTCGGTCAACAAATGCCGGAGCGAGACGACCATCAACAGTAAAAACAAAAAACGAAAGGAACAACTGGCCAAAGGCTAGTAACATTTCGAAACCAACATTCCTTCTAAATTTTCATTTCTAATTTTTTTTTTGTATGATCATCAACAGTAAAAAAAATAAAAAAAAGGAACAACTGGCCAATGTTTTCCGACAGATAAAGAGCACTTGAGTTGGGGGGGGGGGTCACCTTACACCGCATGAGGACTCGGAGAACAGAACGCGATGAAGAAGAATGAACTCCTAAGCTCCAACAAGGAAGTGTGATCGTAGTGTGCAGCGTAGGAGAGAGAAGGCCAATGTATGAGATGGTTGGAAAGACACGTTTTCCCAAAACTCGGTCAACAAATGCCGGAGCGAGACGACCATCAACACGAAAAAAAAAAAAAAAGGAACAACTGGCCAATGTTTCCGACAGATCAAGAGCACTTGAGTTGGAGGGGGTGGGGGTCACCTTACACCGTATGAGGACTCGGAGAACAGAACGCGATGAAGCAGAATGAACTCCTAAGCTCCAACCAGGCAGTGTGATCGTAGTGTGCAGCGTAGGAGACAGAAGGCCAACGTATGAGATGGTTGGGAAGACGCGTTTTCCCAAAACTCGGTCAACAAATGCCGGAGCGAGACGACCATCAACACGAAAAAAAAAAAAAAGGGAATGGCTGGCCAATGTTTTCCGACAGATCAAGAGCACTTGAGTTGGAGGTGGTCACCTTACACCGTATGATGACTCGGAGAACAGAACGCGATGAAGAAGAATGAACTCCTAAGCACCAACCAGGCAGTGTGATTGTAGTGTGCAGCGTAGGAGACAGAAGGCCAACGTATGAGATGGTTGGGAAGACGCGTTTTCCAAAACTCGGTCAACAAATGCCGGAGCGAGACGATCATCAACAGTAAAAACAAAAAAAGGAACAACTGGCCAATGTTTTCCGACAGATCAAGAGCACTTGAGTTGGAGGGGGTGGGGTCATCTTACACCGTATGAGGACTCGGAGAACAGAACGCGATGAAGAAGAATGAACTCCTAAGCACCAACAAGGAAGTGTGATCGTAGTGTGCAGCGTAGGAGACAGAGGGCCAATGTATGAGATGGTTGGGAAGACGCGTTTTCCCAAAACTCGGCCAACAAATGCCGGAGCGAGACGATCATCAACACGAAAAAAAAAAAAAGGGAACAACTGGCCAAAGGCTAGTAACATTTCGAAACCAACATTCCTCGTAAATTTTCATTTCTAATTTTTTTTTATTGAACACAATTTGTTGAAGAAAAAAAAAAAAAATTTCCACCTTTCTCGTCACTGCAGAAGAAAACCCAACAACGTCGCCGGTTTTGACCCACCAAAACGGTTCGTGAAACCGAACAAACGTTCTTAAAACCCAAATATTTTTTGAACAAAACACCTCCCAACGTATGACCCAACAAATTCACCGCAGACAATAACCAGAGGGGCGCCGCCGCGACGCCGTACTTCACACATTCCTGACGAAGGACCTGCCAAACCAACAAAAAGGTTTTATTTACAACACGACTGACCTTTTCAAAGACCATCAGAAATGGGGGCGGAGCTTTACTGACAGCAGAACAGTCACTAAATTCCTTCCTCTTAAAAGACCTTTGTAAGGAACTAAATCACTCTAAAAATATGAAGTGCTAAAAAAAACACGCAAACACTTCATTATCCAAGATGGCGGAAATGGCACCAAAAACTTTCTTCAAGTCAAAATCAGAGCCCATTATGAGGGGTTCCCACCATCCCTGTGCCGAGTTCCCGGGTCTGTACACCCGCTGTGCCCATTATGAGGGGTTCCCACCATCCCTGTGCTGAGTTCCCGGGTCTGTACACCCGCTGTGCCCATTATGAGAGGTTCCCACCATCCCTGTGCTGAGTTTCCCGGTCTGTACACCCGCTGTGCCCATTATGAGGGGTTCCCACCATCCCTGTGCCGAGTTCCCGGGTCTGTACACCCGCTGTGCCCATTATGAGGGGTTCCCACCATCCCTGTGCCGAGTTCCCGGGTCTGTACACCCGCTGTGCCCATTATGAGGGGTTCCACCATCTCTGTGCCGAGTTCCCGGGTCTGTACACCCACTGTGCCCATTATGAGGGGTTCCACCATCCCTGTGCCGAGTTCCTGGGTCTGTACACCCGCTGTGCCCATTATGAGGGGTTCCCACCATCCCTGTGCTGAGTTCCTGGGTCTCTACACCCACTGTGCCCATTATGAGGGGTTCCCACCATCCCTGTGCTGAGTTCCCGGGTCTGTACACCCGCTGTGCCCATTATGAGGGGTTCCCACCATCCCTGTGCTGAGTTCCCGGGTCTGTGCACCCGCTGTGCCCATTATGAGGGGTTCCCACCATCCCTGTGCTGAGTTCCCAGGTCTGTAAACCCGCTGTGCCCATTATGAGGGGTTCCCACCATCCCTGTGCTGAGTTCCCGGGTCTGTACACCCGCTGTGCCCATTATGAGGGGTTCCCACCATCCCTGTGCCGAGTTCCCGGGTCTGTACACCCGCTGTGCCCATTATGAGGGGTTCCCACCATTCCTGTGCTGAGTTCCCGGGTCTGTACACCCGCTGTGCCCATTATGAGGGGTTCTCACCATCCCTGTGCTGAGTTCCCGGGTCTGTACGCCCGCTGTGCCCATTATGAGGGGTTCTCACCATCCCTGTGCTGAGTTCCCGGGTCTGTACGCCCGCTGTGCCCATTATGAGGGGTTCCCACCATAATTTATTTTACCAGGTGTCTTCCTATTGTATATCTGAGCAAAATTCCTCCTTTAATTCGGGATGGGGTCCCTCCCCGTGATTGAATAATGGCAGGGGGCCCTTGCTGGTTCCCAGGAGCGGGGGGGAGAAGCAGGTCGGGTTGTTGAGAGATGTGCAGAGAGCGGAGGAATGCCACCTGCCCCCGGGGAGGTCAGACAATCAGAGGAGGACAAAGGACGGAGGATAGAGAGGCCAGAGCTCCCCCGGAGGCCGCCGGCAGACACGGCTCTCTAATTACTTTCCAGTGGAAAGCCGATAAGATCAGCCTCTCCTACACAATCAGCCTCACTCCTCAACATGTAATTACAGGAACCTCCGATACCATCTCTGCCCGGCCTGGGTGGGACGTTTTATTAATAATGACCCCGGGGTGACGGAGGTGACCCCGCCGAGTGCCATCTCTCCATCCAGGTTTAACCCTCCAGGGTGCGGAGCGCCAAATTATAAAGTCACACCGAGATATTAGAAGAGGAGGAAGGCGGCGGCACCAAATCTCCGGCAGACATCGAAAAATTCCAATAATAGCAGCGACATCGACCTACGAGGGGCCACCGGGCACATCCTCCTCTACAGAGGAGCGCAGATCTGTGTGCCCATCCAGGGGGAAGATCACCACCAGGCCAGACAACTCCCTCATCGCTCCTACCCCCCGAAAATAAATACAACCACCCAACCTTCAGTGATCGACTCTTCTCCCCCCTCCCCCAACACCAGCGATGGGGCACTCTCCCCCCCACCAACAATGGGGCACCACTCTGCCCCCCCCATACTAACGCCAACAATGGGGCCCTCCCCCCCCCTCGCACTGATGCCAACAATGGGGCACTTTCTCTCCCCCATTGCCGCCATCAATGAGGCACTACTCTTCCCCCACACTGACGCCAACAATGGGGCACTACTCTCCCCCCCCCCACTGACGCCAACAATGGGGCACTACTCTTCCCCCCCACTGACGCCAACAATGGGGCACTACTCTCCCCCCCCACTGACGCCAACAATGGGGCACTACTCTTCCCCCCCACTGACGCCAACAATGGGGCACTACTCTTCCCCCCCACTGACGCCAACAATGGGGCACTACTCTTCCCCCCCCACTGACGCCAAAAATGGGGCACTACTCTTCCCCCCCCACTGACGCCAATGGGGCACTACTCTCCCCCCCACTGACGCCAACAATGGGGCACTACTCTCCCCCCCACTGACGCCAACAATGGGGCACTACTCTTCCCCCCCCACTGACGCCAACAATGGGGCACTACTCTTCCCCCCACTGACGCCAACAATGGGGCACTACTCTTCCCCCCCACTGACGCCAATGGGGCACTACTCTCCCCCCCACTGACGCCAATGGGGCACTACTCTCCCCCCCACTGACGCCAATGGGGCACTACTCTCCCCCCCACTGACGCCAATGGGCACTACTCTCCCCCCCACCGACGCCAATGGGGCACTACTCTCCCCCCCACCGACGCCAATGGTGCACTACTCTCCCCCCCACCGACGCCAATGGTGCACTACTCTCCCCCCCACCGACGCCAATGGTGCACTACTCTCCCCCCCACCGACGCCAATGGGGCACTACTCTCCCCCCACCGACGCCAATGGGGCACTACTCTCCCCCCCACCGACGCCAATGGGGCACTACTCTCCCCCCCACCGACGCCAATGGGGCACTACTCTCCCCCCCACCGACGCCAATGGGGCACTACTCTCCCCCCCACCGACGCCAATGGGGCACTACTCTCCCCCCCCACCGACGCCAATGGGGCACTACTCTCCCCCCCACCGACGCCAATGGGGCACTACTCTCCCCCCCACCGACGCCAATGGGGCACTACTCTCCCCCCCACCGACGCCAATGGGGCACTACTCTCCCCCCCACCGACGCCAATGGGGCACTACTCTCCCCCCACCGACGCAATGGGGCACTACTCTCCCCCCCACCGACGCCAATGGGGCACTACTCTCCCCCCACCGACGCCAATGGGGCACTACTCTCGCCCCACTGATGCCGCCAATGGGGCACTACTCTCGCCCCACTGATGCCGCCAATGGGGCACTACTCTCGCCCCCCCACTGACGCCAATGGGGCACTCTTCCCCCCCCCCCCCGACGCCAACAATGGGGCACTCCCCCCCCACTGATGCCAACAATGGGGCACTCCCCCCCCACTGATGCCAACAATGGGGCACTCTCCCCCTCCCCCCCACTGATGCCAACAATGGGGCACTCTCCCCCCCCCACTGATGCCAACAATGGGGCACTCTCCCCCTCCCCCCCACTGATGCCAACAATGGGGCACTCTCCCCCCCCCCCACTGATGCCAACAATGGGGCACTCTCCCCCCCCCCCCCCACTGATGCCAACAATGGGGCACTCTCCCCCCCCCCCCACTGATGCCAACAATGGGGCACTCTCCCCCCCCCCCCCCACTGATGCCAACAATGGGGCACTCTCCCCCCCCCCCCCCACTGATGCCTGACTCCAACAATAGGGCACTCTTTCCCACACTGACGCCAACGATGGGTCACTACTCCTCCAATTGACTCCATCCATGAGGCATAATTCCTGCAACTGAAACCAACAAATGGGGCATTATTCCTACAACTAATACTAAAGATGGGGCACTATTTAACCCCACTGCTGCCAGGACATGTTCTACACTCACTGGCCACCCTGTGTGAAGAACAGTAAACTGGTCCTTTGTTTAGGCATTTGGGACCCCTGGTCTAGGGAACCCCAGTTGGCAATTACAAGCCCTTTCAGACAGGGGAGGCATTTATGAACACATTTACAACCAGTCAGAAAATATCAGAAACCGATTGAGGATTGTGGGCCTCTGTCCATAGAAGAGGACAATCCTACCACCACCGGTCAGCTTGGTGGTACAAGGGATAGATCTTCCGACGTATGGCCGGCACTCTGGTCTACATAACACATATTCCCCCGTCTACAATTCTCTGTAAAGCAGCAACTGATAAATTGGTGCCAAACCAAAATACCGCATTGTATAAGAAGCCGCTCAGCGGCGGCGGTCACAATGCCTTTCCTGTCCTCTTCCATCAGAAGGGTCGGGGCCACCAGACACGTGTGAAAAGGTCTGATAAATGGAGCCCATTAGGAGATCTGCCGGCAGAAGCCTGGAAGACAGAAGCCATGCTGAGCAATAACAAACTCGGCTTTACCTTTCCCGGGTGATAATAGGGTCTCCTGCCAATCAAACCCCGCGTCCTCCAGGGGGGGGGGGAAGGAGACCGTTTCAAGTTATTCTGGTATCTGGCGCGCTCGGCGTGAGCACAACACGGCTTTATCACGTCTATTCCTTGGGGAGGGGGAACTTTTTGTGGCTCTGATGCTTAGAGAGTCAACGACTTCATTACACCGGGAGACTCACCGGGAGACTCACCGGGAGACCGCTAAATTCCAAGACTCTTCAGACGCTTATCAAGGGGTCTTTCCTGATAACGGGAGGATATTTTTCCGCATGCTACAAGCTCATTTCATCTTGGGAGCCGGACAAACCACACGCCAACGTGATTATCCCCGAGCAACGCCGAAACCGGATTCACTGGTGAATGAATGAATGAAATACTTATATAGCGCACAATGCGAACTGAATCGCCTCTAGGTAGCCAAAGCCATACCATGCCGATCCAGTTTAGCCGAATGGGAGAACATGAACATATAAACCTATCCCTTAATGGCGGGCTGGGCAGATTCAAGGAGCCAGGCAGCCAATGCCCTCGCCTACCAGGCACTTCCCCCCCCCCCCCCCCTCATTGTACCCATATCACCATATTGTTATCATTCTTTTCCCCACAAATAGAGCTTTCTTTTGGGGGTATTTATTCACTACTAGGCTTTTTTATTTTATGCTAAACGAAAAAAAAAGGCATAAAAAGCCGGAAAAGAACAAAAGTATTGTTCATAGTTTGTAATAATTTTTTTTTTTTTGCAAACAGGTCATTTTTCACCTTCACTGATGGGCTCTGATGATGTGGCACCGATGGGCTCTGATGAGCCTGCACTGATGAGGTGGCACCGATAGTTGGAACTGATGGGGTCAGATAAGGCTGCACTGATGGGCATGGATAGTTGGAACTGATGGGCTCTGATGAGCCTGCACTGATGAGGTGGCACCGATAGTTGGAACTGATGGGGTCAGATAAGGCTGCACTGATGGGCATGGATAGTTGGAACTGATGGGCTCTGATGACGCGGCACTGATAGTTGGAACTGATGGGGTTCGGATAAGGCTGCACTGATAGTTGGAATTGATGGGCTCTGATGGCGTGGCACTGATAGTTGGAACCAATGGGGTTGGATAAGGCTGCACTGATATGCACTGATGGGGTGGCACTAATGGGCAATGATAGTTGGAACTGATAGGTTTTTATGAGCCTGCACTGATGGGCACCGATAGTTGGAACTGATGGGCTCTGATGAAGCGGGACTAATGGGCACTGATGGGTTTTGATGGCACGGTACTGATGAGGAGCCACTGATAGTTGGAACTGATGGGGTCAGATAAGGCTGCACTGATGGGCACTGATAGTTGGAACTGATGGGCTCTGATGAGGCGGTACTAATGGGCACTGATGGGTTTTGATGGCACGGTACTGATGGGCACTGATAGTTGGAACTGATGGGGTCTGATGAGCCTGCACTGATGGGCACCGATAGTTGGAACTGATGGGGTCGGATGAGGCTGCACTGATGGGCACTGATAGTTGGAACTGATGGGCTCTGATGAGGCTGCACTGATGGGCACTGATAGTTGGAACTGATGGGCTCTGATGAGACTGCACTGATGGGCAATGATGGGCACCGATGGGCACTGACCATCAGTGTAGATGTCCGTTTCACACCAGCCGGTTATCGGCTCTCTTCTCCACTCTTCACGCTGTCAGCGTGAAGAAAGGAATGCCAATAACAGGCTCGTGATTACATCGTGATCATCTGTGATTGGATACAGCTGATCACATGGTAGAGGGCTGCTGTGATTGGACCTTTACCCTTGGATCTGTTATGAGCTGAGTCCAAAGGATTCAGCGATCACAGAGTGTGCCGCACAGTAAGCCTGCGCTGTAGCCATCTTTCGGCTCTGGCGTGGGGGGGCGGTGAAGTGGTTAACCTGTTCCCACCCATAGTACATTTAGACACCTTTCACACGGAATGCGCTTTTCAGGCAAATTTAGTGCTAACAATAGCGCCTGTAAAGCGCCTCTCAAGCCTCCCCAGTATGAAAGCCCGAGTGCTACACCTCTCCTAAACCGCCCGCCATTGAAAAAAAAAAAAAAAGAAATGGTCAGCTCTCCCAAAGTGCCCGCAAAGCGCTCTCCGGCAGTGGCGCTTTGCGGGCGGTTTTAACCTTTTCCTTGGTCGAAAAGCGCCGCTATAACAGCGGTAAAGCATCGCTCGAATTAGCGCCAACAGTGTGAAAGGGCTCTAACTGCGTGCAAGGGGGAGGCACATGTGCGTAATCCAGCCCTGTTCCGGGTTGGGGGCATGCACGCTTGCCTCCTGCTTATCTATGCCGTCACTGGCTACAGCAGGTCCCCCACCCAATGACTTATGGCTGAGACCTGCTGATTAGCTGTAGCCAATCACATCGCAAAGTCCTGTGTTTACAAAACACACAGGGCTCTGTACACAGACCAGCATTCTGGCTGTTTCTTCTCCCTGAAAAAGCACACGATTTTGCACACATTCACGACATGCATAGGATGTCCACCTAGCCTTATGGCTTCTACGCACTATAAGAAAATTGGCAAACAAACATTCTTTCGTCTGAGGAACGATTGCGCGATTTTCTTCTTTCGACAGGTGATTTCGGCCTTCCGAGCTAAAATTTCCGAAAGGGACAATCTCCAAAAAAAATAAAATCTCTCGTACCAGAACAAAAACGATTTTCGTTATAAACGTGTCCAGTTTTTCGTACGAGAAAAAAAAAAAAAGTCAGAAAACGAAAAACACTGCACATGATCAGAAGCAACAAAAAAAAAAAAAAAAATCCTTTGTCGTACGAAAATTTCTGTACATTATTTGCTTCCACCATTTCAGACTTGCTGTGAAACGAAGAAAAAAAATTTAATAAAAATCGGACAATCGTAGAAAGAATTAGCGCTCTAAGGTAATGACTTCTCCCAAAACAGCTGTCTCCACAATCCCACAGGGTGCTGCTGGATCTGTTTGCAACAGGAATTGAAGTAGAAAAGATGTAGCTGGATAGCCGCACTCCGAATTATTCAACTTTATTTCAAAAATGTAATTAAAATCATAGCATCTAGGCTGGTAAACAGACTAACTGCACAGCCGCTGACATGTTTCCCACCGAACACAGTGCTTAGTCATAGCTAACGAGCAGAATATACATACAGAGCTATATACACACTTAATTAGATTTTTGAAATAAAGTTGAATAATTCGGAGTGCGGCTATCCAGCTACATCTTTTCTACTTAAGGTTCTTCAATAGCTAATAATAATTCTGGTGCACCAAACCACATGGTTCCACAGCACCCTGTGGTTCCACAGGACCACGGTTTTGGAAAGGGGGTCAAGGGACTGCTTTGCCGTGTAGGGCAGCCCATTGAAAAAATGGGCTGCCCTACGCACGACAGACGGAAACGCGCCGCACTTGTTCAGGTGTGAACGAAGCCTAATAAAGCCTTGACAACATTATGGAGCTCTGGGGACTTTTTAGCGGGAACAGGAATTGGATCCCAATTTAGGATTTCGGCACCTTGGTTTACAAGGCGCTATAAAATCTGTAGAAATGGTGTCGAAAATTGACTACACCTCCTCCAGAAAATAAAAAGCTCTTAAAAAAAAAAAAAAACCTCACATGAAAAGATTCTACAAATAGTAACACCCTCCGCGAGGGGGCCTCCATTAATAAAAATCGATGCTCCCATTGATCCCCCAGCTGGGATCCGTTAAATCGATGCGACCTGACATTACAAATTTTGCTCTAATGAAAGCGATAAAGTAACGCTCACATGACGGGAATTTTAGGAGCGGAGAAGTCGAATGTCACCTGTAAGGTTATCAGCCGTATATACGAATACAAAAACGCGGTTTCTTTATTCCCTCCAACCCCAGCAATTATCTCAATCCATCCCCGTTAATCCGCCCAAGTGCAAGGCCAGCCATCCTCCCACGTCCAACTGGGGGGATTTGGCTTTTGCTCTCTTGTTAAAATTACACACCCGTTGCCGGGTAGGGAACGATCGCCCCCCTTCGATGAGAGAGACAGAGAGAGATTGTGGGAAGGGAATCAATCAGTATTTGTAGCATCACGTGTAGCCGGCTTCACACCAACCTCCGCCGGCTGCCCTGTGCGCATACATATTTCATAGTGTTAGTCTAAGGTGCACCTTACGGCTCAGCCATGTCCATATATTATGTATAATTGTGTGCGCGATAACCTCTTCGGTAGGCGCTCACGAGCCGACGAGAAACAGAAAAATCTCTCTCGCTTTTTTTTTTTTTTTTAAAGCCCTGAAAATCCAAGCAAAAATGAGACGTCCGCGGCGTGCTCCCGGGGAGGAAGCAGCGTGTGCAAAGAAAGAACGAATCCAAGAGACGATTTACTCTTGACACCATCGATCCCCTTCGGCTCCCTGCAGCTCTCTTATAACTAGCGTCCCAGAGCACGCCAAACACTTCTCAAATAGTCACTTAAGGAACCCCCGTTGAAAATTTTTCACAAATTTTTCTGTCAAAAAAAATAAAAATAAAGAAACTGACTTTTCCACTGGGCCGGCGGTTCCATGCCCAGGGGGGGGGGCACAGATTCCGAGGTTCGAGAGGCAGAGCTGCCATCAACCCACACAAAAGGCAAGACATCACCACGAATTAAGAATTTTTATTTCAGCGCAAACCAGAAGGACTCTGGACGTTCTGCCATTATAGTTCAATGGATGAGCAGAGGAAAAAAAAAAAGAAGGCCCGTGAAATCTCTCTATTAAATTCTCACCTTGGGCCGTAGTTAATCAGTGGTGATGCACAGCTGGGATTTCATCAAGCCCCCGAGAGCTTCAGTTCAATAATTAAACCATGACAGGATGGCCTAAATCAGCTTCCATGTTTTTTTTTTTTTTTGTCCTCCCATGAAACAGCGCCCTCGGGTACAATGACAGATCTTGGTGACCAAGACGCTAGATAAGAAGGCCAGCAGGATATTGGAACGGACACAACTGACTACATCAATCACCGAAGTCTGAAAATTTACGTAAGAGGTCAGATGGACATTCTACACCACAAAGCAAAAAATTTAACCCTAAATCATCAAAACCACAAAAAAAAAAACGGGGTTTTTGAAGAACGACACCAACTGAGAAGCAGCGTTTTCACATTTTATGACAGATAGCGGTGACCATCAAAGAGAAAGTCAATTAAATTAGAGAGCCAGAATGGACCCTACACCTCTGTCAATGAATGAAGTCTGAAAATGTAGGTAAGGAGGTGGTCAGCTGGACATTTTATACCATAGAACAAAATTTTTACCCTAAATCTAACCCTAAACTATCTCAATGAACTAAGTCTGAAAATTTACGTAAGAGTTGGTCAGTTGGACATTCTAAAACCACAAAACATTGAATCCTAGATCCACACCACAAAATAGGTGACACCAACCAGGGAGCAGCATTTTTTTCCATATTTAAATGGCAGATCTTGGTGACCTTAAGAAACGGTAAATAACAAGGCCAGCAGGATACCACAACTATCTCAATCAATGAAGACTAGAAATTTACATAAGGAGGGGGTCATATGGACATTCTAAAACCACAAAACAAAATTTAACCCTAGATCAGCCACACCACAAAAATGGGTTTTTGAAGAACGACACCAACTGAGAAGCAGCGTTTTCACATTTTATGACAGATACCGGTGATCATCAAAGAGCAAGTAAATTAAATTAGAGAGCCAGAATGGACCCTACACCTCTGTCAATGAATGAAGTCTGAAAATGTAGATAAGGAGGTGGTCAGCTGGACATTATATACCACAGAACACATTTTTTTACCCTAAATCAAATGCCACAAAAACAGGCGATACCAACTGCAAAGAGGCATTTTCACATTTGATGGCAGATATTGGTGAGAGGGGGCAAAATTTTGAGGGCCAGTAGGTCATTGGAAAACACGCCACAACTATCTCAATGAACTAAGTCTGAAAATTTACGTAAGAGTTGGTCAGTTGGACATTCTAAAACCACAAAACATTGAATCCTAGATCCACACCACAAAATAGGTGACACCAACCAGGGAGAAGCATTTTTTCATATTTAAATGGCAGATCTTGGTGACCTTAACAGACGGTAAATAAGAATGCCAGCAGGATACCACAACTATCTCAATCAATGAAGACTAAGAATTTACATAAAAAGGAGGAGGTCATATGGACATTCTAAAACCACAAAACAAAATTTCACTCTAAAATTGACACCAATTGGGGAGCGGCATTTTCACATTGAATGAAAATATTGGTGACCATCAAAGACTTTAAATAAGAAGGCCATCAGGATACCACAACTATCTCAATGAACTAAGTCTGAAAATTTACGTAAGAGTTGGTCAATTGGACATTCTAAAACCACAAAACATTGAATCCTAGATCCACACCACAAAATAGGTGACACCAACCAGGGAGCAGCATTTTTTTCATATTTAAATGGCAGATCTTGGTGACCTTAAGAGACGGTAAATAAGAAGGCCAGCAGGATACCACAACTATCTCAATCAATGAAGACTAAGAATTTACATAAAAAGGAGGAGGTCATATGGACATTCTAAAACCACAAAACAAAATTTCACTCTAAAATTGACACCACAAAAACAGTTGACACCAATTGAGGAGCGGCATTTTCACATTGAATGAAAATATTGGTGACCATCAAAAGACGGTAAATAAGAAGGCCAGCAGGAGACCACAACTACCTCATTGATGGAAGTCTGAAAATATTCATAGGAGGTGGTCAGATGGACATTCTAAAACAACAAAACAAAATTTAACCCTAGATCATCCACACCACAAAACAGGCGACACCAACCGAGAAGCAGCATTTTCACATTTAATGACACATATTGGCTACCATCAAAAGAGACCGTAAATAAGAAGGCCAGCAGGACACCACAACTATCTCAATGAATGAAGTCTAAAAATTTACATTAGAGAAGGTCAGATGGACATTCTAAACCACAAAACAAAATTACACCCTAAAGAATTCGGTTTTGAAGAACGTCACCAACCGAGACACATCTAAATGCCGGTTTTGCAAGGGTTAAACATTCTGATTCTCAAATCTCTTCTTTCAACAACTTGTCGCTGGTGTCATCGCAAGAACCACAAATTCCTCAGCCAACCGGTTTGGGCACGTAGTAAATTTATCAGGAATTTATAAAGCCTTTATCAAATACTGGGATAAAGGGAAAGGCGTGGATTAAAAAAAGCCGGATGAGAATAGATGTTCTCCCCAAGTACAGCCCCCGAAAAAAAGAGAGCCCCCCCACACCACAGCCCTTAGAAAAATCCTTTGTTGCCTCAGTCACGTAACCCTTGCACAGCCAAGGAAGATCGTGGTCACATTTTGAATTTGTCGTCGTAAGAAGCTCGCCAATGGAGCTACAATAGACGAGAAACAAGTTGAAGACGTCTTATAACAAGTCCCATGGGCGAGTGAGAACATGTGTGTGTGTGTGGGGGGGGGGGGGGGGGGGTAGGACTGTTGACATCCATCAGTTGACTATGTAAGGCCCAGGCTCTGCGGTTGCTAAACTCCCGATGATCACACGAAAACAAGGGATGATAGATGCCGCACAAAGAGGTCCAGATGTTCCGTGGGTTCCCAGCGCTCGCTGCACACCTGCCCCGCATTAAATCCTGATACCTAATTAATAAAAGCCGCGATTCCGACGTTCCCATCCTGGAGGGATCGTGATTTTTTTAGCTGCGTAACACCTCGCGGAAATTAAAACACGTTTTGGAGGACAGGAGCCGAATTCCAGAAACGATCAGGTGTGACAGGCGGCACCGCGGGTGTGTGGGCTGGCATGGGCTCGGGATAGGATTGTTTTCCCCGCTGATACGACGATTGTCCAAATTTGCCCACCTACGTCGGATCTCAATTCACCCACGTACTTGTTGATGGCTTCAGCATATTTGATGAAGAAAACAAGTCCAGCAATCTTTTCTTTTTTTTTTTTTTTTATCGGTAACAAACAATGCACACTCGGATAACGGTGAGAACCGGAGAGGACAATTACTATATCAGGTTTAAAAAAAAAAAAGAGACAAATGCGATTGGTCTTACAGTAGTCCCCAACCGATTTTTAGACCTAGATCTTCTGACCTTATCAGGATTTAAAAATTAATAATAAAAGCAACAAAAAAAAATTAAAATAAACATTGTACACCAGTCACACACAAACAACCAACGAAAGAGCAAAAATATCGCCCAGATTCCACGTTTCACGACACAATCACAAGATTGAGGGGAAAAAAACAGGAGAAATGCGATTGGTCCTACAGTAGTCCTCAACGATTCCATACCTAGAGATCTTCTGACCTGATTGTATCAGATAAAAAAAAAAAAAAATACATTCCACGCCAGTCACACAAAACGAGAGGAAAGACATCGCCCAATCAGAATCCACGTTTCACTATCCAAGCAGAAGACTGTAAAAGAAAGGAGAAACTCGACTGGTCCTACAGTAGGCCCCCAACGATTCCACACCTAAAAGTTCTTCTGACCTGATTGTATTAGATTAAAAAAATAAAAATAACACATACATTGTATCCAATTACACACAAAAACGAAAGCAAAGAAAACCGCCCAATCAGACTCCATGTTTCACTATCCCAACACAAGATTGAGAAAGAAAGGAGAAACTTGATTGGTCCTACGGTAGTTCCCCCCCCCAACGATTCCACACCTAGAGATCTTCTGACCTGACATGAAGGCACAAAGGACCAGGATTGGTCCAAACGTGAGCAGATTTGCCACACGTCACTTGTGAGGGCCCCCCCCCCCTCCCCGCCCCCCCACGAGGGGCAACGCGCTGGAATTTTATACATACCTGATCCGTCGTTCTCTGCAGGACGTCACTCCGGCACGACGACGACTAATGAATGATTGAACACACATCGCGGGTGTCGTAAGTGCTCATAACGTCGTACTGCGCAGTCACAGCGTACAGCCAGAGATTCGTCCCTCCACCATACCATCCCGGCATCTGTCACCGCTACCGTTAGGATTTACAACCCCAATCAAAATAATCAGCGTGGAAGCGCCGACGCGGCTCCTAGTACGGAGGCTTTTTCCACGCGCACACACACACAACCGCGATCGGCACAGTCAGGTGATCTGCACCACGCTTAGGGCCATGCACGCACAATCACAGATCGAAGACGCAAGTCGGAGGAATTCACATAGTCAGCTGTGAAGGTTAATCGGTGCCGGTGGAATCTGCGGACGACGGCGAGCAGCAACGCGGGAGGACCGCGGCAGGAAATCAAAGTCAAAGCAAAATTATTAAGAAAAAAAAAAAAAGATGAGTCGGAAATTGCGAGCGTTCCCCATATGCTGTGTGAAGCTGTAATTCAGTCACCACCTCTCACAGCATACGTGGGGGTTGTACGATACACGCTAAAGGGCCACACACCACCTCTCACAGCATACGTGGGGGTTGTACGATACACGCTAAAGGGCCACACACCACCCATCACAGCATACGTAGGGTTTGTACGATACACGCTAAAGCGCCACACACCACCCATCACAGCATACGTAGGAGTTGTACGATACACGCTAAAGGGCCACACACCACCTCTCACAGCATACGTGGGGGTTGTACGATACACACTAAAGGGCCACACACCACTCATCACAGCATACGTAGGGTTTGTACGATACACGCTAAAGCGCCACACACCACCCATCACAGCATACGTAGGAGTTGTACGATACACGCTAAAGGGCCACACACCACCCATCACAGCATACGTAGGGGGTTGTACGATACATGCTAAAGGGCCACACACCACCCATCACAGCATACGTAGGGTTGTACGATACACGCTAAAGGGCCACACACACCACAGCATACGTAGGGGTTGTATGATACACACTAAAGGGCCACACACCACCCATCACAGCATACGTAGGGGTTGTACGATACATGCTAAAGGGCAACACCACCCATCACAGCATACGTAGGGTTGTACGATACATGCTAAAGGGCCACACACCACCCATCACAACATACGTAGGGGTTGTACGATACACGCTAAAGGGCCACACACCACCCATCACAACATACATAGGGGTTGTACGATACACGCTAAAGGGCCACACACCACCCTTCACAGCATACATAGGGATTGTATGATACACGCTAAGGGTTCCCTTGGCAGTATACATAGGGGTTGTAGGATAAATGAAAGGGACCACACACCACTCTTCCCAGCATAGGTAGGGGTTGTATGATACATGCTAAGGGTTCCCTTGGCAGCATACGTAGGGACTGCATGATACACGTCAAGGGTTCCCTTGGCAGCATAAGTAGGGGTTGCATGATACATGCCAAGGGTTCCTTTGGCAGCATACGTAGAGGTTGTAAGATGCATGCTAAGGGACTACACACCACTCTTCCCAGCATACATTCGGGTTGTATGATACACAATAAGGGTTCTCTTGACAGCATACGTGGGGGTTGTATAATACACACTAAGGGTTTCCTTGTAAGCATACGTAGGGGTTGTATAATACACACTAAGGGATTTCTTGTAAGCATACGTAGGGGTTGTATGATACACAATAAGGGTTTCCTTGGAAGCATATGTAGGGGTTGTTCAATACATGCTAAAGTACCACACACCACTATTCTCATCATATGTAAGGGATGTAGGATACACGCTAAGGGGTTCCTTTGGCAGCATATGTAGGGGGTCGCACGATACATGCAAAGGAAGGAGGTAAGCAACCTAGATACACCAGGCCGATGTGGAACTACAAGTGCCATGAGGCTTTGCAAGACTGACAGCCACAGGCATGGCTTCCTGAGGCCAAAGCACGATGGGAATTGTAGCTTCCAAAGTTGCCCACTCCTGTACCAAGGGCTTACAAGCCACCTTTCACAGCACACGTAGAGCTTGTATGGAAATTTGTTCACAGCCAACACTTCACAGCATATATTGGGGTTGTATGTTACACGCGGAGGGTTCCCTTGGCAGCATACTAAGGATTAGCATGTGCCTTGGTGTACCAAGGAACTGTCCTCGGTGAAAATCGTTTCCTGTTGAAGAACCATCATTAAGGTTTGTAGGCACCATCATACCATTCCGCAGACACCCCACCGCCCCGGAGGGTTACACATGTGAAAAACGGATGAAGAAAAATAAATTCACCAGCAAGGAGAAAAACACCAACCCGCCGTGACCAGGAGAGCCACACGCGTGTCAATGTTAGAGCAAGACGGCACATACATGATACAATGAGATCTACACCTTCCCGGAGAGACATTGTAACAATCGGGACACACATGTGAATTCTGGACACACAAAACGGAGCAGGTCGGAGGCGGGGGGGGGGGGGGGGGCGCACAATGTGACAGAAGGCTGGAGGTGTCACTAGACGTCTGAGATAAATGTGGAGATGACTGCGGACCTCCACACACGGTATGGCTACATGTATGTGCCCAGAGGTCGGTGTATGGAGGAGGAAGCCGGAGGATAAAGACAAAGTAAGTAGATCTTGTCACAAAGTGGCCATCGGGACGCCGAGCACACTGCAGTATAGATCAGATCTGACACCAATCCGCTTCCTATTCATTCATCTGCCCCCCCCCCCCCCCCAACCTGCCCAACAAGGGTCCATTAACTGCTTGCCTGCCACCAACTCCGAGAGTGTGGGATGGATTTACAGAGACTGTCAAATGGAAGAGCCCGAGACGTCCTTGTGATCCTCCGTACCCCCAACACAAAGATCCTCCGCAGTCCGCAGCAAGAGAGGGCAGCATCTTCACTGTAGCCTCTGCCTGCTACTTCCCACTCCATCCCACCACCGAGGACTGCAGCATCACCGGGAGGACCACGGGATGACAGAACCACCAAACACTGGAGAACCCCCCCCCCCCCCCCCAACACACAAACACCGGGAGGACCACGGGATGACGGAACCAAAACACTGGAGAACCCCCTCTATGATGAAAACACCCCCAATACACAAAACACTAGGAGGACCATGGGACAATAGAAACCCCAACACCAGGAGGACCCCCATTCCCATATCACGAAACCATGGGATGGGACCCCCCCCCCCATTCCCATATGATGGACCATGGGATGACAGAGACCTCAAACACACAGAAACACTGTTAAGGAGCAGGGGGCGATAGAACGCCCAACTCCAAAAGACCCCCCCCCCCCCAATATGATGAAACTCGCCCAAAAAAAAAAAAAAAACATCAGGAGGACCATGGGACAATGAGACCCTTAACAAACACTTTGAGGACACGAACGATAAAAACCCCCTTACACACAAACACCAGCAGGACCATCAAATAATGGAACCCCCAAGAGGACCATCAAATAATGGAACCCCCAAGAGGACCATCAAATAATGGAACCCCCAAGAGGACCATCAAATAATGGAACCCCCATGAGGACCATCAATAATGGAACCCCCAACAGAAACACTGGGGAGGACCATCAAATAATGGAACCCCCAAGAGGACCATCAATAATGGAACCCCCAACAGAAACACCAGAAGAACCATCAAATAATGGAAGCCCCGAATAGAAACACCGGGAGAACCATCAAATAATGGAACCCCCGAATAGAAACACCGGGAGAACCATCAAATAATGGAACCCCCCCAACAGAAACACCAGGAGAACCCCCCATACGACAAAACCTCCCAAAACACAAACACCAGGGGGACCCCCAAACAGAACCCTCAACACAAGACATATTCATGTGTATATATCTTCATCACTGAGAGACCCCCCCAGTACACGTATAACCCCTCAGTTCGGAAAGCCCCCAATATATGTACACCCCCACATCACACCACTCGGGATGCCTACACCCCTTCATTACTGAGCAGACATACCTATATGAACACCCCCACAATAGTGAGATCCCAGGTAGATGTATGTGCACCCCTCATTACTACGAGCCCCTCCAATATCCGTACACCCCCTCATTACTACGAGTCCCCCCAATATCCGTACACCCCCTCATTACTACGAGTCCCCCCAATATCCGTACACCCCCTCATTACTACGAGTCCCCCCAATATCCGTACACCCCCTCATTACTACGAGCCCCCAGGAGATAGATGTACAACCCCGATGACTGAGAGCCCCCCAATAGATTCTTCCTGAACATGTGCACCCCCAACTATACATGTGCACCCCCAAATCTATATGATCCTGAGTGTGCACCCCCAACTATGCAATCCACAGGGAGTGTGCACCCCACTAATACTACCCCCCCCTCCCCCAATACTGGGGTATTACAAACACTTATCAGATGCACCCCAAATCCATGCATCCTCCTCCTGCCTGTGCACCCCCCAAATAGCACCCCTCCCCTCCCCCACACTCACTGGTAGTTGGAGGAGTTCCAGTGCACGGCGTGCCGGTTGGCGGAGGTCCCGGGGAGGAGGGAGGAGAGGAGAGGAATGAGCAGAGAGATCAGAGCCATCCTGCACCGAGCATCGCACTGCCACACACTCCGCGGGAGCGCGCTGCTCGCTCCCCACAGCTCCGCCCCCACTCCCAGCTACGGCCCGCCCACTCCCAGAGAGAGAGAGAGGAGGGGAGGAGGGAGCGCGCATCTGACAGGAGGAGGACCGGTGAGCGCGCACAGCCCATCACCCCTCATCTTCTCCCCCCCATCACCTCACTCATCTACCCCCCAAATATTACCCCTACTCATCTACCCCACCCCCCAATTACCCTTACTAATCTACAGCCCCCATTATTACCCTTACTAATCTACCCCCATTATTACCCTTACTAATCTACCCCCCATTATTACCCTTACTAATCTACCCCCCATTATTACCCCTACTAATCTACCCCCATTATTACCCCTACTAATCTACCCCCATTATTACCCCTACTAATCTACCCCCCTCAAATATTACCCCTACTAATCTAAACCCCCATTATTACCCTTGCTAATCTTCCTACCCCCAACAATTCCCTCCCCCCCCCCACACACACACTCATACCCTAATTATTACCCCACTATTGCCGCGTACACACGATCGCACATTCTGACAACAAAATCCGTGGGATTCTTTCCCGACGGATGTCGGCACAAACTTGTCTTGCATACACACGGTCGTGTGTGTACGGATAACCCTCACTGATATCCCTACGACTTTTACCTCACGCCGTACCCGCTAATATGACTTTTACCTCACGCCGTACCCGCTAATATGACTTTTACCTCACGCCGTACCCGCTAATATGACTTTTACCTCACGCCGTACCCGCTAATATGACTTTTACCTCACGCCGTACCCGTTAATATGACTTTTACCTCACGCCGTACCCGCTAATATGACTTTTACCTCACGCCGTACCCGTTAATATGACTTTTACCTCACGCCGTACCCGCTAATACGACTTTTACCTCACGCCGTACCCGCTAATACGACTTTTACCTCACGCCGTACCCGCTAATACAACTTTTACCTCACGCCGTACCCGCTAATACAACTTTTACCTCACGCCGTACCCGCTAATACAACTTTTACCTCACTCCGTACCCGCTAATACAACTTTTACCTCACGCCGTACCCGCTAATACGACTTTTACCTCACGCCGTACCAGCTAATACGACTTTTACCTCACGCCGTACCCGCTAATACGACTTTTACCTCACGCCGTACCCGCTAATACGACTTTTACCTCACGTCGTACCCGCTAATACGACTTTTACCTCATATGCTGTACCCTCTAATACGACTTTTACCCCACACACCGTATCTGCTAATACGACTTTTTCCTCACGCCGTACCAGCTAATACGACTTTTACCTCACGCCGTACCAGGTAATACGACTTTTACCTCACACCGTACCCGCTAATACGACTTTTACCTCACGTCGTACCCGCTAATACGACTTTTACCTCATATGCTGTACCCTCTAATACGACTTTTACACCACACCGTATCCGCTATATGACTATTACCTCACCCCAAAACCGATAATACGACTTTTACCTCACGCTGTACCCGCAAATACAGCTGTTACCTCACGCTGTACCCGCTAATTCGACTATTACCTCACGCCGTACCCACTAGCACGACTTTTACCTGACATGCCGCACCCTCTAATATGACTTTTACCTTATATGCTGTACCCTCTAATACAGCTGTTACCTCACGCGGTAACCTGCTAATTCGACTATTATCTCATGCCTTACCCGCTAATACGACTTTTACCTCATATGCTGTACCCTCTAATACGACTTTTACCCCACACCGTATCTGCTAATACGACTTTTTCCTCACGCCGTACCAGCTAATACGACTTTTACCTCACGCCGTACCAGGTAATACGACTTTTACCTCACGCCGTACCCGCTAATACGACTTTTACCTCATGCCGTACCCGCTAATACGACTTTTACCTCACGTCGTACCCGCTAATACGACTTTTACCTCATATGCTGTACCCTCTAATACGACTTTTACCCCACACCGTATCTGCTAATACGACTTTTTCCTCACGCCGTACCAGCTAATACGACTTTTACCTCACGCCGTACCAGGTAATACGACTTTTACCTCACACCGTACCCGCTAATACGACTTTTACCTCACGCCGTACCCGCTAATACGACTTTTACCTCATATGCTGTACCCTCTAATACGACTTTTACACCACACCGTATCCGCTATATGACTATTACCTCACCCCAAAACCGATAATACGACTTTTACCTCACGCTGTACCCGCAAATACAGCTGTTACCTCACGCTGTACCCGCTAATTCGACTATTACCTCACGCCGTACCCGCTAGCACGACTTTTACCTGACATACCGCACCCTCTAATATGACTTTTACCTTATATGCTGTACCCTCTAATACAGCTGTTACCTCATGCTATACCGTCTAATATGACTATTACCTCACATCATACCCGCTAATACGACTTACATTATTCACAATAATACAACTATTACCTCACACTATACACACCAATACGACTATTACCTCACATTATACACAACAACACGACTATTATCTCACACTATACACACCAATACAACTATTACCTCATACTGTACACACCAACATAAATTTAACCTCACGCTATACACACCAATACGACTATTAGCTCACACTATACACACCAATATGATTTTTACCTCATACTGTACACACCAATATGACTTTTACCTCACGCTATACACACCAATATAACTAGCCTCACAATATACACACCAATATGACTTTAACCTCATGTTATACACAACAACACATCTTTTACCTCACACTATACACACCAATACGGCTTTAACTCTCGGCGTACCTGCCAATACGACTATTACCTCACGCCGTACCCACTTACTATTACCTCACACCATACCCGATATTACGACTTTTACCTCACACTGCACCCTCTCAGCCCTTGTACACACGGTCGGAGATTCCGACGGAATGCGTCCTATCGGACTGTTTTGTCTGATAATCCGACTGTGTGTGGTCTCCATCGGACTGTTTCCGTCTGAGTATCCGACGGACCAAGTTTTCCAACTTTTCCAACAAAATGCTCCGATCGGACATACTCCGATCATGTGTAGGCTACTCCGATGGACAAAGTGCCACGCATGCTCAGATCAAATTCCTAGACTAAAGCTATTGGCTACTAGCCTGAACGTAGTCCCGTCGTAACGAAATAACGTCATCACTTTATGTACAATCGGATTTTCCAACAACTTTGTCCGACCGTGTGTATGCAACAGTTTCGGACAAAATCCGTCGGACAAAATCCGTCGGATTGGGTTGTCAGAATGTCCGACCGTGTGTACAAGGGCTAATACAACTACAGTGCCTTGCGAAAGTATTCGGCCCCCTTGAACTTTTCAACCTTTTGCCACATTTCAGGCTTCAAACATAAAGATATAACATTTAAATTTTTTGTGAAGAATCACCAACAAGTGGGACACAATTGTGAAGTGGAACGAAATCTATTGGATTTTTGAAACTTTTTTAACTAATAAAAAACTGAAAAGTGGTGCTTGCAAAATTATTCGGCCCCTTTACTTTCAGTGCAGCAAACTCACTCCAGAAGTTCAGCGAGGATCTCTGAATGATCCAATGTTGTCCTAAATGACTGATGGTGATAAATAGAATCAACCTGTGTGTAATCAAGTCTCTGTATAAATGCACCTGCTCTGTGATAGTCTCAGGGTTCTGTTGAAAGCGCAGAGAGCATCATGAAGACCAAGGAACACACCAGGCAGGTTCGTAATACTGTTGTGGAGAAGTTTAAAGCCGGATTTGGATACAAAAAGATTTCCCAAGCTTTAAACATCCCAAGGAGCACTGTGCAAGCCATCATTTTGAAATGGAAGGAGTATCAGACCACTGCAAATCTACCAAGACCTGGCCGTCCCTCTAAACTTTCAGCTCAGACAAGGAGAAGACTGATCAGAGATGCAGCCAAGAGGCCCATGATCACTCTGGATGAACTGCAGAGAACTACAGCTGAGGTGGGAGAGTCTGTCCATAGGACAACAATCAGTCGTACACTGCACAAATCTGACCTTTATGGAAGAGTGGCAAGAAGAAAGCCATTTCTCAAAGATATCCATAAAAAAGTCTCGTCTAAAGTTTTGCCACAAGTCACCTGGGAGACACACCAAACATGTGGAAGAAGGTGCTCTGGTCAGATGAAACCAAAATCCAACTTTTTGCCCACAATGCAAAACTATATGTTTGGCGTAAAAGCAACACAGCTCATCACCCTCAACACACCATCCCCACTGTCAAACATGGTGGTGGCAGCATCATGGTTTGGGCCAGCTTTTCTTCAGCAGGGACAGGGAAGATGGTTAAAATTGAGGGGAAGATGGATGCAGCCAAATACAGGACCATTCTGGATGAAAACCTGTTGGAGTCTGCAAAAGACCTGAAACTGGGACGGAGATTTATCTTCCAACAAGACAATGATCCCAAACATACAGCAAAATCTACAAAGGAATGGTTCACAAATAAACGTATCCAGGTGTTAGAATGGCCAAGTCAAAGTCCAGACCTGAATCCAATCGAGAATCTGTGGAAAGAGCTGAAAACTGCTGTTCACAAACGCTCTCCATCCAACCTCACTGAGCTCCAGCTGTTTTGCAAGGAAGAATGGGCAAGAATTTCAGTCTCTCGATGTGCAAAACTGATAGAGACATACCCCAAGCGACTTGCAGCTGTAATCGCAGCAAAAGGTGGCTCTACAAAGTATTAACGCAAGGGGGCCGAATCATTTTGCACGCCCCACTTTTCATTTTTTTATTAGTTAAAAAAGTTTCAAAAATCCAATAGATTTCGTTCCACTTCACAATTGTGTCCCACTTGTTGGTGATTCTTCACAAAAAATAAAATTTTTATATCTTTATGTTTGAAGCCTGAAATGTGGCAAAAGGTTGAAAAGTTCAAGGGGGCCGAATACTTTCGCAAGGCACTGTATATTGCTAATTGGACTTTTACCTCATGCTATACCCGCTAATATGTCTATTACCTCACACCATACCCGCTAATATGACTTACCTCACATTATACACACCAATTCAACTTTTACCTCACGTTATACACACCAATACGACTTTAACCTCAAGCTATACACACCAATATGACTTTTACCTCACACTATACACACCAATACGACTATTACCTCACACCATACCTGCTAATACGACTTTTACCTCACGCCGTACCCTCTAATACAAATTTTACCTCATGCCGTACCCAGTAATACGACTATTACCCAACACTATTTCAGCTAATACGATCAATACCTCACAAAATACCCGCTAATACGACTATTATCTCATACTATACACACCAATACAACTATTACCTCATACTGTGCACACCAATACAACTTTTACCTCATACTGTACACACCAACACCAATATGACTTTTACCTCACGTTATACACACCAACGCTGCTTTTACCTCACACTATACAACACCAATACGACTTTAACCTCACGCTATACACACCAATACAACTATTACCTCACACTATACACACCAACATGACTTTTACCTCACACTATACACACCAATACGGCTTTAACTCACGGCGTACCTGCCAATATGACTATTACCTCACGCCGTAACCCACTTACTATTACCTCACACCATACCCGCTAATACGACTTTTACTTTACACTGTACACACCAATACGACCATTACCTCACACCGCACCCCCTAATACAACTATATTGCTAATCTGACTATTACCTAACACCATACCCGCTAATACGACTTACCTCACATTATACACACCAATTCAACTTTTATCTCACACTATACACACCAATACGATTATTACCTCACACTATACACACCAATACAACTATTACCTCACGTTATACACACCAATACGACTTTTACCTCACACTATACACACCAATACGACTATTACCTCACACCATACCTGCTAATACTACTTTTACCTCATGCCGTGCCCGCTAATGCAAATTTTACCTCATTTTACCCAGTAATACGACTATTACCCAACACTATTTCAGCTAATACAATTAATACCTCACACAATACCTGCTAATACACCTATTACCTCACACTATACAGGCTAATATGACTATTACCTCACACAATACTCATTAATACGACTATTGTTTGTCCCTGTATGGACCTTCTTTGTCAAATGGTGTAGTTCCAGCTGGGCAAAGCTGCTGTGTCCCACCGATCACACCCTACGACACTTCACTGTGAATTAAACAGAAAGATTCGGCACTGCTCTTGCGGCAATGGAAGTGGACATGTAAACCTGCATTGGTTATCAGTTCAGATCTTCAACAGTCTACAAGCTAGAACTTACCCTTCGACGGTTCAGTGCATATGCAGTTGGCTAAAAGATAGATACTAGAGTGTGGTTGTAAACTGTATTAATTCGGAACAAAAAAACAGTCACTTGTGGTGTACCACAAGGCTCTGTACTGGGTCCTGTTCTATTTAATCCATGTGTAAGTGATATAACTAACATTTTGGTGGGTAAGGTATGTCCATTTGCCGATGACACCAAGGTGTACAATAGGGTTGATATCCCTGGAGGTGTCTGTAACATGGAACATGATTTGGCATTGCTGAAAGATTGTTGAAAGCTGTGGAAACTGCAGCTCAACGTTTCTAAATGTAAAATAATGAACCTAGTAAAAAAGAAACCCTTGATAGAGCATATTATTGGGGTACCATGTTGGCCAGCAGTACAGAGTAAAAGGATTGGGGGGTACTTATTTCAGATGATCGTAACATGAGCAACTAAGGGTGGCAAAGCAGTTTAAAAAGTGAATAGAATTTTAGGATGTATTACTGGAAGGATCACCATCAGGAGAAAGGAGGTCCTGATTCCTCTCTATAGATCTTTATATCACTAGAGGGGTCACCGGCAGGAGGAAGGAGGTCCTGATTCCTCTATGTAGATCTTTATATCACTAGAGGGGTCACCAGCAGGAGGAAGGAGGTCCTGATTCCTCTATAGATCTTTATATCACTAGAGGGATCACCAGCAGGACGAAGGAGGGCCTGATTCCTCTATATAGATCTTTATATCACTAGAGGGGTCACCGGCAGGAGGAAGGAGGTCCCGATTCCTCTATATAGATCTTTATATCACTAGAGGGGTCACCAGCAGGAGGAAGGAGGTCCTGATTCCTCTATATAGATCTTTATATTACTAGAGGGATCACCAGCAGGAGGAAGGAGGTCCTGATTCCTCTATGTAGATCTTTATATCACTAGAGGGATCACCAGCAGGAGGAAGGAGGTCCTGATTCCTCTATATAGATCTTTATATCACTAGAGGGGTCACCAGCAGGATGAAGGAGGTCCCAATTCCTCTATATAGATCTTTATATCACTAGAGGGATCACCGGCAGGAGGAAGGAGGTCCTGATTCCTCTATATAGATCTTTATATCACTAGAGGGATCACCAGCAGGAGGAAGGAGGTCCTGATTCCTCTATATAGATCTTTATATCACTAGAGGGGTCACCAGCAGGAGGAAGGAGGTCCTGATTCCTCTATATAGATCTTTATATCACTAGAGGGATCACCAGCAGGAGGAAGGAGGTCCTGATTCCTCTATATAGATCTTTATATCACTAGAGGGGTCACCAGCGGGAGGAAGGAGGTCCTGATTCCTCTATATAGATCTTTATATCACTAGAGGGGTCACCGGCAGGAGGAAGGAGGTCCTGATTCCTCTATATAGATCTTTATATCACTAGAGGGATCACCTGCAGGAGGAAGGAGGTCCCGATTCCTCTATATAGACCCATAATATGATCAGTTATGGAGACCTCACTTACAAAAAGATATTGATAAGATAGGAGTCCAGAGATGGACAACAAAAATGATGAAAGCTCTGGGGGATAAAACATATCAAAGCTCAAGACTTCAGGAACTTAATATGTACAGTCTGAAGAAAAGAAGGGGAAGGGGGACATGATTGAAACCTTTATGTTCATGAAGGGTATGAATATGATAGAGGAGGGCAGGATTTTCAGTATGAAGCCAAGATCAATAACAAGAGGACATGACCTCAAACTAGCAGGAGGAAAGTTCAAAACTCATTTTAGAAAGTGTTATTTTACCAAAAGAATAGTTGATGATTGGAATAGACTTCCAGCAGAGGTAGCGAGTCAGTCAGTAGTCAACAGTAAGTGGAGATTCAAACATGCTTGGGACAAAGATAGATCTACACTCAGAAAAAACATATATTATTATTTGTACTTTTTTCCCTCAGGGAATAGATGCAGAAACTCCTCCCTTCTAAGGCTTCTTGTACACGGGGCATTAGAAAAAAAACGAGCTACAAAGCCACGACCAACGTCAGGAAAAAGCAGCTGTAAAAACATGTCTTTTAGACGATTTTTGCATCGGCGTTAATTCCGCGTTTAGCCGATTTCGCTTTTAACAGCGTTTCTCTGCCTCTATTCAAAACCAATGGTTCCCTATGAAAAGCCGTCTCCTGATCCAGCCCATTGATTTGAATAGAAGTCGGATCACCATTATCTGACTTGTGGTGGAACTTGTGCTCTGAGGATCTTAAAAGGGAGAACCCCATATGCCAAAATGAGAAAATAAAAAAACAGTGTGGGTTGTATAACAGTGTAAATTTGCTGTTCCCTTAAAATAACTCAACACACAGCCATTAATGTCTAAACCGCTGGCAACAAAAGTCAGTACACCTGTAAGTGAAAATGTCCAAATTGAGCCCAATTAGCCATTTTCCCTCCTCCCGGTGTCATGTAACTTGTTAGTGTTCTCAGGTGTGAATGGGGAGCAGGTGTGTTAAATTTGGTGTTTTCGCTCTCACTCTCTCATACTGGTCACTTTATGTTCAACATGGCACCTCGTGGCAAAGAACTCTCTGAGGATCTGAAAAAAAAAAATTTTGCTCTACATAAAGATGGCCTAGGCTATAAGAAGATTGCCAAGACCCTGAAACTGATCCGCAGCACGGTGGCCAAGACCATACAGCGGTATAACAGGACAGGTTCCCCTCAGAACAGGCCTCACCATGGTCCACCAAAGAAGTTGAGGTCACATGCTCAGCGTCATATCCAGAGGTTGTCTTTGGGAAATAGACGTATGAGGGCTGCCAGCATTGCTGCAGAGGTTGTAGGGGTGGGGGAGTCAGCCTGTCAGTGCTCAGACCATACACCGCACACCGCATCAAATTGGTCTGCATGGCTGTCGTCCCAGAAGGAAGCCTCTTCTAAAGATGATGCACAAGAAAGACCACAAACAGTTTGCTGAAGACAAGCAGACTAAGGAGATGGATTACTGGAACCATGTCCTGTGGTCTGATGAGACCAAGATAAAGGTATTTGGTGTCAGATGGTGACAAGCGTGTGTGGGGGCAACCAGGTGAGGAGGACAAAGACAAGTGTGTCTTGTCTACAGTCAGGCATGGTGGTGGGGGTGTCATGGTCTGGGGCTGCATGAGTGCTGCCGGCACTGGGGGGCTACAGATCATTGAGGGGACCATGAATGCCAACATGTACTGTGACATACTGAAGCAGAGCATGATCCCCTCCCTTCAGAGACTGGACCGCAGGGCAGTATTCCAACATGATAACCACCCCAAACACACCTATAAGACCACCACTGCCTTGCTAAAGAAGCTGAGGGTAAAGGTGATGGACTGGCCAAGCATGTCTCCAGACCTAAACCCTATTGATCATCTGTGGGGGATCCTCAGAGGGAAGGTGGAGGAGCGCAAGGTCTCCAACATCCACCAGCTCTGTGATGTCATCATGGGGGAGGGGAAGAGGACTCCAGTGGTGACCTGTGAAGCTTTGGTGACCTCCATGCCCAAGAGGGTGAAGGCAGTGCTGGAAAATAATGGCGGCCACACAAAATATTCACACTTTGGGCCCAATTTGGAGATTTTCACTTAGGGGTGTACTGACTTTTGTTGCCAGCGGTTTAGACATTAATGGCTGTGTGTTGAGTTATTTTGAGGGGACAGGAAATTTACACTGTTATACAAGCTGTACACTCACTACTTTACATTGTAGACAAGTGTCATTTCTTCAGTGTTGTCACATGAAAAGATAGAAGAAAAGATTTACAGAAATGTAATGCCACGTACACACTATCGAAATTTTGGTCAGAAAAAGCTCTGATGGTTTTCCTGACGGAATTTCCGACGGGATTTCACTCAAGCTGTCTTGCATACACACAGTCACACCAAATTCCAACCGCCAAGAGCGCGGTGACGTACAACACGTACGACGGGACTAGAAAAAGGAAGTTCAATAGCCAATAGCTTCCGTCTCGTAGTTGAATCTGAGCACGCGTGAGTTTTTGCGACTCGGAATTGCATACACGCGGACGCATTTTCGGATAGGAACTTTTTCCCAACCGAAAAAATTGAGAACATGCTCTCGATCTTTTGCTGGCCAAAATTCGCCCAGCAAAAGTCCGATGGCGCATACGCACGATTCCATTTTCACACCAAAAGCTCTCATCGGTCTTTTGCTGGCCCGAATTTCCGATCATGAGTATAAAATGGGGCAGACTTGATGGACCACTTGGTCTCTTTCTTCTGCCATCGCTCTTCTATGTTTCTACCTCTAAGCAACTCTACAGCAAATAGACCATAAAAATGTAAAAAAAATAAAAAAACTCAGAGAGTCCTTCATCACGGCTAAGAAGTGAAAAATACAGTCTAATAGTGGACTCGATAAAAGGAACACGTCTTCCCGCAGACAGAGCCCCCGTAAGCGAAGGCCTTCCAGCAGCTTCAGGATCTGTTCCAATTCACGTCGAAGGTATTGGTCAATTTAGCCAGCAAATAGGCAAATACGAATCCGTTTATTAAGTGAGAGGACAGATAAACCGGCGGCTATGTTTTTTTTTTCTGGCGCGTCTTGGCGGTTCGGGTATGTGTACAGAGGAGCAGGCTCTCGGTTCCTTCTTTTTATTTCAGGAACGGGAAGTGTAATTCAGAGACCGGGCGGATAATTGTTCATTTTATTTAGTGATGGGATTGTGTTGGATGGTCTATTCCACTAGAGGATGAGTGTCAGCTTTTATATAACAAGGGTCAGCCCGGATGCTGATATTGTTCATCTCATTTGGGGACTGTGAGATATTGGATGGGAAATGCATACAGAGAATTGGTATTGCTCGGCTTATCTGCAAGGTTGCCGACATCTGCTTGTTTATTCAGGAAAAAAAAAAAAAAAGGCCAGATCCCGACAGTTATTTTCTGCTGGAAATATGTCAGGCTGAGGGCAGATATTGGTTGAGTTATTTATGAGGTATCTGTAATGTTTATCTAGTGCCGCGATGGACGTCGCGAAACTCGCCGAAGCTTCCACTTGCTGAGCAGCACCTGCGAATTCCACCCTTGAAGACGGGAGGGCAAATTGCTGCAACGGGAAAAGCGTGTCATGTTCCTGAAGGCAGAAGTCTATCCACATGATCCGCACTCGAATTAAACATAATAGCATCTCATCAGATGAATTTGGCCTTTACCAGACAGTCTGGCTGCCAGGATATTTTTTTATTTTTTTTTGCGCATATAATTCTGTACGCTGTATCTGGAGGAGTCCAAAGGCTGCTTTTAGAGCTGTCGGGCAATAGGTGACCGGCAGACCTCTTCTTAGGCCTACACTTATCTTCTACAGGTCTTTCATTACCATCTAAAAGCCAGATCTTCGCGTGACCTTGACGTCTCTGTGTAGGTTGAGGATGGTGCTGGACTTGTGTACCGGGTTTCATTTGGTGGAAGTTTGACACGATATACAAGGGTTTTGGTGGGTGAAGGATGCTTTGATTGAGGAACCTCTCTTGGTTGCTCAACTCTTTAAGGGTACGAAGTTTGACACGATCTACAAGGGTTTCGGTGGGTGAAGGACGCTTTGATTAAGGAACCTCTCTTGGTTGCTCAATTCTTTAAGGGTACGAAGTTTGACACGATATAAAGGGTTTCAGTGGTTGAAGGACGCTTTGATTGAGGAACCTCTCTTGGTTGCTCAACTCTTTAAGGGTACGAAGTTTGACACGATATACAAGGTTTCGGTGGGTGAAGGATGCTTTGATTGAGGAACCTCTCTTGGTTGCTCAACTCTTTAAGGGTACAAAGTTTGACACGATATACAAGGGTTTTCGGTGGTTGAAGGACGCTTTGATTGAGGAACCTCTCTTGGTTGCTCAACTCTTTAAGGGTACGAAGTTTGACACGAAATACAAGGGTTTCGGTGGGTGAAGGACACTTTGAGGAACCTCTCTTGGTTGCTCAACTCTTTAAGGGTACGAAGTTTGACACGATATACAAGGGTTTCGGTGGGTGAAGGATGCTTTGATTGAGGAACCTCTCTTGGTTGCTCAACTCTTTAAGGGTACGAAGTTTGACACGATATACAAGGGTTTAGGTGGGTGAAGGATGCTTTGATTGAGGAACCTCTCTTGGTTGCTCAACTCTTTAAGGGTACGAAGTTTGACACGATATACAAGGGTTTTCGGTGGTTGAAGGACGCTTTGATTGAGGAACCTCTCTTGGTTGCTCAACTCTTTAAGGGTACGAAGTTTGACACGATCTACAAGGGTTTCGGCGGTTGAAGGATGCTTTGATTGAGGAACCTCTCTTGGTTGCTCAACTCTTTAAGGGTGCGAAGTTTGACACGATATACAAGGGTTTCGGTGGTTGAAGGATGCTTTGATTGAGGAACCTCTCTTGGTTGCTCAACTCTTTAAGGGTGCGAAGTTTGACACGATATACAAGGGTTTCGGTGGTTGAAGGACGCTTTGATTGAGGAACCTCTCTTGGTTGCTCAACTCTTTAAGGGTACATCAGAGATGTAATGTACATCCTTCTCAAATGCATAATAATTGTAATGGGTGAGGAGCATTCCAATATTATAAGATATTCAGATGCTAAAAATAAATGTTTTTTTTCTTTTGCATATATGCAACCAACATGTACTGTCGAGGAACATCCAAATCAAAAGGTCAGTATCACCGGGTTATTGCCCTTAAAATCTTCTCCATTGGGCTCCAAGAGGCGTTACACGGAATGTGTTGAAACGTTTCAGCGTGGGTGGGCCTTGGTTATGACTAAGGCCGCAACAATACAGTAGCTGCTCCCAGCTGGGAACCGGGGGGGGGGGAGGATGGCTGGACATGTTTAGCAGAAATAGGCTGGAATGGTCTAGCTCAGTGGTCATCAACCCTGTCCTCAGGGCCCACTAACAGGCCAGGTTTGCAAGATAACTGAAATACATCATAAGTGATATAATTTGCTGCTCAGTGATTGCCGTATTCTAGTCTGCATCTCCCCCAAGGTAATGCATAAAACTTGGCCTGTTAGTGGGCCCTGAGGACAGGGTTGATGACCACTGGTCTAGCTTCTTGGAGCAAAAGGGCCAGTTTACTGTCCTTCAGGCTTTAGGGTGGGAGGGCAAGGGACTATGCTCAGTAGGAATAATCAATGCCCCATCTTTGGTATTAAGGCGAGAAATAGTTGGTGTCAGTGGGGGGAATAGTGCCCACGTTTTTGGCGTCAGTGGGAGGAATAGTGCCCCATCATTGGTGTCAGTGGAAAGAATAATGCCCCATTGTTGGTGCCAGTGGGAGAAATAGTGCTCCATTGTTGGTGTCATTGGGAGGAATAGTATCCCGTTGTTGGTGCCAGTGTGAGAAATAGTGCCCGGTTTTTGGGGTCAAAGGAAGGAACAGTGCCACATCGTTGGTGTCAATGGAAGGAACAGTGCCACATCATTGGTGTCAGTGGGAGGAACAGTGCCGCATAATTGGTATCAGTGGGAGGAATACTGCCCCATCATTGGTGTCAGTGGGAGGAATAGTGCCACATCATTGGTGTCAGTGGGAGGAATAGTGCCACATCATTGGTGTCAGTGGGAGGAACAGTGCCCCATCATTGGTGTCAGTGGGAGGAATAGTGCCCCATCATTGGCGTCCGTGGATGGAATAATGCCTCAAGGGCCAGATAAAAGCAAACAAAGGGCCACATCCGGGCCGCTGTTTGGAGACCCCCGTTCTAGAGGCAGAGGGAAGTACATCAAACTCCTGGCCCGGGAACAAACCATACCAAACAGAGACCAAAAAAACAGCCCAGCTAGGAAGGTGCTACAGGACCTCGCCGGCCTCCTTTTTCTAATAACGCGCTTTTATTATACAGCGATGCCGTCTCCAGGCGTTATTTATTCATGGCAGCAGACAGCGGTACGTCTTCGGTGATACATGGGGAAGGCACGGCTTCTGTATCCAGTATATATTTAAAGCATATTAGGTTTAGTACTTGGGCAAGCAGATAGATGTTGAACCAATTTATTCGAGAGATATGAGTGATTCTGTGGAGGGAAGAACAACTGGTTGGCTTATTCCACGAGGTGCAGATATTCATTGTGTAATTAATCAGCAGAACAGATATGGGCCAGACTATTCAAGCGTGAACGGGTAATGGCTCATGCTCTATGCAGACAGGTATCGGTTGGGTTATTGAGTAACAGCTAAAACAAACATCTAGCTCTATATACATGAGAATTTTATTTTTTTTTTTTTTTCGGCATAAAAGGAGAGCATTGTCAAGGTTTTAAATGGCGGTGGTATTGCCCTGGCAGCCGACTAAAAGGAGGCTTGAAATGCACATTGCAGAAATCAAGCACAATGTACGAGTGGAGTGTTGCGTCTTTTTTGCCGGAGAAAACACGATTAAAACCACAGCTATTTATATGCTGATGAGAATCGCTCTCATACCGAGCTGGAATATTGTACATTACAGGTGACTCAAAGAGTTTTGTCTCCTGACTCATAATAGGATGGAAAGGTCAGCAACCAGAGACAATCCCCGAAAAAAAATTACATATCCTGGGTGAGCGCAACCCCCGTCACCACCACCTCCCGAAAAAAAAAACGGAGAGACAACAGCTCGCCGATGCCCGATACGTAAAGTCACAGCTATAATAATATTACCGCGTTATAACCAGAGACGGATTGTAATGTGAGGATCTCGTCACGGCCAGGAAAATGTTCTCCATTATGATGAGCATTCCTGCTCGCCGGATAATGGAATGGCAGCAAAATTGGTTTTATAGAAAACAAGGATTACAACAAAAAGATAAAAAATTACAGATCAGATCTTCAGCGTTGGGGTTGGGGGGGGGGGGGGGGGGAACCAAATGTGTTCATCTCCATCACCGAGGAGTTCATCCTCCACCCTGAATGTTTTGCAGACCACTGATCTGAAATGAAGGGGTGATTTAGGTGTGCGATTCGACTTGCCGACTTGTTTTGTTCTGCGGATGACAATCACTCGGTGGTAAAAACGGCAACGTCTCTCTGCACATCACAGGTTTGAATCGGATGAATTATACAACAAAAATTGTAGAAGATCGTGGAGGGAATGGAGAAATGTGTTGTGACTTTTGAATGAATGAGTAAAACTTGTATAGCGCTACATATGCGAGCTGAATCGCCTCCCTCAAGGCGCTTTTTGCCACCAGTGTCCATCTGGGTCTTTAGAAGAGATAGGTCTTGAGCTTCTTCCTGAAGGCCAGATGGTTTTCTTCCGAGCGGATGTCCACGGGTAGAGCGTTCCATAGCCTGGGACCTTGGACTGCGAACCTTTGTTCGCCCCTTTTGATTTTTAAGTGGATGAATCCCATAAGTCCTTCAAAGTGTGGACGCTTTTGCCACCAGTGTCCATCTGGGTCTTCAGAAGAGATAGGTCTTGAGCTTCTTCCTGAAGGCCAGATGGTTTTCTTCCGAGCGGATGTCCGCGGGTAGAGCGTTCCATAGCCTGGGACTTTGGACTGCGAACCTTCGTTCGCCCCTTTTGATTTTTAAGTGGATGAATCCCATAAGTCCTTCAAAGCGTGGAGTTTAGAAAGGGCTTTTCGGTAAAAGGGTAATGTACGTCAAATGGCAAAAATTTGGTGGACACCTGACCATCACATTTACTATACGTTTGGATATCTTGTTCTAAAACCATGGCCATTAAATAGAGTTGCCACCCTTTGTGTCTATAACATCCTTCATTCTTCTAGGAAGACATTCCACGAGATTTGAAGAGGGTGCCTGTGGGAATTTGTGCCCATTTGTGAGGTCAGGTACTGATGTTGGATGAAAAGACTTGGCTAGCACATCTGGCCTCACGTTGGACACCAACAAAAAAAAAGATCTTGCTCACAATCAGCATTCCAAATCATCCCAAAGGTGTATAATAGGGTTGAGGTCATGTATTCATGTTGGATGAGAAGACCTGGCTCACACATCAGGCCTTATGTTGGGCACCAAAAAAAAAAGACCTGGCTCACACATCACACCTTATGTTGGGCACCAAAAAAAAAAAAAAAAAGAAGACCTGGCTCACAAATCGGAATTCCAAATCATACCAAAGCTGTACAGTAGGGTTGATGTCATGTGTTGATGTTGGATGAGAAGAACTGGCTCACCATCGGTTTTCCAATTCATCCCATAGGTTTTCAGTAGGGTTGAGGTTAGGGCTCTGTGCAGAATGCATGAGTTCCAACACCCATTACACCTATATATAAGCTTGTTTCCAAAACCATAGGCCTTAATATGGCGTTGTCCCCCTTTATGGTTATATCACACTGTCCTCCATACTTCTGGTAAGGCTTTCCACAAGATTTTGGTGGGAAGTTGTGGCCATTTGTGAGGTCAGGTACTGTTGTCAGATCAGAAGACCTGCTTCACCATCGGCATTCCAATACACCCTAAAAGTGTTCAGTAGAGTTGAAGTCGGGCCTCTGAGCAGGACACTGGAGTTCCTCCACACCAAACTGGTCACACCATGTCTTTATGGAGCTGGCTTTGTATACGGGGGGGGGGGGGGCACAGTCATGCTGGAACAGAAAAGGGTCTTCCTCAAACTGTTACTACAAGATTGAAAGAGCACAATTGTCTACCATGTCTTTGTGTGGTGTAGCATTAATGAAACCCTTCTCTGGAAACTCCTGAACTCCATAATCTGGAGTGGAGATCACAGACTTTGGGCCACAGTCATACTGGAACAGAAAAGGGTCTTCGCCAATCTGTTACAATAAGGTTGGAAGAGCTCAATTGTCTAAAACAGCCTTGCTCAAACTTTAAAACATAGAGGAACCCTTAAAATAATAATCAGGGGTCAGGAAATCCCTTTCTAAAATTATTATAGCTACAACTTATAGTACATTAGACACACTGCTCCAGTGGCCAATCAGAGGAGGGCTTTATTGCATTGGTAGTCAGTGGAAAGAATGGGTGTTGTTGGTGCCAGAACTATGTGGGCACCACGAGGCAGGAGATCGATCCATCACTGCTCAAGGAACCCCGGCTAGAAAGACTGGTCCAAAATGTAGTTTGTATGATGGTTGTACTAAAATGTCTTTGTATGATGTAGTATTAATACCTAAACACATTTGAAAGGGGGTCTACACATACCTTTGGCCTTATTGTGTAGAAGTATAAGAGCAGGGAGGGATTTTGATGCGACTTATGTTGCCAATTTACCCAGACCTCTAGAGATTGGCAATGTCATGTAACCTGACCACTATAGGTTGCCAATGTCGTGTACCCCAACCACTAGGGATTGCTAATGTCATGTACCCTGACCACTAGGGATTGCTAATCTCGTGTACCCCGACCACTAGGGATTGCTAATGTCATGTACCCTGACCACTAGGGATTGCTAATGTCGTGTACCCCGACCACTAGGGATTGCTAATGTCATGTACCCTGACCACTAGGGATTGCTAATGTCGTGTACCCGACCACTAGGGATTGCTAATGTCGTGTACCCCGACCACTAGGGATTGCTAATGTCGTGTACCCCGACCACTAGGGATTGCTAATGTCGTGTACCCCGACCACTAGAAATTTCCAATATCGTGCACCCGACCACAAGAGATCGCCAATGTCGTGTACCCCGACCACTAGAGATTGGCAATGTCATGTAACCTGACCACTATAGATTGCCAATGTCGTGTACCCGACCACTAGGGATTGCCAATGTCGTGTACCCCGACCACTAGGGATTGCCAATGTCATGTACCCCGACCACTAGGGATTGCTAATGTCGTGTACCCCGACCACTAGAAATTTCCAATATCGTGCACCCGACCACAAGAGATTGCCAATGTCGTGTACCCCGTCCACTAGAGATTGCCAATGGTGTGTACCCCGACCACTAGAGATTGCTAATGTCATGTAACCTGACCAATATAGATTGCCAATGTCGTGTACCCCGACCACTAGGGATTGCCAATGTCGTGTACCCCGACAACTAGGGATTGCTAATGGCTTGTATCCCAACCACTAGAGATTGACAATGGTATGTACCCTGACAACTACAGATTGTCAATGTAATGTACCCCAATCACTAGAGATTGCCAATGGCATGTACCCCGACCACTAGAGATTGTCAATGTCATGTGCCCCGACCACTAGAGATTGCCAATGGCGTGTATTCCGACCACTATAGATTGCCAATGTTGTGTACCCCGACCACTAGAGATTGCCAATGGCGTGTATCCCGACCACTATAGATTGCCAATGTCATGTGCCCCGACCACTAGAGATTGCCAATGTCATGTACCCCGACCACTATAGATGTGCACAAAGGAAAAATTAATTTAGTTTAGTTTCAGTATCTTTAGGTTAATCATTTTGTTTTGTTTGTGGATTTGTTTCATATATTCCTTATTTTCAAATGAATTTGAAATTTGGAAGACAGCTATATTGGTTCCAATCTATTCTATAAAGCAGCCTAAGTAGGAATCATCGTCTTATTTCACTTTTATACCTTTACTGTACTATGTTTCCATTTCAAATTCTGATCATTTGCTTTGCTATAATTTATTTCGGAATTCGTTGAAATTCCGTTACTATTATGATTCGGAAATTTGGATACATCCACATTTCCAAACGACGAAAACTGTGTCTGAAATTTCGATTTGTGTACCTAAATGAATCGCACATCTAAGGGGCACAAAGATGACCAAAACGACATGGGAGGTCCACCTATATTTTATTGGTTGTCCTTTCCTTACCCTAACCCTAGGTGTGCTATTTGGGCAGAGATAAGTCAGTTGCTCGATGGCCACAACCTTCATGTAAAGACGTTTCTCCACGATACCATACGAGGGGGATTTGCTCATCACGATTTCCCCCGGCATGTTCTTCACCAACTCTAAGAAACACGCAGACGCCCTCAGATTGCTGCACGACAATAATCAGGCATTATCATGCAGATTGGGCATTGTTTCCATTGGTGATCCCTGCTCAAATCATATTCTGCGCGGCCAATCATCTCTTGATTGGTTGTGTTATGTCTCTAAAGTGGTCGATGTAAAGCCGTCTCTATTGTCGTATTCATCCATGTCTGGTCTGGAGTGGGTTTATCCCGATTGTCATTGTTGTGGTCACATTGTTATCATTTACTGCTGGAGAGATTCTTTTCTTTTTAGCATTAGTATTGTGAATACCGGGCCTTTCCAAGGATCCAGCTCAAGGCCTTGCTGGAATCTTCAACGCGCAGACACAACAGTTATCGCCGTTCACCTCTTACAATGAAGACGGGGATATTATTGCCACCTGAATAAAGGATCGGGACGCAAAGCGATTTGTTAAGTCGTCCGCCGGCTGCACTTCTGCATTCCTAATGCACGCAATTAAGGAAGGCCATGCAAAGCAAGCTCATTGATGTATGATGAAGATCCTGCTGACCCGCATATGGAGTGATTAACTGCAGATGGTGCAGCTCCGCAATCATTTGCACATCCTTTTTTTTACAAGTAACAATTAAGATAAAATGCTTTTTCTACGTTGCTTGGCGAAGGAATGCGATCCGTCTGCATTTGTGTCACCCCAGCGCAATGCTTCCGGCACCAAACTGTGAAGCGTGTCTGACACGTCAAGTGTTGGCGATGGTGATAAGCTCGGAGTGTTTTAGCACAGATGGAGTTAAATGACCGACCCACCTGCCCAGGAGAAGACAGATCATTTCCCAGTCCCACCAGTCAAAACCACAAGCAGAAAGAAGCAGCTGTGATAACAGGAGAAGACAAACAGGCGCTATGGTGACACAATGATTGATCAGGGACCCTCTGTTATTGGAGACCCTGGGGGTGTACAAGGTGGCACTGGGCCAAGAGGGCTGTAAGTGTGTTAAATACCCCGGGGTGCAATAGTTCATCTCGGCTGACGTGCAGATACTTGCCCCTCGCCACAGCCACTGGGAACATCTATAGGTTCAGAAATCAAATTGGTTGCAATTGCCAATTATTTTTTTATTATAAATCAGTTTTTTATTTTCAATTAGTAAAAAAAGATACAGACTCCAAATCAACAACCCAGGCAGCAGAAGACACTTGTGCTAACAAAAGACAGTTTAGGGTCGACCTTACGTAAGAGAACCAACATTGGCTCACATAGCAGTCCACATCACTCCAAGACATTTCCTCTTGGGTCATTGTGAAGGACTCCGGCAAAAGAAGTGGAGGGGCTTGTGGACAGCTCATAGATGAGGTGTTCAGAACTCGAGTCCTCTGCTCTAAAAGACAGTTTAGGGTCGACCTTACTTAAGAGAACCAATATTGGTTCATGTAGCAGTCCACATCACTCCAAGACATTTCCTCTTGGGTCAGGGTGAAGGACTCCGGCAAAAGAAGTGGAGGGGCTTGTGGACGGCTCATAGATGAGGTGTTCAGAACTCGAGCCCTCTGCTCTAAAAGACAGTTTAGGGCCGACCTTACGTAAGAGAGCCAACATTGGCTCACGCAGCAGTCCACATCACTCCAAGACATTTCCTCTTGGGTCAGGGTGAAGGACTCCGGCAAAAGAAGTGGAGGGGCTTGTGGACGGCTCATAGATGAGGTGTTCAGAACTCGAGTCCTCTGCTCTAAAAAACAGTTTAGGGCCGACCTTACGTAAGAGAGCCAACATTGGCTCACAAAGCAGTCCACATTCCAAAACTGGGTCAAAGACATTTCCTCTTGAGTCAGGAAGAAAGGACTCAGGCAAAAGCGGTGGAGGGGCTTGTGGCCGGCTTGTAGATGAGGTGTTCAGAACTCGAGTCCTCTACTCTAAAAGACAGTTTAGGGCTAACCTTATGTGAGAGAACCAACATTGGGCTCACGTGGCAGTCCGCATCATTCCAAAATTGGCTCCAAAACATTTCCTCATGGTTCAGGGTGAAGGACTCAGGCAAGAGCGGTGGAGGGGCTTGAGGCCAGCTCCTGAATGAGGTGTTAGGAACTTGAGTCCTCCCTCGTAGTTGGGTCATCCAAACAAGCCCATACATTGCAAAATTTGTTCCTCCTGCCCCTATTTTCATAGATATCTTGATATAGAGCAGTGGTCTCCAATCTGCAGCCTGAGGGCCAGATGTGGCCCTTTGCCCTTTGCTTGCTTTTATCCTGTCCTCCCGGGTGCTATTTCATCCACTGATACCAACAATGGGACATAATTCCCCCCACTGATACCAATGAAGGGGCACTATCACCAACAATGGGGCCCAATGACCCCAATGATGGGGCACAATTTCTGCCAATGACACCAACAATGGGGCCCAATGACACCAGTGAGGAGCACAATTCTTCCCGCTGACACCAACAATGGGGCGTTATTTTTTCCCCACTGACGTGGGGACCTTTTCTGCTCCCAATGGCCTACAGTCCAACCCCCCTAAAGTCTGAAGGACAGTGAACTGGCCCTTTGATGAGAAGGTTTGGAGACCCCTGATATAAAGAAAGATTAGAGTTAACTAAATATTTCCAAAAAGTAATAGGTGGGGCGGTAGCTTTAGCATTGGAATCGCTTATCTAGCATAGGCACGTAGGAAGCCCAAAAAAGGCTCCTTCCGTGACCAGAGGGGGCCAAGGGCTCCACAAGTCCCATTATACATAGATTTGGATCCAGGGTAAGATGAGCCGAGGCCACTTTATTAATAACCTCCACCACCTCCCCTGAGTACTGAAAGATGAGGGAGCAGGTCCAGAGAACATGAAAGAGGTCAGCATCTGCTTGATGACATCTCCGGCACATGGGTGGCAGGGCCGGGTTCAGCTTATGTCATCTGTAGGGAATGAAATATGTCCTATGGGAGGATTTTTAAAGCCGTTCTTCGCCCCCCTTCAGCACTTTTCCCTCTGAACCCAGAAAAGCCGGCACCTACCGATAACGTCACACCTGAACATGGAGGCGCGGGGCCGAGCAAGAGAGCCAGAAGTGGATCTCAGTGGGACATTGCTGGATCAGCCAGGTGGGCGAGTATCTGATTTCTGCAGATGACATCCCATGATAAACAGAGGTTAAAAAAAAAAAATGGGGGAAGGGAAGAGGATCTGCTTTAAAATTGAACCAGCGTGTCCCCTGCCATAACTAATTGCTTGAACGGTTGGGCCCCAAATGTGGGACCAGTCATCACAATCGCCAGTTTTGTAGCACACATGCCGCGACTCAGAGGCGGCTCTCTAATTAGGCAAATAAGGCGGTCGCCTAAGGCCTCGCACTCACAGGGGCCTCCTGACAGCCTAATTGAAGAGCCGCCTCTGCTGACAACAATACCGCTGCGGCATTAAGCTCAGACCGGCAACTTTTTAACATTGCCTGTGAGATAGAGAGCAAAGACACCAGCACTGAGATAGAGAGCACTGACACCAGCACCAAGAGCACTGACACCAGCACTTTAAAGCTCTTAATATATGTAATTTGTACAATTCATTTTTTTATCGCTTTAATTATTTTTCCCATTATGGGCAGGGGTGGGGCCTCATGTCTAGGTTTTGCCTAAGGCCTCAAAAAGCCTAGAGCCGCCTCTGCCGCGACTGTCGGGTTTAGCAGGCGTCTAGGCCGCGTTGTTTTTTTCGTGATCCCACGCACCATCGAGTCCGCTCCGTTTCATAAACATACTTAATTGGGGATCATGGGAACATGACAGCGCCGGTGCATGTGCTTTCAAGGCATGTTTCCAGGAGAGGTAATCAAGTCTAACACGTCAAGGCTCCTCGGGATAAACACACGGGCAGAACGTGAATATAGGAGAAGGCAGCCAATGTCATAACTGATAGAAGATTGGCAGAGTCTGTGTAATAGAACTAATCACTGGCACATTCCATGTTGCTCTGTCACTTACTCCACTTACACGTCTCCGTGTTCCAGAAATTAGATCCTCACCTTACGTCGTTATCGATTGGCACCCTGTTGTAATGATTGCCCTTTGATAAACCCGACTCTCCCTCTCCCTCTCTCTCTCTCTCTGCATTATTCTGCAAGTACAAAATCTACGGGAGACCTCAAAAGATTTCCTACATACGTTCTTATTTCGTTTTTAGGAAGCCGGCTCTCCGCGTTTTGTCTCCTTTGTGGATTTATTGAATTTGCGCTCAGCTGGCATGGTTTTTCGGAAGGGAATGGAAGACAGCGCCCCCCCCCCAGTTTATTGCACTAAAGCCATTTGTTGTTTTTTTTCGGGGGCACCCGAGGAGTGGAAGCTGAACCGTAAACCGCCTTCGGTGACAGAATGTGCCCCCCCCCTCGGTACATGCACGGAGCTTCAGAATCTGGATCTACGTGAGGGAGGTGGGCACCGATGGAAGCTGGAAGTCCTATGTTAGCCCTCAATGCAGTTCTCCACCCACTGCCCCCAAAGGCAGAAAATATACATCCAGCCTTGTTCAGTCACAGAACATAGATATATATATATATATATATATATCTCTATCGGTGCATATTATATTTACCACTTGCCTACCGGGCACTTTCACCCCCTTCCTGCCCAGGCCAATTCTCAGCTTTCAGCGCTGTCGCACTTTGAATGACAATTACGCGGTCATGAAACACTGTACACATATGAGATTTATATTGTTTTTTTTTCACACAGATAAAAGTTTCTTTTGGTGGTGTTTAATCACCATGGAGGGTTTTTTTATTTATTTTTTGCTGAATAAACAAATAAAGACCGAAAATTTTGAAAAAAAAACAACAACTTTTTCATAGTTTGTTATAAAATTTTGCTAACAGGTAATTTTTCTCCTTCACTGGTGTGTGCGCTCATGAGGCTGCACTGGTGGGCACTGATAGGTGGCGCTGATGTGCGCTGATGATGATGCACTGGTGGGCACTGATAGGCTGCCCTGGTGGGCACTGATAGGTGGCACTGATGATGCACTGATGGGCACTGATAGGCTGTACTGGTGGGCACTGATAGGTGGCGCTGATGATGATGCACTGATGGACACTGATAGGCTGCACTGGTGGGCACTGATATGTGGTGCTGATGATGCACTGATGGGCACTGATAGGCTGCACTGGTGGGCACTGATAGATGGCGCTGATATGCGCTCATGAGGCTGCACTGGTGGGCACTGATAGGTGGCGCTGATGTGCGCTGATGATGATGCACTGGTGGACACTGATAGGCTGCCCTGGTGGGCACTGATAGGTGGCACTGATGGGCACTGATAGGCTGTACTGGTGGGCACTGATAGGTGGCGCTGATGATGATGCACTGATGGACACTGATAGGCTGCACTGGTGGGCACTGATATGTGGTGCTGATGATGCACTGATGGGCACTGATAGGCTGCACTGGTGGGCACTGATAGATGGAGCTGATGATGATGCACTGATGGGCACTGATAGCCTGCACTGGTGGGCACTGATAGGTGGCGCTGATGAGGCTGCAGTAACAGTTCCACCTATTAGTGCCCATCAGTGCTGTCTATTAGTGTCTCCTCATAAGTATCACCTATCAGTGCTGCCTTTCAGTACCACCTATGAGAGCCCATCAGTGCGGCCCCTCAGTGCCACCTATTAGTGCCCATAAGTGCCATCTATCAGTACCTCCTCATAAGTGTTACCTATCAGTGCCACCTATGAGAGCCCATCAGTGCAGCCCCTCAGTACCACCTGTTAGTGCCACCTGTTAGTGCCCATAAGTGCCATCTATCAGTACCTCCTCATAAGTGTTACCTATCAGTGCCACCTATGAGAGCCCATCAGTGCAGCCCCTCAGTGCCACCTGTTAGTGCCACCTATTAGTGCCCAGTGGCACTGAGGGGCCACACTGATGGACTCTCATAGGTGGCACTGATAAGTGACACTTATGAGGAGGCGCTGTCTTTAATTGTTTTACAATTTTGATAGTAGACAGAACTGATAGTTCGATCGCTAAATCAGATAGTCACCTGTGGCCAGATTGAGTTTTTGGTTTTTAACTGAAAGAATCTCCATCAAGAATTCAGAATAGTTCAGTAATCCCAAAAGGGAAATTATGATTAATTAAGCCCAAAGGGAAATGATTAAAGATGATATCTGCAAGACACCTGAGCCCCATAGGCACATCATCCGATCCAAACAATTGTATCAAAACAGCGGCTGTTGAACAATGAACTATGGTCTATGGCAGCCTTGAAGGAAACCCCTTTAGGTCTGAGGGACCCTCTAAGATTGGTCAACTGGGGATCATTGGCTAAATGTTCCTTACACTGGTAGTGGGAATAAGGTCCCCTTACAGGGGTGGCCAGAATTACACCCATGCAGTCATGCCACTGGTTCTGCCAAGTTGGGTTGGATCTGGAACTATGCAGGCACCATCACATGGGAGGTCAATTGGCCACAGCTCATGAAACCACCAAGATTAGTCTATTGAGGATCATTGGTTAAATGTTCCTTACTTTGGTGATGGTAGGTGGTATGATCGCCCACTTAAGGGGTAGCAGAAATGACACCCATGCAATCATGCTGCTGACTCTGTCAAGTTGGGTTGGATCTGGAACTATGCAGGCACCATCACATGGGAGGTCATTCGGCCACAACTCATGAAACCACCAAGATTAGTCTATTGAGGATCATTGGTTAAATGTTCCTTACATTGGTGGCGGTAGGTGGGAAGGTCGCCCTCTTACACGGGGGGCAGAAATGGCACCCATGCAGTGATGACACTGGCTTTGCCAAGTTTCGTTGGATCTGGAACTATGCAGGCACCATCACATGGGAGGTCAATCAGCCATAGCTCAAGAAACTCCAAAGATTAGTGTATTGGGGATCATTGGTTAACTGTTCCTTACATTGGTGGTGGTAGGTATGATGATCACCCCCCCAGAAATGACACCCATGCAATCATGCCGCTGACTCTGCCAAGGGGTGTTGGATCTGGAATTATGCAGGCACCATCACGTGGGAGGTCAGTCAGCCACAGTTTAAGAAACCCCAAAGATTAGTGTATTGGTGACCATTGGTTAAATGTTCCTTACTTTGGTGGTGGTAGGTAGGAAGAATGCCCCCTTACAGGGGTGGTAGAAATGACACCCATGCAGTCATGCCACTGACTCTGCCAAGTTGGGTTAGATCTGTGACTATACAGGCGCCATCACATGAGAAGGTCAACCTGCCACAGCTCAACAAACCACCACGCTAAGTCTATTGGGGACCATTGGTTAAATGTTCCTTACATTGGTGGTGGTAGATGGGAAGATCTCCCCCCTTACAGGGGTGGCAGATATGACACCCATGCAGTCATGCCGCTGACTCTGCCAAGTTGCGTTGGATCTGGAATTTTGCAGGCGCCATCACACGGGAGGTCAATCAGCCACAGCTCAAGAAACTACCAACCCCTGAAGGAATTCTAAGGTTCCCTGTTTGAGAATGGGTGGTCTGTGGTCACATTAAGAAGAAGATGTACAGAAAGCCGTATTTAGAATCTCTGTAGCCTGTTCAATGATTGAGGCCACGTACACAAAGATGTGAAAAGAGGAGCTGGAGCGGAATAGTTCGGTATTCACCGGCCTTCAACTGTGCGTCACCTTCATGGTGCGCCATGTTGAAACGAACGCATACCGCAGTATTAGTCACGTTGCTTTGCATCACTTTACAAATGGGTCTTCCTAATCCACTGAAATGCCGATCGGGCCAATGCAGGGTTGTTACATGGTTTCAGGAAGTGTTTTACTATGTCCATAACCAGCCTTACTCCATGACTGCAACTAAATGTACCGGATGCTTGCACTAAACTTGATGTACTCCGAGAACGTAACGCTGTCAGTGCGCACCGATATCGGCAGCCATGATGTTTATCAGTTATATGGGTCTGTGACTCAGAATTTGCCTACCACCCAGATGCCGTCAGAAGAAAACTCTGGCTGAAAGCACTTACTCATGTTTGGGGACTCACCACTGGAGTGATTCTTGGGGAAGGCAGAGATATGAAACTACTATGGAGATCGGTGTTGGGAGTACACATTGTGCTTTTCAACTTGGACAATCGACAACGTACAAGAATTGCTGAGCACTGAACAGGTCTTACAAGTATATGCGAAGGACAAATCTTTTTGTTTTATTTTTGGATGGCACGTGGGGGGGTTATATGGAGTTGAGGTTCACAATAAGGGGTTGGAGGGACTGAGGGTGCACGATGGGGGGGGGTTTATGAAGTTAGGGGCCACAATGAGAAGTTGAAAGAAGGAGATGGGTGTGCATAATGAGGAGGTGGGGGTATTAGGCAGGAGGTTCTCACTTAGGAGGGTGTATGGAGTGGATGCGAGAGCCCGGAACACTGGGGAACTTAGGCAAGGCAAAGATTTTCCTACCAAGTATCATATATATATGAGGGTTATCATTTTGAAGACCTCCTTGTATATGTTCTGGTGAAAAGAACTGGGAGTGCTGATGATCCATGGGTTAGGGGGGCGCAATACTTGCCTCGGCCCAAGGGCTCAGAAGCCATTGCTATGCCACTGGGAAAAGGTTAAAACCTTTGTCAAGATTTTTCTTTTTGCTGTCCCTGTCGAGAGGGAGGTTCAGCCCTCAGTCCTGGTGGCCTTCCTATCGAGAAAAAGGGCAAATTTTTGTGTTTTCACCACAGCAAGGAGGAGAGGATTAACCATCTAATGGAGGACAAATGTTCTGCCCAAAGCTGACCAAACACCAGTGGAATTTTATTCGAATGTCCGTATGGAAACTGTGAGGAAGGGTTCGTCAGAGCCTTTCATTTTGCCATCATTGAGCCCAGGACTGAGGTTCGCCCCTCAGCCCTGGTGACCTTCTTAACCAAGAAATATAGGGCAAATTTTTGTGTTGTCACCACAGCAAGAGGTGAAGGTTAACCATCTAATGAGGACAAACGTTCTGCCTAAAGCTGGCCAAACACCAGTAGAATTTTGTTCGAATGTCCGTATGGAAAACTGTAAGAAACGGCTCCTCAGAGCCTTCAATCTTGCCATCAGTGAGCCAGGACTGAGATTCACCCCTCAGTCCTGATGGCCTTCTTACCGAGAAAGAGGGCAAATTTTTGTGTTGTCACCACAGCAAGAGGAGAAGATAAACCATCTAATGAGGACAAAACGTTCTGCCTAAAGCTGGCCAAACACCAGTAGAATTTTGTTCGAATGTCCGTATGGAAACTGTGAGGAAGGGTTCCTCAGAGCCTTTCATTTTGCCATCATTGAGCCCAGGACTGAGGTTCGCCCCTCAGCCCTGGTGACCTTCTTAACCAAGAAAGATAGGGCAAATTTTTGTGTTGTCACCACAGCAAGAGGTGAAGGTTAACCATCTAATGAGGACAAACGTTCTGCCTAAAGCTGGCCAAACACCAGTAGAATTTTGTTCGAATGTCCGTATGGAAACTGTGAGGAAGGGTTCCTCAGAGCCTTTCATTTTGCCATCATTGAGCCCAGGACTGAGGTTCGCCCCTCAGTCCTGGTGACCTTCTTAACCAAGAAAGATAGGGTAAATTTTTGTGTTTTCACCAGAGAAAGAGGAGAAGGTTAACCATCTAATGAGGACAAAACGTTCTGCCTAAAGCTGGCCAAACACCAGTATAATTTTGTTCGAATGTCTGTATGGAAAACTGTAAGAAACGGTTCCTCAGAGCCTTCAATCTTGCCATCACTGAGCCCAGGACTGAGATTCACCCCTCAGTCCTGATGGCCTTCTTACCGAGAAAGAGGGCAAATTTTTGTGTTGTCACCACAGCAAGAGGAGAAGATAAACCATCTAATGAGGACAAAACGTTCTGCCTAAAGCTGGCCAAACACCAGTAGAATTTTGTTCGAATGTCCGTATGGAAAACTGTAAGAAACGGTTCCTCAATCTTGCCATCAGTGAGCCAGGACTGAGATTCACCCCTCAGTCCTGATGGCCTTCTTACCGAGAACGAGGGCAAATTTTTGTGTTGTCACCACAGCAAGAGGAGAAGATAAACCATCTAATGAGGACAGGGCTGGACTGGGACAGAAATTTGGCCCTGGACTTCATCCAGACCGGCCCACTTACATTTTGAGTGTCCCATCAGCACTCCCTTACATCAGAGTTTCCCATCAGCACCCCCTTACATCAGAGTTTCCCATCAGCTCCCCCTTACATCAGAGTGGCCCATCAGCTCCCCCTTACATCAGAGTGGCCCATCAGCACCCCCTTACATCAGAGTGGCCCATCAGAACCCCTTTACATCAGAGTGGCCCATCACCAGCCCCCTTACATCAGAGTGGCCCATCAGCACCCCCTTACATCAGAGTGGCCCATCAGAACCCCTTTACATCAGAGTGGCCCATCACCAGCCCCCTTACATCAGAGTCTACCATCACCAGCCCCCTTATATCAGAGTGGCCCACTGAGCCATCGGCCCACCGGGAAACTCCCGGTAGTCCCAATAGCCAGTACATGCCTGAATGAGGACAAATGTTCTGCCCAACTTGGGTGCAATCAGCCTGTCCATAGATGGATTGAATCTTGGCTGGGCCTTGCTGAACGGGCCAAGATTCGACCCATCTATGGCCGCTTTTAGGGTAGGTTTCCTCTCCTTTCCTGTTGTGTCTCCAGGGCAGGAAGTGAATGTAAATCCTCCAAGTGAATCAGGAAGATCATCAAAAAAAAAAAAAAAAAAACTACTTTTGACGAACGCGTCGTATAGGGACTCACTCATCCTACTACCGCGGCTAACGGCCGCCGTATTCCCTCAACCAGCACTTCGGAAAATCCACCTGCTCCCGCTCGTCTTATGAATTCAGTTAGTTTGTAATTTAAAAATAGCTCTGTGAGTCATTACTGAATCCCGGCGCTTGCAGAAATTGAGTCTTCCAAATGATGTTTGTGATTTTTCATTGATTTTCGGAGTTTGTCTAGCAGTGTTTAGCTGGCAGCGATGGCAAAAAAAAAAAAAAAATGTACCCTTCTATGAATTCAGAGAACGTGATGGAAGGATTAGAAGGCATGTCAGACACCACACAGTCCTCGTGGCGCGGCGTTTCCTATTACAAGGGGGATGAAGAGTGCTCGCTGTATCATGACTATAACTCATCGCCGCTCCAGCAGAGACCAGGAGGAGTAAAGTGGACCTTGAGTCGGAACTGTGAGAGAATCAGGAAATGTGTCCTAGATTTATGGCCTGGACTGGAGAGCATTTAAAGTAATAAGATAAGACTGCCGTCTGCAGGCTCCTAATGGTCTCTTAATGGTCTGACATGAGGAGGGGCCCTGGAAATTAGAGGGGGTCTCCTCTGCATACAAAAAAAAAACTCAAGGTTTCCAATCGATGATGCGCTTCCCTCTCCTTTTATTTCCACAATTACTTCGATAAATTTCCCTTATTTTCATCATATTTCTCAGGAATCCTCCCCAAAGTGCTCTTCAGTTACGAAGCAGGGGGAAACAAATTTATAGCCGAGCCGGAGAATTCAAACACAGGATTGTGGAGGAACGTTTCTCTTTATTTTAATGACTTCCCTAGATAACGTAAATGAAGGAAAAAAAAAGGGCGGCCATGAAAGTATTTCATACGTCTAACCCCCGTGCCTTCAACAAAAGGCTGCTCTTCTAGGGCGCACGTGATGTTCTTCTTCCAGAGAACGATGGAAAAAAAATAAAATAAAATAAAAACTCCATTCGGCTGACCTGATAGGAAGCATATGTTCCCGGGCCTCTCCGCATCCTTCACCAGAATTCAAGCCCCGCAAGGGGGAAACAATTTCCGAATGGCTCTGGGACAAGGTTCGACGTTTGGAAACGATTTTAACACCTCTGAAGGTTCCAAGAGAGGTTTCCTAAATTGAGAGCTTTGCAGGGGGGGGGGGGACACACGTGCGAGAACGATTCCTGAACTGCGCACTAAATCCCTCCCAAACCAGGAGCGTAATAAACCTTAATGGCCGCAACGATTTGGACGCGTTCGCTGCAAGCGTTCCTCCAGGAGAGCCTTCAGCATAACACCGTTTACATTTTGGCAAGAGCCTAACTACGGACATGGCAGGCGATGCAGTTACTAAAGGGTCCAAGGAATGAAACATCTCGAAAGGCCCCCCTCCTGTGTCTGGCCAAGTGATTCGGGCTGTAACATTTTACACCAAGGTTAAATTTCTCAGGGATGGAGCTGACTTTAAGGGGAACTGTAGCCACAACGCAAATTGAATTCACGAGTTTAAAAATTGTCTCTACTGATTTAAAATTTTTGCTAATTTTTTGGGAAAAAAAAACGAAAAGTAAAGTTCCTTAAAAGTTAGGGGCCTATAAAAGAAAATTAAGCCTAAGGCCGCGTACACACGGGCGGACTGTCTGTCCAACTTAGTCCGCTAAAACGTGTTTCAGCGGACAGTCCACTCGTGTGTGGGCTTCAGCAGACTTTTTCAGCGGACAGTCTGGCGGACTAAGTCTTTCGGAATTTCCGTAATATTGTCCGTCCAACTTTGGTTTCAGCGGACAGTCCGCTCGTGAGTAGGCAAGTTGGACGGACTAAGTATGGCGCATGCTCAGAAAGGATTTACACGGCCGAAGGTTGCATTGCAGTGTATTGGACGTCGTATTTCTAGTCCCGTCGTACGTGCTGAACACGTCATCGCGCAAGCTTTCAGTGGACTGTCTGTTCATCGTGTGTGGTCAAGTCCGTTCATTCAAAAGTAGGACGGACTGTCTGTCGGATTGTCTGACGGACTAAGTTGGCCAGACAGTCCGCCCGTGTGTACGCGGCTTAAGATGAAACTTGCCGATTCTGCAGGCTTAAGGCAGCAACTGTCCATTACACACAATACAGTTTCATCCAACAGTGGCCCCTATTACCTATCTACTACAATTGGCCAAAAGCTTGTCCTGAGCCACTGATATTTCCTGCAGTAGTTTGTGTCTCTGCCCCTCCCACAATGGGGAGATTTCCCGCAGTAGTTTGTGTCTCTGCCCCTCCCACAATGGGGAGATTTCCCCCAGTAGTTTGTGTCTCTGCCCCTCCCACAATGGGGAGATTTCCCCCAGTAGTTTGTGTCTCTGCCCCTCCCACAATGGGGAGGTTTCCCCCAGTAGTTTGTGTCTCTGCCCCTCCCACAATAGGGAGATTTCCTGCAGTAGTTTGTGTCTCTGCCCCTCCCACAATGGTGATATTTCCCACAGTAGTTTGTGTCTCTGCCCCTCCCACAATGGGGAGATTTCCCCCAGTAGTTTGTGTCTCCGCCCCTCCCACAATGGGGAGATTTCCCTGCAGTAGTTTGTGTCTCTGCCCCTCCCATAATGGTGAGATTTCCCCCAGTAGTTTGTGTCTCCGCCCCTCCCACAATGGTGATATTTCCCACAGTAGTTTGTGTCTCTGCCCCTCCCACAATGGGGAGATTTCCCCCAGTAGTTTGTGTCTCCGCCCCTCCCACAATGGGGAGATTTCCCTGCAGTAGTTTGTGTCTCTGCCCCTCCCACAATGGTGAGATTTCCTGCAGTAGTTTGTGTCTCTGCCCCTCCCACAATGGGGAGATTTCCCCCAGTAGTCTGTGTCTCTGCCCCTCCCACAATGTTGAGATTTCCTGCAGTAGTTTGTGTCTCTGCCCCTCCCACAATGGGGAATTTCCCACAGTAGGTTGTGTCTCTGCCCCTCCCACAATGGGGAGATTTCCTGCAGTAGTTTGTGTCTCTGCCCCTCTCACAATGGGGAGATTTCCTGCAGTAGTTTGTGTCTCTGCCCCTCCCCTAATGGGGAGATTTCCTGCAGTAGTTTGTGTCTCTGCCCCTCCCACAATGGGGAATTTCCCACAGTAGGTTGTGTCTCTGCCCCTCCCACAATGGGGAGATTTCCTGCAGTAGTTTGTGTCTCTGCCCCTCTCACAATGGGGAGATTTCCTGCAGTAGTTTGTGTCTCTGCCCCTCCCACAATGGGGAGATTTCCTGCAGTAGTTTGTGTCTCTGCCCCTCCCACAATGGGGAGATTTCCTGCAGTAGTTTGTGTCTGCCTCTTTGTAGCTATCTGTAAGGAACATTCTTCTCACTGATCACCAATGTAAGGATCATTCTTCTCACTGATCACCAATGTAAGGAACATTCTTCTCACTGATCACCAATGTAAGGAACATTCTTCTCACTGATCACCAATGTAAGGAACATTCTTCTCACTGATCACCAATGTAAGGAACATTCTTCCCACTGATCACCAATGTAAGGAACATTCTTCCCCCTGATCACCAATGTAAGGGACATTCTTCTCACTGATCACCAATGTAAGGAACATTCTTCTCACTGATCACCAATGTAAGGAACATTCTTCTCACTGATCACCAATGTAAGGATCATTCTTCTCACTGATCACCAATGTAAGGAACATTCTTCTCACTGATCACCAATGTAAGGAACATTCTTCTCACTGATCACCAATGTAAGGAACATTCTTCCCACTGATCACCAATGTAAGGAACTTTCTTCTCACTGATCACCAATGTAAGGAACATTCTTCTCACTGATCACCAATGTAAGGATCATTCTTCTCACTGATCACCAATGTAAGGAACGTTCTTCCCACTGATCACCAATGTAAGGAACATTCTTCTCACTGATCACCAATGTAAGGAACATTCTTCCCACTGATCACCAATGTAAGGAACATTCTTCTCACCGATCACCAATGTAAGGAACATTCTTCCCACCGATCACCAATGTAAGGATCATTCTTCTCACTGACCACCAATGTAAGGAACATTCTTCTCACTGATCACCAATGTAAGGAACATTTTTCTCACTGATCACCAATGTAAGGAACATTCTTCTCACTGATCACCAATGTAAGGAACATTCTTCTCACTGATCACCAATGTAAGGAACATTCTTCTCACTGATCACCAATGTAAGGGACATTCTTCTCACTGATCACCAATGTAAGGAACATTCTTCTCACTGATCACCAATGTAAGGAACATTCTTCCCACCGATCACCAATGTAAGGAACATTCTTCTCACTGATCACCAATGTAAGGGACATTCTTCTCACTGATCACCAATGTAAGGAACATTCTTCTCACTGATCACCAATGTAAGGAACATTCTTCCCACCGATCACCAATGTAAGGAACATTCTTCTCACTGATCACCAATGTAAGAAACATTCTTCTCACTGATCACCAATGTAAGGAACATTCTTCTCACTGATCACCAATGTAAGGGACATTCTTCTCACTGATCACCAATGTAAGGAACATTCTTCTCACTGATCACCAATGTAAGGAACATTCTTCTCACTGATCACCAATGTAAGGAACATTCTTCTCACTGATCACCAATGTAAGGAACATTCTTCCCATTGACCATCACACTAATGTAGCTGTAGATATAGTAATTATTAGCAGTGGTTCCCTGAGACTGGAAAGTTTTTTTTAAGGGTCCCTCCATGTTAGTTTCTTCTTCCTACATTATGGGGTGACGCCATCAATTGGATTTGTCATGGCCGTTGGGTGAAGCTGGGGAATGTGGTGGGGAAATCTCACTCTTGGAGTTCCCAAGATCTATAAGCAACCAGCATGAGATTCAACCTGACAGCAACCATTGAAAGCTGGAATATCATTTATGAGCGTTGTTGTCTTTGAATGGCAGAGATTTCGGGAGTCTGGAGAACACAAAAGGTGCTTCCATCTCTGGTTCCCAGTCAATGGCCAGACTGGGATGATAGTTCTGCAGATGAAGCAATTGGCAACTTTTAGTGACACGTTGCGGTTTAATATTTGCAAAGCATCAATGGTCGCCATAAACGGGGACACAGGTGGTCATGTGTCCCAAGAGGAGACCAACTCTATGGATGATCTTAGGGGGTCTCCTCACGTAGGGCGTTATACACAAGAGCGAGATGATAAAGGAGGCCTAAAATGCGAGGCAGCAAACGAGTTTACGGCAGATTGTGTGGGCCTTCATTCAGAAATATCTGCTGGTTTATTCGGGAGAATGTTCTCCAGCCTACTCACCATGGAGCAATGATAACCGAGTCGTGCCTCCTACTATTCCGCCTTCCCATTGTGTTTTTGGCAGTGTAATGACAAATCTCCAGGGAGTCCTCTAAACCTCCACCGCTGGGGCCCATCACCATTAGACATGGGCCCCATGTTAGGTAGCCGATGAGTGACAGCGAACATTTGTTTGGTGGTTTCCCCCTCAATAGACTGACTGAGTCAATAAAAGGAATAGCTAACCTTTTGTTTTACGACATGTGTGTAAACCCATTAACTCACAACCTGTGTTTGTCCTGACATAAAAAAAAGGAGCACATTCCCTCGAATGAGGGCCCTAGGCCATTAAGAATGCCCCCCCCCCCCCCCCGCAAATTCCTTTAAATTATACAAGTCCAAGAAACGTGCATATGACTTCAATTACAGCCTGGGAAAGGGTCTATTTTCTAGAAAGCCCATTTACCTGGCAGTTTTCTATTAGGGTGTAATTTGTATCTGGCCGACAACGAGGGAGGTTTACCGTCCTCCCACTTTCCTCTGCTCTTTTCCCAGGCAATTCACATCAAAAAACAAAAGGATATTATCTGCAAAACGTCTCCCTTAATCTGGGATAATGTACTCAGGGATTCACTTCTATCACTAAGCAACTTGGATGTAAACTGTCATTAACCAAAACCTGTCACGGCAGTTAATGTCGAGGATTAGTGGCTGTATTAATGGAAATTAAAAAAAAAAAAAAAAAATGGTCTAAAAAGGCATAAAGCAACAGGATAAAACCTACGCTAATTAAAACCGCTACAAGACGGGAGACAAAATGAAAACTGTGTATACGGTTCTATATTCCCTGATGTCACCGGGAAGAAAAAAAAAAAAGACAAAGGATCACGTGGCCTACCTTTCATCTTCTCCATTACACGCCCGATACCTTCCAAACTTCTCCATCACATGCCCCGATACCGTCCTATCTTCTCCATCACATGTCCAATACCTTCCAAACTTCTCCATCACATGCCCCGATACCGTCCAAACTTCTCCATCACATGCCCCGATACCGTCCTATCTTCTCCATCACATGCCCCGATACCTTCCTATCTACTCCATCACATGCCCCCATACCATCCTATCTACTCCATCACATGCCCCGATACCTTCCTATCTACTCCATCACATGCCCCCATACCATCCTATCTACTCCATTACATGCCCCGATACCTTCCAAACTTCTCCATCACATGCCCCCATACCATCCTATCTACTCCATCACATGCCCCGATACCTTCCTATCTACTCCATCACATGTCCAATACCTTACTGCTATCTTCTCCATCACACGATTGATACCATCCTTCTATCTTCTCCATCACATGTCCGATACCTTACTGCTATCTTCTCCATCACACGATCGATATCATCCTGCTATCTTCTCCATCACACGACCGATATCATCCTTCTATCTTCATCACACATCCGATAACATCCTTCCATCTTCTCCATCACACACCCGATATCATCCTTCTATCTTCTCCATCACACACCCGATATCATCCTTCTATCTTCTCCATCACACGACCGATATCATCCTTCTATCTTCTCCATCACACGACCGATATCATCCTTCTATCTTCTCCATCACACGACCGATATCATCCTTCTATCTTCTCCTCCATCACACACCCGATATCATCCTTCTATCTTCTCCATCACACACCCGATATCATCCTTCTATCTTCTCCATCACACACCGATATCATCCTTCTATCTTCTCCATCACACACCCGATATCATCCTTCTATCTTCTCCATTACACACCCGATATCATCCTTCTATCTTCTCCATCACACACCGATATCATCCTTCTATCTTCTCCATCACACACCCGATATCATCCTTCTATCTTCTCCATCACACACCCGATATCATCCTTCTATCTTCTCCATCACACACCGATATCATCCTTCTATCTTCTCCATCACACACCCGATATCATCCTTCTATCTTCTCCATCACACACCCGATATCATCCTTCTATCTTCTCCATCACACACCGATATCATCCTTCTATCTTCTCCATCACACACCCGATATCATCCTTCTATCTTCTCCGTCACACACCCAACATCATCCTTCTATCTTCTCCTCCATCACACGACCGATATCATCCTTCTATCTTCTCCATCACACGACCGATATCATCCTTCTATCTTCTCCTCCATCACACACCCGATATCATCCTTCTATCTTCTCCTCCATCACACACCCGATATCATCCTTCTATCTTCTCCATCACACACCCGATATCATCCTTCTATCTTCTCCATCACACACCCGATATCATCCTTCTATCTTCTCCATCACACACCCGATATCATCCTTCTATCTTCATCACACATCCGATATCATCCTTGCATCTTCACCATCACATGCCCCGATACCGTCCTATCTACTCCCTCACATGTCCAATACCTTACTGCTATCTTCTTCATCACATGTCTAATACTGTCCTATCTTCTCCATCACACCACAGATACTATCTTTCTATCTTCTCCATCACACGACCAATACCATCCTTGTATCTTCATCACACATCCGATAACATCCTTCCATCTTCACCATCACATGCCCCGATACCATCCTATCTACTCCATCACACAACTGACACCGTTCTATTTTATCCATCACACGACCAATACCATCCTATCTTCTCCATCACATGTCCGATACCTTACTGTTATCTTTTCCACCGCATGCCCGATAGCATCCTTCTATCTTCTCCATCACATATTTGAGTACTGTCCTATCTTCCCCATCACATGCCCCGATATCATCCTATCTTCTCCATCACATGAGATACCATAATTCAATCTTCTCCATCACACAACCAATATCATCCTATCTTCTCCATCACACGACCAATACCGTCCTTGTATCTTCATCACACATCCGATAACATCCTTCCATCTTCACCATCACATGTCCGATACCATCCTATCTACTCCATCACACAACTGACACCGTTCTATTTTCTCCATCACACGACCAATATCATCCTATCTTCTCCATCACACGACCCATACCGTCCTTGTATCTTCTTCACACATCCGATAACATCCTTCCATCTTCACCATCACATGTCCGATACCTTACTGCTATCTTCTTCATCACACGTGCAATACTATCCTATCTTCTCCATCACATGCCCCGATACCATCATTCTATCTTCTCCATCACACGACCGATACCATCATTGTATTATCATCACACATCCGATAACATCCTCCTATCTTCTCCATCACGCAACCAATACCATCCTATCTTCTCCATCACACCACAGATACTATCTTTCTATCTTCTCCATCACATACCCCAATACCATCCTTCTATCTTCTCCATCACAAGACTGATACAGTCCTAGTATCTTCATCACACATCTGATAACATCCTTCCATCTTCACCATCACATGCCCCGATACCGTCCTTCTATCTACTCCATCACACAACTGATGCCATCCTATCTTCTTCATCACACGACCGATACCATCCTATCTTCTCCATCACACGACCGATACCATCCTATCTTCTCCATCACACGACCGATACCATCCTATCTTCTCCATCAAACGACCGATACCATCCTATCTTCTCCATCACACGACCGATACCATCCTATCTTCTCCATCACACGACCGATACCATCCTATCTTCTCCATCACACGACCGATACCATCCTATCTACTCCATCACATGCCCCGATACCATCCTATCTTCTCCATCACACAACCAATACCATCCTATCTTCTCCATCACATGTCCGATACCTTACTGTTATCTTTTCCACCGCATGCCCGATAGCATCCTTCTATCTTCTCCAATCTCCATCACATATTTGAGTACTGTCCTATCTTCCCCATCACATGCCCCGATATCATCCTATCTTCTCCATCACATGAGATACCATAATTCAATCTTCTCCATCACACGACCAATATCATCCTATCTTCTCCATCACACGACCCATACCGTCCTTGTATCTTCTTCACACATCCGATAACATCCTTCCATCTTCACCATCACATGTCCGATACCTTACTGCTATCTTCTTCATCACACGTGCAATACTATCCTATCTTCTCCATCACACGACCGATACCATCCTATCTTCTCCATCACACAACCGATATCATCCTATCTTCTCCATCACACAACCGATACCATCCTATCTTCTCCATCACACGACCGATACCATCCTATCTTCTCCATCACACGACCGATACCATCCTATCTTCTCCATCACACAACCGATATCATCCTATCTTCTCCATCACACAACCGATACCATCCTATCTTCTCCATCACACAACCGATACCATCCTATCTTCTCCATCACACAACCGCTACCATCCTTCTATCTTCTCCATTACATGTCTGATACTTTACTGCTATCTTCTCCATCGCATGCCCGATAGAGAAGATAGAAAGATGCTATCACACATTCGATACAGTCCTATTTTCTCCTTCACACGACTGATACCACCCTTTTTTCTTCTCCATCACATGCCCTGATACCGTCCTTTTATCTTCTCCATCACACATTCAAGTACTGTCCTATCTTCTCCATCACATTCCCCAATATCATCCAATCTTCTCCATCACACGAGATACCATCATTCTATCTTCATCGCACGACTGATATCATCTTCCATCTTCTCCATCACATGGCCGATACCGTCCTTCTATCTTCATTATTCATACGATAACATCCTTACATCTTCTCCATCACGCGACCGATATCATCCTTCCATCTTCTCCATCACATGTCCGATACCTTACTGCTATCTTCTCCATCACAAGCCTGATACCGTCCTATCTTCCCCATCACACATTTGATACTGTCCTATCTTTTTCATCGCATGCCCAATGCCGACCTATCTTCTCCATCTGGCGACCGATACTTTACTTCTATCTTCTCCATCACATGACAAATAGCGTCCTTCTATCTTCTCTATCACATGACTGATACCGTCCTATCTTCTCCATCACACATCTGATACCTTCCTATCTTCTCCATGGCACATCCAATACCATACTTCTATCTTCTCTATCGCATGTTCGATACCGTCCTCCTATCTTCTCCATCTGGCGACCGATACCTTCCTTCTATCTTCTCCACCAATATCTTACTTCTCTCTTCTCCATCACATGACCAATACCATCCTTTTATCGTCTCCATCGCAGGTCCGATACCATCCTTCTATCTTCTCCATCACACATCTGATACCGTCCTATCTTCTCCATCACACATCTGATACCGTCCTATCTTCTCCATCACACATCTGATACCGTCCTATCTTCTCCATCACACATCTGATACCGTCCTATCTTCTCCATCACACATCTGATACCGTCCTATCTTCTCCATCACACATCTGATACCGTCCTATCTTCTCCATCACACATCTGATACCTTCCTATTTTCTCCATGGCACGTCCAATACCATACTTCTATCTTCTCTATCGCATGTCCGATACCTTCCTTCTATCTTCTCCATCGCAGGTCCGATACCGTCTTTCTATCTTTTCCATCTTGCAACCGATACCTAACTTCTATCTTCTCCATTGAATGACCGATACCTTACTTCGATCTTCTCTATCTGGCGACCGATACCGTTTTTCTATCTTCTCCATCGCTCGTCCGATGTCCCTTCATTCTATCTTCTCCATCTGGCAACCGATACCGTTTTTCTATCTTCTGCATTGCATGTCCGATACCTTGCTCCTATCTCCTCCATCACTGGATCGATACCTTCCTTCTATCTTCTCCATCACATGATCAATACCTTTCTTCTATGTTCTCCATCACTCGAGTGATACCATCCTTCGATCTTTTCCATCACACAACCAAGACCTTCTTTCAATCTTCTCCATCATATGACCAATACTTTCCATACGATCCTCTCCATCCGATAGCCAACACCTTCCTTTGATCTTGTCCATCATGCTTTAAAGCCCGTGGAACACGAGAATATCAGACGAACGATGTTCTTTTTTTTTGCATGTTAGTCTCATTGCGAAAATGAAGAGGTCACTCAACTTAACCACTTTCCGACCGGCGCACAACGATGTACGTCGACAGCATGGCACGGGCAGGCATATTGGCGTACATGTACGTCCAATCTTCAATGCCGCCCTGCCATCGGGAGCGTGCTGGTCGGGACCCCCGTGAGTCCGGTCGCGGGACCCGCGGACTCGATCACTGTGGGCATACCCGCGATCGTCTCACGGGACGGCTGAATGGAGGAAATGCCGTGTAAACAGCATTTCTCCATTCTGCCTAGCAACTAGTGATGCTGATCTCTGCTCCATGTGATTGGAGCAGAGATCAGTGTTCACTAAATGAAAGCCCAGCCCCCCCACATTTAGTAACACGCCCCTAGGAACACTTAACCCCTACACTGCCACCCACTGGTTAACCCCTTCACTGCCAGTGTCATTTACACAGGAATCACTGCATTTATATAGCACCGATTGCTGTATAAATGACAATGGTCCCAAAAATGTGTCAAAAATGTCCGATGTGTCCCCGACAATGTCGCAGTCACAATAAAAATCGCTGATCGCCGCCATTACTAGTAAAAAAAAAAATAATAAAAAAATATTAATAAAAATGCTATAAAACTATCCCCTATTTTGTAAACGCTATAACTTTTGCGCAAACCAATCAATAATCGCTTATTGCGATTTTTTTCCCAAAAATATGTAGAAGAATACGTATCGGCCTAAACTGAGGGAAAAAAATGTTTTTTTATATATTTTTGGGGGATATTTATTATAACAAAAAGTAAAAAATAATGCGTTTTTTTTCAAAATTGTCACCCTATTTTTGTTTATAGCGCAAAAAATAAAAACCGCAGAGGTGATCAAATACCACCAAAAGAAAGCTCTATTTGTGGGAAAAAAAGGACGTCAATTTTGTTTGGGAGCCACGTCGCACGACCGCGCAATTGTCAGTTAAAGCGACGCGCAGTGCCGAATCGCAAAAAGTGGTCTGGTCTTTGACCAGCAAAATGGTCCGGTCTGTAAGTGGTTAAACCTGACCAAAGCCGGCCGCAGACTTTCATTTTCTGAGAGTTTTGTTTGATTTTTCTAATCATCAGTGAGGTCAAACCGACATTCGTTTTCCACCCCGGTGACCATGGAAGTTTTTTCTTAGACAAATGAGAACAACGCCACCCGGCTAGACATGTGCAGTTCGTTGCGAATTGAATTTTCGGACAAATTTTTTCGTTTTATTATTGAATTACAATAGTGGCAACATTTTCATGAATCCGAAATAACGAAAAAAGAAAATTCGGACGAAACTCGAATCGATTTGAATAGTTTTGAAATTTGAAAAGTTTTCGATTTCTAATAGTTTTTCTTTTTTTTTTTCAATTTCCAAAAGAGAATAAAATAGAATAGAAAATAAACATAATAGAATAGAAAAAAAATACAATAGAATAGAACAGAAAATAAAAGCATTGAATATAATAGAGTATAACAGTTCGAATTGTTTTCAAAATTTGAAAAGTTTTTTTCTAATTATAATAGTTTTCCTTTTATTTTATTTTTTAAATTCCCAAAGAGAATACAATAGAATAGAAAATAAAGTAATAGAAAAGTAAAAAAAAAAAATAGAATATTCTATTTATTTTATTTTATGTTCTATTCTATTCAATTTTTTTCTATAGAAAAGTAAAAAAATAAATAGATTATATTATATTTTATTTTCTGTTCTATTCTATTCTATTTTTTTCTATTCTGTTACTTTATTTTCTATTCTATTTTGTTCTGTTTTACTCTATTCTATTCTATTTTCTGTTCTATTCTATTTATTTTTTGTCTATTCTAATACTTTATTTTCTAGTCTATGTTGTTTTGTTTTACTCTATTATATTCTATTATTTTATTTTCAGTTTTATTCTATTCATTTTTTTGTCCATTCTATTACTTTATTTTCTATTCTATGTTGTTCTATTTTACTCTATTAAATGCTATTATTTTATTTTCTGTTCTAGTCTATTTTTTTCTATTCTATTTTGTTCTGTTTTACTCTATTTTATTCTATTATTTTATTTTCTGTTTTATTCTATTCATTTTTTCCCATTCTATTACTTTATTTTCTATTCTATGTTGTTCTGTTTTACGCTATTATATGCTATTTTATTTTCTGTTTTATTCTATTTTTTCTATTCTATTACTTAATTTTTAATTCTGTTCTATTTTACTCTATTATATTCTATTATTTTATTTTCAGTTTTATTCTATTCATTTTTTGTCCATTCCATTACTTTATTTTCTATTCTATGTTGTTCTATTTTACTCTATTATATTCTATTATTTTATTTTATGTTCTATTCTATTTTTTTCTATTCTATTTTGTTCTGTTTTACTCTATTTTATTCTATTATTTTATTTTATGTTTTATTCTATTCATTTTTTCCCATTCTGTTACTTTATTTTATATTCTATGTTGTTCTGTTTTGCTCTATTATATGCTATTTTCTGTTCTATTCTATTTTTTCTATTCTATTACTTAATTTTCTATTCTGTTCTATTTTACTCTATTATATTCTATTATTTTCTTTTCTGTTCTATTCTATTTTTTTCTATTCTATTTTGTTCTGTTTTACTCTATTATATTCTATTATTTTATTTTCTGTTTTATTCTATTCTTTTTCCCATTCTATTACTTTCTTTTCTATTCTATGTTGTTCTGTTTTACTCTATTATATGCTATTATTTTATTTTATGTTCTATTCTATTTTTTATATTCTATTACTTAATTTTCTATTCTGATCTATTTTACTCTATTATATTCTATTATTTTATTTTCTGTTCTATTCAATTTTTTTTCTATTCTATTTTGTTCTGTTTTACTCTATTTTATTCTATTATTTTATTTTCTGTTTTATTCTATTCATTTTTTCCATTCTATTACTTTATTTTCTATTCTATTTTGTTCTATTTTACTCTATTATATGCTATTATTTTATTTTCTGTTCTATTCTATTTTTTAAATTCTATTACTTAATTTTCTATTCTGTTCTATTTTACTCTATTATATTTTATTATATTATATATATATATATTATATTCTATTATTTTATTTTATTTTATTTTCTATAAAAAATTTTTTACTATTTTATTACTTTATTTTCTATTCTATTTTGTTCTGTTTTACTCTATTATATTCTATTATTTTATTTTCTGTTATATTCTAGAGTAAAACAGAACAAACTAGAATAGAAAATAAAAGGAACATAATAGAAACGTATAGAATAAAATAAAATAGAAAGAGTATAACCATCTTCCGAGCCCTAAATTCAAAATATAATAAATTTGAATACATAAGAAAAGAGTAGAATAGAAAAAAAAAAGGAATAGAATAGACTTTGTTTTATTATCGAATTACAATAGTACCAAATTTAAATGAATCCGAAATAATGAAAAAGAAAATTCGAACGAAATTTGAATCAATTCGTTTTTTTTAATCAATTTTCGAATAGTTTTCAAATTCGAATCGTATTCGTATTTGAAAAGTTTTAGAATTCTAATAGTTTGATTTTTTTTTTTACAATTTACAAAAGAGAATAAAATAGAATAGAAAATAAAGTAACAGAATAGAAAAAATAGAATAGAATATAACACAAAAGAATAGAATATAGAGTAAAACGGAACAAAATAGAATAGAATCGTATAGAAGATATAAAAAAGAATATAACCATCTTCTGAGATTTGAATTTCAAATAGAGACAAATTTGAATACATAAAAGAATAGAATAGAATAGAAAAAAGCAATAGAACAGACTAATAGAATAAAAAAAATTGAATAGAATAGAAAGAACATAACCATTTCCCAAACCAATTCAAATTTTAATAGGATAGAAAAGAATAGATTAGAAAATAACAGAATAGTATAGAAAAAGAAGATAATAGAAAAGAAAAAGGAATAGAATAAACAAAGAATAGAATTCAAAAAAGCAATAGAATAGAAAGAATATAACCATTTCCCAAAATTCAAATAGAATAAATTCACATTTGAATCAAATAGAAAGGCATAGATTAAAATAGTAAGATGGTTATATTCTTTCTATTCAATTTTTTTTATACTATTCTATTATTTTCTATTCTAATCAAATTTCAATTGACTCTATTTGAATTTTGGGAAATGGTTACATTCTTTCTATTCTATATATAGAATTACATTTACATTCTTTATATTATATTTATATTTATATTTATATTATATTTATATATTTTTTTTATATATATTTATAATAATTAATAATATATTAATATTTATATTTTTCTTTATATTTATATATATATTTATATGAGTTACATTCTTTATATTCTATATATTTCTATATAGTTTTTTTTAAATCCATTCTATTTTATTCTATTCAAATTTCAGAAGATAATTCTATTCTATTCTATTCTATTTTTTATTTTATTTTATTATATTCTTTGATTTTCTATCCTATTCTATTTTGTTCTGTTTTTACTCTATTATATTCTATTTTATTTTCTGTCATCTTCTTTTCTATTCCATTCCATTTTTTTTCTATTCTATTTTATTCTCTTTGGAAGTTGGAAAACAAATCGAAAACGATTCGAAAATTGATTAGAATTCGGGGAAAATTTGAATCGATTCGAATAAACGAAACAAATTCCGGAAAACAAAAGTAAAAACGGAATAAACAAATTTATGTAAATAACGAAACAAAAACGTTTTTTTGTCCTCCTGCACAGGTCTACAAGCAGCCCTCAGTGGAGTGAACGGAGACGGGAAGTGGCTGCAAGGAGGCTGCAGGAGATCAGCAGCGCTGAGATGACACAAAATGATGAAGTAAAAGGGGAAGGCAGATATTTTATTACAGAAAAATGACAATTATTGATCATTAAACACACGTCCCCCAGCCCGGGATTATACATCTACGTGAACCCCGGAGGGCGGCCAGTCTGGTGGGAAATGTACGAACGTCCGTTCCGCTGTCAGGTGTCTCGGAGGATTTTCGTTTTTCCCGCCATGAAATAGCTGCGATTGTCGGAATACCAGAAGCGATCAGGAATGCCGCGCCGTCAATCAGCACGCCTGAAGGACAATGGTGAAGAATGTCAGGGGGATCCGGAGGCCCCGGCATGAGATGTCACTCGTCTGGTTTGGTGCTCAGAGGGACGAGAGGTTCAAGAGGAGGTGGAGAGGTCCTTTAAATTGACAGAATGTGGAGTGCTCGGGGGTCAGAGGTCAAAAGCAGGGCTTTAATCTCTGACCTTACAGCCAGAGGGCATCAATGGGAAGGGGGGAGGTCAACAGAAGGACTAGAATGGCTGCCATCAGTCGGAGAACACCAATGAGAAGGGGGGAGGTCAACAGAAGGACTAGAATGGCTGCCATCAGTCGGAGAACACCAATGAGAAGGGGGGAGGTCAACAGAAGGACTAGAATGGCTGCCATCAGTCGGAGAACACCAATGGGAAGGGGGAGGTCAACAGAAGGACTAGAATGGCTGCCATCAGTCGGAGAACACCAATGGGAAGGGGGAGGTCAACAGAAGGACTAGAATGGCTGCCATCAGCCAGAGAACACCAATGGGAAGGGGGGGAGGTCAACAGAAAGACTAGAATGGCTGCCATCAGCCAGAGAACACCAATGGGAAGGGGGGGAGGTCAACAGAAAGACTAGAATGGCCACCATCAGTCAGAGAACACCAATGGGAAGGGGGAGGTCAACAGAAAGACTAGAATCGCCACCATCAGCCAGAGAATACCAATGGGAAGGGGGGGGAGGAGGTCAACAGAAGGACTAGAATGGCTGCCATCAGCCAGAGAACACCAATGGGAAGGGGGGGAGGTCAACAGAAGGACTAGAATGGCTGCCATCAGCCAGAGAACACCAATGGGAAGGGGGGGAGGTCAACAGAAAGACTAGAATGGCTGCCATCAGCCAGAGAACACCAATGGGAAGGGGGGGAGGTCAACAGAAGGACTAGAATGGCTGCCATCAGCCAGAGAACACCAATGAGAAGGGGGGGAGGTCAACAGAAGGACTAGAATGGCTGCCATCAGCCAGAGAACACCAATGGGAAGGGGGGGGGTCAACAGAAGGACTAGAATGGCTGCCATCAGCCAGAGAACACCAATGGGAAGGGGGGGAGGTCAACAGAAAGACTAGAATGGCCACCATCAGTCAGAGAACACCAATGGGAAGGGGGAGGTCAACAGAAAGACTAGAATCGCCACCATCAGCCAGAGAATACCAATGGGAAGGGGGGGGAGGAGGTCAACAGAAGGACTAGAATGGCTGCCATCAGCCAGAGAACACCAATGGGAAGGGGGGGAGGTCAACAGAAGGACTAGAATGGCTGCCATCAGCCAGAGAACACCAATGGGAAGGGGGGGAGGTCAACAGAAAGACTAGAATGGCTGCCATCAGCCAGAGAACACCAATGGGAAGGGGGGGAGGTCAACAGAAGGACTAGAATGGCTGCCATCAGCCAGAGAACACCAATGAGAAGGGGGGGAGGTCAACAGAAGGACTAGAATGGCTGCCATCAGCCAGAGAACACCAATGGGAAGGGGGGGGGTCAACAGAAGGACTAAAATGGCTGCCATCAGTCAGAGAACACCAATGGGAAGGGGGGGAGGTCAACAGAAGGACTAGAATGGCTGCCATCAGTCGGAGAACACCAATGAGAAGGGGGGAGGTCAACAGAAGGACTAGAATGGCTGCCATCAGTCGGAGAACACCAATGGGAAGGGGGAGGTCAACAGAAGGACTAGAATGGCTGCCATCAGTCGGAGAACACCAATGGGAAGGGGGAGGTCAACAGAAGGACTAGAATGGCTGCCATCAGCCAGAGAACACCAATGGGAAAGGGGGGAGGTCAACAGAAGGACTAGAATGGCTGCCATCAGCCAGAGAACACCAATGGGAAGGGGGGGAGGTCAACAGAAAGACTAGAATGGCTGCCATCAGCCAGAGAACACCAATGGGAAGGGGGGGAGGTCAACAGAAAGACTAGAATGGCCACCATCAGTCAGAGAACACCAATGGGAAGGGGGGGAGGTCAACAGAAAGACTAGAATGGCTGCCATCAGTCAGAGAACACCAATGGGAAGGGGGAGGTCAACAGAAAGACTAGAATGGCTGCCATCAGTCAGAGAACACCAATGAGAAGGGGGGGAGGTCAACAGAAGGACTAGAATCGCCACCATCAGCCAGAGAATACCAATGGGAAGGGGGGGGTCAACAGAAGGACTAGAATCGCTACCATCAGCCAGAGAATACCAATGGGAAGGGGGGGGAGGAGGTCAACAGAAGGACTAGAATGGCTGCCATCAGCCAGAGAACACCAATGGGAAGGGGGGGGAGGAGGTCAACAGAAGGACTAGAATGGCTGCCATCAGCCAGAGAACACCAATGGGAAGGGGGGGAGGTCAACAGAAGGACTAGAATGGCTGCCATCAGCCAGAGAACACCAATGGGAAGGGGGGGAGGTCAACAGAAAGACTAGAATGGCTGCCATCAGCCAGAGAACACCAATGGGAAGGGGGGGAGGTCAACAGAAGGACTAGAATGGCTGCCATCAGCCAGAGAACACCAATGAGAAGGGGGGGAGGTCAACAGAAGGACTAGAATGGCTGCCATCAGCCAGAGAACACCAATGGGAAGGGGGAGGTCAACAGAAGGACTAGATTGGCTGCCATCAGCCAGAGAACACCAATGGGAAGGGGGGGGGGGTCAACAGAAGGACTAAAATGGCTGCCATCAGTCAGAGAACACCAATGGGAAGGGGGGGAGGTCAACAGAAGGACTAGAATGGCTGCCATCAGTCGGAGAACACCAATGAGAAGGGGGGAGGTCAACAGAAGGACTAGAATGGCTGCCATCAGTCGGAGAACACCAATGGGAAGGGGGAGGTCAACAGAAGGACTAGAATGGCTGCCATCAGTCGGAGAACACCAATGGGAAGGGGGAGGTCAACAGAAGGACTAGAATGGCTGCCATCAGCCAGAGAACACCAATGGGAAGGGGGGGAGGTCAACAGAAAGACTAGAATGGCTGCCATCAGCCAGAGAACACCAATGGGAAGGGGGGGAGGTCAACAGAAAGACTAGAATGGCCACCATCAGTCAGAGAACACCAATGGGAAGGGGGAGGTCAACAGAAAGACTAGAATGGCTGCCATCAGTCAGAGAACACCAATGAGAAGGGGGGGAGGTCAACAGAAGGACTAGAATCGCCACCATCAGCCAGAGAATACCAATGGGAAGGGGGGGGTCAACAGAAGGACTAGAATCGCCACCATCAGCCAGAGAATACCAATGGGAAGGGGGGGGGGGGAGGTCAACAGAAGGACTAGAATGGCTGCCATCAGCCAGAGAACACCAATGGGAAGGGGGGGAGGTCAACAGAAGGACTAGAATGGCTGCCATCAGCCAGAGAACACCAATGGGAAGGGGGGGAGGTCAACAGAAGGACTAGAATGGCTGCCATCAGCCAGAGAACACCAATGGGAAGGGGGGGAGGTCAACAGAAGGACTAGAATGGCTGCCATCAGCCAGAGAACACCAATGAGAAGGGGGGGAGGTCAACAGAAGGAATAGAATGGCTGCCATCAGCCAGAGAACACCAATGGGAAGGGGGAGGTCAACAGAAGGACTAGATTGGCTGCCATCAGCCAGAGAACACCAATGGGAAGGGGGAGGTCAACAGAAGGACTAGATTGGCTGCCATCAGCCAGAGAACACCAATGGGAAGGGGGGGGGGTCAACAGAAGGACTAAAATGGCTGCCATCAGTCAGAGAACACCAATGGGAAGGGGGGGAGGTCAACAGAAGGACTAGAATGGCTGCCATCAGTCGGAGAACACCAATGAGAAGGGGGGAGGTCAACAGAAGGACTAGAATGGCTGCCATCAGTCGGAGAACACCAATGGGAAGGGGGAGGTCAACAGAAGGACTAGAATGGCTGCCATCAGTCGGAGAACACCAATGGGAAGGGGGAGGTCAACAGAAGGACTAGAATGGCTGCCATCAGCCAGAGAACACCAATGGGAAAGGGGGGAGGTCAACAGAAGGACTAGAATGGCTGCCATCAGCCAGAGAACACCAATGGGAAGGGGGGGAGGTCAACAGAAAGACTAGAATGGCTGCCATCAGCCAGAGAACACCAATGGGAAGGGGGGGAGGTCAACAGAAAGACTAGAATGGCCACCATCAGTCAGAGAACACCAATGGGAAGGGGGAGGTCAACAGAAAGACTAGAATGGCTGCCATCAGTCAGAGAACACCAATGAGAAGGGGGGGAGGTCAACAGAAGGACTAGAATCGCCACCATCAGCCAGAGAATACCAATGGGAAGGGGGGGGTCAACAGAAGGACTAGAATCGCTACCATCAGCCAGAGAATACCAATGGGAAGGGGGGGGAGGAGGTCAACAGAAGGACTAGAATGGCTGCCATCAGCCAGAGAACACCAATGGGAAGGGGGGGGAGGAGGTCAACAGAAGGACTAGAATGGCTGCCATCAGCCAGAGAACACCAATGGGAAGGGGGGGAGGTCAACAGAAGGACTAGAATGGCTGCCATCAGCCAGAGAACACCAATGGGAAGGGGGGGAGGTCAACAGAAAGACTAGAATGGCTGCCATCAGCCAGAGAACACCAATGGGAAGGGGGGGAGGTCAACAGAAGGACTAGAATGGCTGCCATCAGCCAGAGAACACCAATGAGAAGGGGGGGAGGTCAACAGAAGGACTAGAATGGCTGCCATCAGCCAGAGAACACCAATGGGAAGGGGGAGGTCAACAGAAGGACTAGATTGGCTGCCATCAGCCAGAGAACACCAATGGGAAGGGGGGGGGGGGTCAACAGAAGGACTAAAATGGCTGCCATCAGTCAGAGAACACCAATGGGAAGGGGGGGAGGTCAACAGAAGGACTAGAATGGCTGCCATCAGTCGGAGAACACCAATGAGAAGGGGGGAGGTCAACAGAAGGACTAGAATGGCTGCCATCAGTCGGAGAACACCAATGGGAAGGGGGAGGTCAACAGAAGGACTAGAATGGCTGCCATCAGTCGGAGAACACCAATGGGAAGGGGGAGGTCAACAGAAGGACTAGAATGGCTGCCATCAGCCAGAGAACACCAATGGGAAAGGGGGGAGGTCAACAGAAGGACTAGAATGGCTGCCATCAGCCAGAGAACACCAATGGGAAGGGGGGGAGGTCAACAGAAAGACTAGAATGGCTGCCATCAGCCAGAGAACACCAATGGGAAGGGGGGGAGGTCAACAGAAAGACTAGAATGGCCACCATCAGTCAGAGAACACCAATGGGAAGGGGGAGGTCAACAGAAAGACTAGAATGGCTGCCATCAGTCAGAGAACACCAATGAGAAGGGGGGGAGGTCAACAGAAGGACTAGAATCGCCACCATCAGCCAGAGAATACCAATGGGAAGGGGGGGGTCAACAGAAGGACTAGAATCGCCACCATCAGCCAGAGAATACCAATGGGAAGGGGGGGGAGGAGGTCAACAGAAGGACTAGAATGGCTGCCATCAGCCAGAGAACACCAATGGGAAGGGGGGGAGGTCAACAGAAGGACTAGAATGGCTGCCATCAGCCAGAGAACACCAATGGGAAGGGGGGGAGGTCAACAGAAAGACTAGAATGGCTGCCATCAGCCAGAGAACACCAATGGGAAGGGGGGGAGGTCAACAGAAGGACTAGAATGGCTGCCATCAGCCAGAGAACACCAATGAGAAGGGGGGGAGGTCAACAGAAGGACTAGAATGGCTGCCATCAGCCAGAGAACACCAATGGGAAGGGGGAGGTCAACAGAAGGACTAGATTGGCTGCCATCAGCCAGAGAACACCAATGGGAAGGGGGGGGGGTCAACAGAAGGACTAAAATGGCTGCCATCAGTCAGAGAACACCAATGGGAAGGGGGGGGGGGGGTCAACAGAAGGACTAGAATGGCTGCCATCAGTCAGAGAACACCAATGGGAAGGGGGGGAGGTCAACAGAAAGACTAGAATGGCTGCCATCAGCCAGAGAACACCAATGGGAAGGGGGAGGTCAACAGAAAGACTAGAATGGCTGCCATCAGTCAGAGAACACCAATGAGAAGGGGGGGAGGTCAACAGAAGGACTAGAATGGCTGCCATCAGCCAGAGAACACCAATGGGAAGGGGGAGGTCAACAGAAGGACTAGAATCGCCACCATCAGCCAGAGAATACCAATGGGAAGGGGGGGGAGGAGGTCAACAGAAGGACTAGAATGGCTGCCATCTGCCAGAGAACACCAATGGGAAGGGGGGGAGGTCAACAGAAGGACTAGATTGGCTGCCATCAGCCAGAGAACACCAATGGGAAGGGGGGGAGGTCAACAGAAAGACTAGAATGGCTGCCATCAGCCAGAGAACACCAATGGGAAGGGGGGGAGGTCAACAGAAGGACTAGAATGGCTGCCATCAGCCAGAGAACACCAATGGGAAGGGGGGGAGGTCAACAGAAAGACTAGAATGGCTGCCATCAGCCAGAGAACACCAATGGGAAGGGGGGGAGGTCAACAGAAGGACTAGAATGGCTGCCATTAGCCAGAGAACACCAATGAGAAGGGGGGGAGGTCAACAGAAGGACTAGAATGGCTGCCATCAGCCAGAGAACACCAATGGGAAGGGGGGGGTCAACAGAAGGACTAGATTGGCTGCCATCAGCCAGAGAACACCAATGGGAAGGGGGGGAGGTCAACAGAAGGACTAGAATGGCTGCCATCAGCCAGAGAACACCAATGAGAAGGGGGGAGGTCAACAGAAGGACTAGAATGGCTGCCATCAACCAGAGAACACCAATGGGAAGGGGGGGAGGTCAACAGAAGGACTAGAATGGCTGCCATCAGCCAGAGAACACCAATGGGAAGGGGGGGGGGTCAACAGAAGGACTAAAATGGCTGCCATCAGTCAGAGAACACCAATGGGAAGGGGGGGGGGGGTCAACAGAAGGACTAGAATGGCTGCCATCAGTCAGAGAACACCAATGGGAAGGGGGGGGGGTCAACAGAAGGACTAGAATGGCTGCCATCAGTCAGAGAACACCAATGAGAAGGGGGGGAGGTCAACAGAAGGACTAGAATGGCTGCCATCAGTCAGAGAACACCAATGAGAAGGGGGGGGGGGTCAACAGAAGGACTAGAATGGCTTCCATCAGCCAGAGAACACCAATGGGAAGGGGGGGGAGGTCAACAGAAGGACTAGAATGGCTGCCATCAGTCAGAGAACACCAATGGGAAAGGGAGGAGGTCAACAGAAGGACTAGAATGGCTGCCATCAGCCAGAGAACACCAATGGGAAGGGGGGGGGGGTCAACAGAAGGACTAGAATGGCTGCCATCAGTCAGAGAACACCAATGGGAAGGGGGGGGGGGGTCAACAGAAGGACTAGAATGGCTGCCATCAGTCAGAGAACACCAATGGGAAAGGGGGGGAGGTCAACAGAAGGACTAGAATGGCTGCCATCAGTCAGAGAACACCAATGGGAAAGGGGGGGAGGTCAACAGAAGGACTAGAATGGCTGCCATCAGCCAGAGAACACCAATGGGAAGGGGGGAGGTCAACAGAAGGACTAGAATGGCTGCCATCAGCCAGAGAACAACAATGGGAAGGGGGGAGGTCAACAGAAGGACTAGATTGGCTGCCATCAGCCAGAGGACACCAATGAGAAGGGGGGAGGTCAACAGAAGGACTAGAATGGATGCCATCAGTCAGAGAACACCAATGGGAAGGGGGGAGGTCAACAGAAGGACTAGAATGGCTGCCATCAGCCAGAGAACACCAATGGGAAGGGGGGAGGTCAACAGAAGGACTAGAATGGCTGCCATCAGCCAGAGAACAACAATGGGAAGGGGGGAGGTCAACAGAAGGACTAGATTGGCTGCCATCAGCCAGAGGACACCAATGAGAAGGGGGGAGGTCAACAGAAGGACTAGAATCGCTGCCATCAGCCAGAGAACACCAATGGGAAGGGGGGAGGTCAACAGAAGGACTAGATTGGCTGCCATCAGCCAGAGAACACCAATGGGAAAGGGGAGGTCAACAGAAGGACTAGATTGGCTGCCATCAGCCAGAGAACACTAATGGGAAGGGGGAGGTCAACAGAAGGACTAGAATGGCTGCCATCAGTCAGAGAACACCAATGGGAATGGGGGGAGGTCAACAGAAGGACTAGAATGGCTGCCATCAGTCAGAGAACACCAATGGGAAGGGGGGAGGTCAACAGAAGGACTAGAATGGCTGCCATCAGTCAGAGAACACCAATGAGAAGGGGGGAGGTCAACAGAAGGACTAGAATGGCTGCCATCAGCCAGAGAACACCAATGGGAAGGGGGGGAGGTCAACAGAAGGACTAGAATGGCTGCCATCAGCCAGAGAACACCAATGGGAAGGGGGGGGGATCAACAGAAGGACTAAAATGGCTGCCATCAGTCAGAGAACACCAATGGGAAGGGGGGGGGGTCAACAGAAGGACTAGAATGGCTGCCATCAGTCAGAGAACACCAATGGGAAGGGGGGGGAGGTCAACAGAAAGACTAGAATGGCTGCCATCAGCCAGAGTACACCAATTGGGGGAGGGTGGGTCAACAGAGGGACTGGAATGGCCAACATCAACCAGGAGACACCAATGGGGGGGGGGGGTTGGGGGTCAGTAGAAGGACTGGAATGGCCACCATCAGCCAGAGGACACCAATGGGGGGGTCAATGGAAGGACTGGAATGGCCACCATCAGCCAGAGGACACCAATGGGGGGGTCAATGGAAGGACTGGAATGGCCACCATCAGCCAGAGGACACCAATGGGGTGGGGGGGGGTTAGGGTCAATGGATGGACTGGAATGGCTGCCATCAGCCAAAGTACACCAATTGGGGGAGGGGGGATTCAATAGAAGGTCTGGAATGGCCAACATCAATGGGGGGGGGGGGGGGGGGGGGGTTTGGGGTCGATGGAAGAACTGGAATGACTGCTATTAGCCTGAGGACACCATTTGGGGGGTTCAATAGAAGGGTTGGAATGGCCTCCATCATCCAAGGACACCGATTGTGGGGGGGCACAGAAGAACTGGAATGACCGCCATCAGCCAGTAGTCTTAGTGTCATGGAACATCTGTTGCAAAGCTTTGTAATTCAATACCGTTCTCCCCGGCAGACATCTAGCGTTATCAATGGCGGTAATCAGGATTCAAAGATTACATTCTAATGGGCTGAGCGGGAAAAAAGGACAGCCGTTTCCATGGTGCAGGTTTACGGCCTGAAAAATAATTGGTGCTAAGCGTAGGAAAAAAATAAAAAAAATAAATAAAAAAGTTGGCTTATCGGCCTGAAGAAGAAAAACGAAAACCACGGCGAGGCCTCTACGACGGAATCCATTTTTCGGGCAGACAAAGACCGCGTCTGCCTGATCGGTCTTTGACACCCTTATCGAATCGGGAGACAGAAAGCGGGTCGCGGATTAGTCCCTCTGGAACCGCTCGCGTTGACACCGCCAGGATGATGGCACTCAGCATTGGCTTTCTGAATGGCTAATTATGGGTTGTGTTGGGGGCCCCCCCGGAGGTGGGGATTCATTTTTTTTTTCTCTGGATAACAAGCCAGACACGGAGAGAGGGAGCTGTCACAGCACAGAATTCTCCCGGGGATCGGCGGTTTGATGAGATCCTAATGAAGCTTGTCCAGGCGCGGGGGTCACCACACGTTGAATAAATTCCGGATTATTGAACAGAGGCTCCTTTGTGTCGGATTCCCCTGCAGACCGGCTCCTTTTCATTTGGTTCACATCTCGCTCGTCAGATTACTAACAAGCGTCCTGTTGCACAGATTGTTCGCCCCTTGTGTGTCCGCGGCGTCCCGAAGACTCAGCCAACGTCCCCGATACAAGAAGAAAAAAAAAACCAAACATTTTTATCTCAGGAGGAGGCGCAGAGTTCCAGTCGGCGCACAGTTCCAGTCGGCGCAGAGTTCCAGTCGGTGCAGAGTTCCAGTCGGTGCAGAGTTCCAGTCGGCGCACAGTTCCAGTCGGCGCAGAGTTCCAGTCGGCGCAGAGTTCCAGTCGGTGCAGAGTTCCAGTCGGCGCACAGTTCCAGTCGGCGCAGAGTTCCAGTCGGTGCACAGTTCCAGTCGGTGCAGAGTTCCAGTCGGTGCAGAGTTCCAGTCGGCGCAGAGTTCCAGTCGGCGCAGAGTTCCAGTCGGTGCAGAGTTCCAGTCGGCGCAGAGTTCCAGTCGGCGCACAATTCCAGTCGGCGCAGAGTTCCAGTCGGCGCAGAGTTCCAGTCGGCGCAGAGTTCCAGTCGGCCAAGAGCCGAATTGTCTCCTGATTACTGAATTAAACGATTATCCCACCCGCAGGACTAAGGCTGGACATACATTATACAATTTTCCTTTTATTTTTGTACCGAAAAAGGTATAATAGGAGATCACACCTAAACACTTTCCGTTTGTATCCAATCAGGCCGGCCCCTGCACTACATAGTTGAAGGTGCATCTAAAAGGAAATTGAATAAGAAAATTGTATAGCGTGTGGCCACATTGTCTATGGTTGACTCAGGAATTAAAAATGAAGAGGCACCTTTGCTGCTTGCCCGCCGTAGGTTTCTGACCAAGAACCGTCCCATCAAATGCCAACCTTCAAGCACTGGTTGAACGTTCTGAACTCCATTTAAGCCCTCCTGATTGAGGCCAGGTGTGCGAATTCAGTATAACGAGACTGCAGTACTGAGTGTCGTCCAGCAGGGGGGTGTAGATGCAGATGTGGTTAGACTAGGGAGGAAAGAGTTGGATGATGCTGAGCCTCCATGATCGGAAAGACTGAAATCCAATGAATGAAAGAAAGGGAAAGGCCAGTGACAGCCGGGGGGAGGGGCTAGATCAGTTTCATTACATGGCATCAGCCTGCCAGTCTGTAGCACTAGATCCCCACAGCACTACTGTCACTGTGACCGGTCACCTGATCTATAGGGGTACTCTGATGGGGGAACCTGAACATTGGGTACTCTGATGGGCACACCTGATGTATAGGGGCACTCTGATGGGGGAACCTGATCTATGGGGGCACTCTGATGGGCATCCCTGATGTATAGGGGCACTCTGATGCCCGCTGTGTGCCTCTGATGGGCACACCTGATGTATAGGGGCACTCTGATGGGGGAACCTGATCTATATGGGGAAGTCTGGTGGGGACACCTGATCTATATGGGTACTCTGATGGGCACCCCTGATGTATAGGGGCACTTTGACGGGGGAACCTGATCTATGGGGGCACTCTGATGGGCACCCCTGATGTATAGGGGCACTCTGATGGGCACACCTGATGTAAAGTGGCACTCTGTTGGCGACACCTAATTGTAAAGGGGCACTCTGATGGGGGAACATTATCTATGGGGCAGTGTGATGGGGACACTTAACCTACAGTATATGGGTACTTTGATAGGGACACCCGGTCTATATGGATACTCTGATGGGAACACCTGATGTAAAAGGGCACTCTGATGGGGGAACCTGATCTATGGGGCACTCTAATGAGGACAACTAATGTAAAGGGGCACTCTGATGGGGAACCTGATCTATGGGGGCAATCTGATGGGGACACCTGACTTACAGTATATGGGTACTCTAATGGGGACACCTGACATATATGGGTACTTTGATAGGGACACCGGGTCTATATGGATACTCTGATGGGCACACCTGATGTAAAAGGGCACTCTAATGGGGGAACCTGATCTATGGGGCACTCTGATGGGGACAACTGATGTAAAGGGGCACTCTGATGGGGAACCTGATCTATGGGGGAAATCTGATGGGGACACCTGACTTACAGTATATGGGTACTCTAATGGGGACACCTGACCTATATGGGTACTTTGATAGGGACACCGGGTCTATATGGATACTCTGATGGGGACACAATATAAAAGGATACTCTGGTGGGGGAACCTGATCTATGGGGCACTCCGATGGGCACACCTGATGTAAGAGCACTCTGATAGGGGAACCTGATCTATGGGGCACTCTGATGGGGACACCTGATTTAAAGGGGCACTCTGATGGGGGGACCTGATCTATGGGGGCAATCTGATGGGGACACCTGACCTACAGTATATGGGTACTCTAATGGGGACACCTGACCTATATTGGGTACTTTGATGGGGACACCTGGTCTATAAGGATACTCTGATGGGGACACATGACCTATATGGGAACTTTGATGGACACCTGATGTATAGGGGCAGTCTGATGGGCACCTGATATAAAGGGGACCTCTGTTGGGGACATCTGATGTAAAGGGGCACTCTGATGGGGGAACCTGATCTATGGGGGACACTCCTGATATAAGAGAGCACTCTGATAGGGAACCTGATCTATGGGGGGCTCTCTGTTGGGGACACCTGATGTAAGAGCACTCTGATGGGGGAACCTGATCTATGGGGCACTCTGATGGGGACACCTGATGTAAAGGGGCAGTCTGATGGGCACCCGATATAAAGGGGACCTCTGATTTAAAGGGGCACTTTGATGGGGGAACCTGATCTATGGGGCACTCTGATGGGGACACCTGATGTAAAGGGGCAGTCTGATGGGCACCTGATATAAAGGGGACCTCTGATTTAAAGGGGCACTCTGATGGGGGAACCTGATCAATGGGGGACACTCCTGATATAAGAGAGCACTTTGATGGGGAACCGGATCTATGGGGTACTCTGATGGGGACACCTGATGTAAAGGGCATAATTACTTTTGAAATGCTATTGAAATTGTACATTTCTCATATTTTTTTGATAGACATACAGTGACTACAATCTTTGTAGGCCAAGTCAAGCACAAACCTGAGATTCAGACCTTCGGCTAGAAGAAAATTTTAGTGATCGGACCTCCTTGATTTTTAATTCAATTATCCCTGGGCTAGATGATGCCGGGCATCCTCCAGCCAGGAAATGGGGCGGGGCTCTTTCTGCCTTGCCGCAGCTTCTAATGCACATTGCGAGAAGCTCACAGTGTTCAGTGAAATCAGAGTAAGCTATTTCCGCACAGATGAGGAGCCTGTGCACCTGGGAGGATGGAGGTCAAGTATAAGGAGGAGGATGAGTGTCCATTCTTCGATGCAAAGACAGATTTTGGAAAACGTAGAACGGAGGAAACGTCGCCGATTGTCTCTCTGAAGACATTAAAACTGCAAAGCTTTAAAAGTCTCTTAATAAGGTAAAATTATTCATTTATATCGTGGCAGGTCCACGCTGTTATAATAGCCCCGGAGCAGGCTGCACGGCCAGGAACGAGCACCGTCCGTCTCCTGACGTGACCCCACCGCACACGTTCCGCGTCGCCGGATTTTCTTATTCCATCTGGGAAGAGACGGGATTGTGTTCTTCGTTGGCATGTCCTCCATCCGAGCTCTCCTGTGTGGTGCCACCCTGCAAAGTCATGGCGCGCCTAATCACCTTCCACCCCCAACAAATAAACACCCTGCCCCGGCACCTTCCGGTGTCTGGTGCCCAGCCGGGACCTTCCGACTACAGCTGGAGGACATTCCCCTTCCATCACATCCCCGCTCCACCGACAGATCTTATCAAACACAATCTAAGTCAGCATGGTAGGCCGAGTCGGCTGACAGCCAGGCAACCCTCTATCCGACGGGCCGGTTCACTTCACATTTGCTGCAGTTGTCATGTTCATTAAATGGGGACTCATTCTTATCGGGAGTCCCCGGAGAGAGCGAAGGCTCAGCCCCGACTCTCTTACTGTAATTTTTCCTGCTCTCGTTTCTTGCTGATGTGCGAAGAGCCTGCAGGAGCTATTTGCATGTTTTAGTGTCAGCGGATGTTAGAGAAGCCATCATCTTTCCCACTTCCGCACGGCGTCGAGTGTGGACGCTTATTTTCCTCTTTAGTTTGCCAATTTATTTAAAGAGGACTTTAATTTGATGAAAGAATACAGAGGGAGCCCTTATGGAAGTGGAGAAGAGCATCCAGTTATTTTTCTCTGTCCGCTCAGGATATAAAAAGAAAGAAATGAATTCTATAGCGTCTCTAATTTTACATGGGAAACTCCAGGTTGACGACAGCTCTGACCACGAATGTGGAAAGAGGGGCGTGAGTAGCGTGGTGGCCAATATAGCCTGTGGCAAGGAGAAGGCTAGACCAGGTCTTCTAGTCCGTGCTAGATGGTGACCTCTTGTTATCAGGCTACATAGGGTCCACTGACCCAGGCTTTAAAATGCAGAGAAGGCTTCTCGTGATCAGGCTCCATAGAGTTCACCAATCCAGGCCTCCATGTGAGGAGAAAGCCTCTTGTTATCAGGCTCCATGGAGTCCACCAATCCAGGCTTTTGTGTCAAGAGAAGGCGTCTCGTTATCAGGCTCCATAGAGTCCACATTCTAGGTCTTCATGTAAGGAGAAGGCCTCTCATTATCAGGATCTATAGAGTCCACTGATCCGAGCCTCTTGTTATCAGCCTTCATGGAGTCCACCAATCCAGGCTTTTGTGTCAAGAGAAGGCGTCTCGTTATCAGGCTCCATAGAGTCCACATTCTAGGTCTTCGTGTAAGGAGAAGGCCTCTCATTATCAGGATCTATAGAGTCCACTGATCCGGGCCTCTTGTTATCAGCCTTCATGGAGTGCACCAATCCAGGCTTTTGTGTCAAGAGAAAGCGTCTCGTTATCAGGCTCCATAGAGTCCACATTCTAGGTCTTCGTGTAAGGAGAAGGCCTCTCATTATCAGGATCTATAGAGTCCACTGATCCGGGCCTCTTGTTATCAGCCTTCATGGAGTCCACCAATCCAGGCTTTTGTGTCAAGAGAAGGCGTCTCGTTATCAGGCTCCATAGAGTCCACATTCTAGGTCTTCGTGTAAGGAGAAGGCCTCTCATTATCAGGATCTATAGAGTCCACTGATCCGGGCCTCTTGTTATCAGCCTTCATGGAGTCCACCAATCCAGGCTTTTGTGTCAAGAGAAGGCGTCTCGTTATCAGGCTCCATAGAGTCCACATTCTAGGTCTTCGTGTAAGGAGAAGGCCTCTCATTATCAGGATCTATAGAGTCCACTGATCCGGGCCTCTTGTTATCAGCCTTCATGGAGTCAACCGATCCAGGCTTTTGAGTGAGGAGAAGAAGGCTTCTCATTATCAGGCTCCATAGAATCCACCGATCCAGCTTTCTGAGTCAAGAAAAGGCCTTTCATTATCAGGCTTCGTAGAGTCACCAATCCAGGTCTCTATGCAGGAGAAGGCCTCAGGTTATCAGGCTCCATGGAGTCCACCAATCCAGGCTTTTGTGTCAAGAGAAGGCGTCTCGTTATCAGGCTCCATAGAGTCCACATTCTAGGTCTTCGTGTAAGGAGAAGGCCTCTCATTATCAGGATCTATAGAGTCCACTGATCCGGGCCTCTGAATCAGGAGAAGGCCTCTTGTTATCAGCCTTCATGGAGTCAACCGATCCAGGCTTTTGAGTGAGGAGAAGGCTTCTCCTTATCAGGCTCAGAGAATCCACGATCCAGCTTTCTGAGTCAAGAAAAGGCCTTTCATTATCAGGCTCCGTAGAGTCACCAATCCAGGTCTCTATGCAGGAGAAGGCCTCAGGTTATCAGATTTAATAGAGTCCACCAATCCAGGCTTTTGTGTCAAGAGATGGCGTCTCGTTATCAGGCTCTGTAGACTCCACATTCTAGGTCTTCGTGTAAGGAGAAGGCCTCGCATTATCAGGATCTATAGAGTCCACTAATCTGGGCCTCTGAATCAGGAGAAGGCCTCTTGTTATCAGCCTTCATGGAGTCAACTGATCCAGGTTTTTGAGTGAGAAGGCTCCGTAGAGTCACCAATCCAGGTCTCTATGCAGGAGAAGGCCTCAGGTTATCAGGTTTAATAGAGTCCACCAATCCAGACTTTGGAGTGAAGAGAAGGCTTCTTGTTATCAGGCTGCATTTAGTCCACCAATCCAGGCTTTTTAGTAGGAAGGCTTCATGCTTTCAGGCTCCATAGAGTCCACCAATCCAGGCCACTGAGTGAAGAGAAGGCTTCTCTCATTATCAGGCTCCATACAGTCCACAATCCAGGTTTCTGAATCAGGAGAAAGCCTCTTGTTTTGAGTCCACCAAATTAGACCTCACTGGCCTCTTCCTGTAGATGCTGTGAGGGGTTCTGTCAATGCTGGCCAATTCCCAGAATGCACAAAATTTGAATTAGGACGCCATTTAAAGCAGCAGCAAAACAATGAATTCTATTTTTGCATCAGAAATGTCATGTTAAGTCAGTGAAGGCTTCAAAAGTTTCATGAGCAACAATAGTGGCTGTATGGCCCAGGATTAGGAGAATGCTTGACCAGGTGTTCTAGAGTATACTGGGTGAAGACCTCTCATTATCAGAGTCTGCTGTTTGCTGAGGTATGGGAAGAGGCTCATTAGCAACACGGTGACCATATGGTCCAGGGCAAGGCAAAGGCTTGGCCATTTCTTCTAGACCAGGGATATGCAATTAGCGGACCTCCAGCTGTTGCAGAACTACAAGTCCCATGAGGCATAGCAAGACTCTGACAGCCAAAAGCATGACACCCAGAGGCAGAGGCATGATGGGACTTGTAGTTTTGCAACAGCTGGAGGTCCACTAATTGCATATCCCTGTTGTAGACCATGCTAGGTGAAGGCCTGGCATTATTAGGCTCTGTAGAGTCCTCTGAGTCGGGAGAAGACCTCTTGTTATCAGGCTTCTTGAAGTCCACCAACCAGTCCTCATTTTTTCTCTACCTGTTTATGTGGTGCCATGTTCTGCCAGTGCTGGCCGATTCTCAGAATTTACACAAATTGAATTAGATTGGTTGATTAAGAGCAGACAGTGAAGCATGACATTTTATAGAGTCTCAATTTTTTAATCAGAAAAGTCAAGATAAGCTGGTGAAGGTTCTGACTTTTCAATGCGATATGAGAAGATTCAATGAGCAACATGGTGGCCATACAGTCCAGGGTAAAGGGAAGGCTTGGTTGCGTCTTCTGGCCTGTGTGAGGCGAAGGCCTCTCAGTATCAGGCTCCGTAGAGTCCACCGATCCTGGCCTCATTTGTCTCCTCCTGTAGACGCGGTGAGATGTTCTGTCAGTGCTGGCCGATTCCCAGAATGCACACAAATTTAATTAGACGGGGCGATTAGGAGCAGACGGTGAAGCTCTGCAGCCCTTGTTAATTTACAAGCGAGCACACAGGTAATACACTTGTTTACTCCATCCGAGAGGACAGATGCAAGCTGCGGAGACATCATTAAGGAGGAGACAGCCAGGCGCCTGACGACAACATGGACCCGCCAAGAACAATTCCAAAACACAATAAGTCACGTTGACGCTTCTTATTAGGAAGAGACCCACCCAAAATCCTTTGTTCAGCTGCCAGATCTGCCCCTCCACACACCAACAGAGGCTGCTTACATTAGGGACCTTGCAACACTGGGGTCCTGGGTTCAGTTACTACCAAGCACAATACCTGTTCGGAGTTGCTTTGGTCTTCTATGTTTTTGGTCTTCATCATTATGATGAAGGGCCATTTCCTCTCACAAACCAGAAACACACATGGAGATGAAGGTGCTTCTATCTAGATCGGCCCTTGTGTTGGTATGACATTGGGATGCAAGTTCCTGTTGGGTTAGCCTAAACGTCTATCCAGAAGGAAGGATAAGTATGGCCGCCCTGGAACATGCATCTCTAAAATCAAGTGAGAAGTGGCCACGCCTGTGTTTCCCATAAGCAGATACCTGAAACTTTGTTAATTGCCCAATGTCAGGTAATGGCACCTGAAGTCAATATAACAACGTCCGGGAATAAGACATCCTGGAGACACAGTGAGATCACAGGAGATAACGAGATCACCAGAAACCATCAACACAGACTTGTGACCATCACTGATGGAGTCCGGAGCAATTCACAGGCAGCAATTTACTGCCAATTACTGTAAAACATCGTCCATTACCTGGAATAAGATTGGATGTCACTTCATTATTCTGTATGGAATGTCACTTCCTTACCTCAACCGACACGTGTCATCAGCAATTATTGTATCCATTTATATCTCCAGTCTCTAATATGCCCTCACCCACAGTCACACACTATTATTATTATTATACATTTATATAGCTCTGACATATACCAAAGTGCTGTACAGAGATCACTGAGCCAATCACATCAGTCTCTGTACCAGAGGAGATTACACTAATGTCCCACCTTGTTTTCACCTATAGGTTCTGTAAGTTCCAGCCATGTGGTGGAAGGGGACATCGGGCACCTTCAGCAGGTGATGGGACAGGATGCAGATCCACTATGATAGACAGAATGACCACTTCCGGAGAGATAAGTGGGAGCAGCTGGAAGGTGGACAGTGTTGAAGTAACAGAGGACACCGATGTTCCTGGTCATTCAACAGTGAGCACAGCACAAACTTTCTTTCCTGGGGGTTGCTCACTCAGGTTCCTCCCTTAGGTTCCATCCTCACGTTCCATCCTCAGGTTCCTCCCTAAAGTCCATCCTCAGGTTCTCCCCTCAGGTTCTATCTGTAGGTTCCTCCCTCAGGTTCCATCTTCACAGTTTCCTCCCTCAGGTTCCATCCTCAGGTTCTCCCCTCAGGTTCTATCTGTAGGTTCCTCCCTCAGGTTCCATCTTCACAGTTTCCTCCCTCAGGTTCCATCCTCAGGTTCCTCCTTAAAGTCCATCCTCAGGTTCTCCCCTCAGGTTCTATCCGTAGGTTCCTCCCTCAGGTTCCATCTTCACAGTTTCCTCCCTCAGGTTCCATCCTCAGGTTCTATCTGTAGGTTCCTCCCTCAGGTTCCATCTTCACAGTTTCCTCCCTCAGGTTCCATCCTCAGGTTCTCCCATCAGGTTCTATCTGTAGGTTCCTCCCTCAGGTTCCATCTTCACAGTTTCCTCCCTCAGGTTCCATCCTCAGGTTCTATCTGTAGGTTCCTCCCTCAGGTTCCATCTTCACAGTTTCCTCCCTCAGGTTCCTCCCTCAGATTCAATCCTCAGGTTCCTCCCTCGGGTTCCATCTTCACAGTTTCCTCCCTCAGGTTCCATCCTCAGGTTCCTCCCTAAAGTCCATCCTCAGGTTCCTCCCTCAGATTCAATCCTCAGGTTCTCCCATCAGGTTCTATCCGTAGGTTCCTCCCTCAGGTTCCATCTTCACACTTTCCTCCCTCAGGTTCCTCCCTTAGGTTCCATCCTCATGTTCCATCCTCAGGTTCTCCCCTCAGGTTCTATCCGTAGGTTCCTCCCTCAGGTTCCATCTTCACACTTTCCTCCCTCATGTTCAATCCTCGGGTTCCTCCCTCAGGTTGGCCAACAATATGCAGATTTGGTGACAAGACAAGACATCTGGGTTGGAGTTATGATGGAAATGACTTGTTGGCTGTCAAAGTGTCCTCTCTATCACCCAATAAAGAATGCCAGGAGAAGCTGACTGTAGCATTCCAGTGTTATCAGATGTTATGGAAGCCATTTCTGGTTAATAGACATGGCAGAGAGGAAAACATACAGCTCTGGTTAAGTCATGGTAAGAGATGTAGTTGATGGTGGTTCTCAATTTCAGCCATGTAAAATGAAGATCCCACATCTGTGGTGCCTGCAGATGAGGCAGCAGGAAATCTGGTCCGATTGATAAGCCAGCCTTCCCATCTCTGCTCCTTGAACCTCACCTGTAAACCTGTATGATTGGCCAGGTGACCTTTCAGGCTTGTCCTCTTGACCTAACGACCTGTAACTGGGACACCACTAACTGACCTCATCCTACCAACACCAAAGATCAGGGTTAGAGCTCCTCTCAAGTTTTAATTGTTGTCAGGTGATATTTTCCCTCACTTCCTGTTTTAGTGACCACACAGGAAGTGATAAAAAATCTCTCCAATGGAGACAAAGAGAGAGAAAAAAACCTGAGAATGTTTCAAACTCTTCCTCAAACTAACACTAGAAAGTTTGGGCCTCTAAGCATTCTAAACAGAGTTGGTCCCTCTGGAAAAGGAACTGCTGGTTGAGCAGCAGTGGACAGCAAAGTCCACAATAGACCTTCTTCTGTCTTTAGGTCATGATGCAAGTCCACACACTTTGCAGGTGGTATGTTCACCCTTTAAAAAGGACAATGGGGAACTTGCCAACCCTCACAGAAGAAGAACCATCAAAACCCAAGAGCTATTGTGCCTATCATACTGAAAGCCTCATCCACATTTGTTGGTACCGTGGCAGGTTGGCTCGATAGAAGAGGCCATAGCTGCAGACACACCGATCTTAAAGCTTGGAATGGAAATGTGTTGATGCTTTATTAGCGCCCCATCATAACCGCCACCGTCTGGAGACACCGATGGATCTACTGTATATATGAGGTCAATATGCTACAAGTTCTAATATTAGGAATACAACCAAGAAGGTTCCATGTGGTCCATCCTCTCGCTATACTTGAATCGACAGATCCGCCCAATAGAAAGAGTTGTTATAAACTGAGGCTCCTCGTCTTTATCACGCTGCGTGAGCACATCTGTCTCCCATCGTCTCTGCCGTGACATCTATTTTCAGTTAAATGAGGTTACGGCACCTTGTTTTCGCTCCTGTCTATCACACGTGTGTAATTAGCGCGTGCCTGTCCATGTGTTCACATTCGACGTTCATCCTCCCTGACAATCAAGGTCGCACTCGCCCGCTCGGCGATAGCTAATTAGGAAAGCGCTTGGTGTAAACCCGAGTCCAGGTGCTCGACGTAGCATTGAGAATGACACCCCCGGGACGTCTGCAGAAACAAAAAATTACCCAAATAAAGATTTTTACCCAATCGGGTGCTGAATCCGACGCCTCGGCTCCACAGACGACTAATTAAAAGGAGAGCGTCTTTCTGGGAAAAAATAATCATTGAGCGTACGCGGTTTGGTATTTACTGCTGGTGTGCTGCTGAAGTTCCTGAACTGAAGGTTGCAGATCCTTTTTTCGGCAACCAAGCTCTCATTCAAGGGATGGTAAGGGACGCCAGTGGTTTGGGTAGCATAGTATGGTAGGGGACACCGAGGGGTTGGGTAGCATGGTATGGTAGGTGACAATGGTGGGTTGGGTATGGGATGCCGGTGGGTTGGACAGCATTGTATGTCATGGTTGGTTTTTTAAGCTGCAACACACAGAAAAAGTGGGAGGATGTCACAGGTAGGCCTCATTTCATGTAGGAGATGCTGGATCTGAAGAGGACAAGGGCTCGTGGACATAAACTAGGGCAGTGGTTCTCAACCACCAGGAAATGGCTTACTGCCGGGCTACAGCCTCCCTTCTCCTAAGCTTCTAGCCAGCTGTAGATCCCCTAACTTCCTACAGTGCCTCCCAGCTCGCATAGTAGTGGCCCACTGTGTCCCTCAACACCCCTCTGAATTGCCTCAGTCCTGATGAGAGCCCTCAGCCCCCACAGTGCCCCTAGATTACTGCAGAGCCTCCACCCCCACTGTTCCTCCAACAACAGTGTCCTACAGTGATTCCCAGCTCCCATAGTGGCCCACTGTGTCCCTCAACCCCCCCCCCCCCCCATGCATCTAGGCCTGATGAGAGCCCATAGTGCCCCTAGATTACTGCAGAGCATCCAGCCCCCACTCCTTGCAGAGCCTTCAGGCTCCCACAATCCCTCCAGCAGTGTCCTACAGTTCCTCCCAACTCCCATTGTGTTCTTCAACTCCTTCCCCCCTCATAATGCCCCCAGACCCAATGAGAGCCTTCACCCCCCACAGTGCCCCTAGATTGCTGCAGAGGCTCCATCCCCTGCAGGGCCTCCAGCCCTTGTAGAGCCTCCAGGCCTCACAGTGCCTCCAACAGTGTCCTACAGTTCCCTCCAGCTCCCATGGGGGCCCGACATGTCCTTCAAACCCCCCCACCTTTGCAATTCCTCCAGGCCCAATAAGAGTCTTCAGCCCCCACAGTGCCCCTAGATTGCTGCAGAGCCTGCAGGCCCCACAGTACCTCCAACAGTGTCCTACAGTCTCTCAGTCCTTGCAGTGCTCTCCAGTCTACTACAATGCCCTTGGAAAGCTCCAAACCTCATGGAGAGACGTCCAGCCCCCTTCAGAGACCTCCATGCCCCAAAGCTGCCCTCAGTTCCTTCCAGCAACCTTATCATCTACAAGGCCACCAAGTCTGCAGCAGAGTCCCTCAATCCCCCACAAAACCACCTTCCCCCCACAGTTACACCCAGACCCATACAGAGCCTTCCAGCTTTTCCATATTCTATTCTCATTTCTTTTATTTATTTTAACGCTTTTACTCTTGGGGCATGGAAGGTTTTGGAAGAATTTACCGGGTCCTGCTCTCAATAACGAGAAGAACCTCTAACCTAGGGGGGTGCTTCAGATTAAATTCAAAGGGTGTTGTTGAGAGATAATGAAGAGTTTATTTCATAATAAAAAATACTTTACAATGAACAAGCCAACGCGGTTCTTGAGTCTAATGGGCCTCCTTCACCAGGGCTTGGAACTGCTGGTAAGAATCTGTATGGTCTTGGCTTGAATAGGTGAAAAATGATGAAGATTGAACACTCAGACTCTTACGGCTCATGGTCAACTCCATTCGAGACCATGACCATCCACATTCTTACCAGCAGTCCATCAGAACCCTTGGAACGCGTTGGCTCCAGCTTTTCTCTTTTTATGATTAAGGAAACGCATGGGTTCCCAAAGTTTGGTCTCATTTTCCGCCACCTCTAGACCTTGTTTCATCTATATAACGGTGTATGTTGTGTATTTATCACTGAGCGTGGTGTTCTTCCTCATTCTCCATTGGGCACATTTCTCGGTTGGCTGGGCTAGTCCCTTCCTTACGTTTTTTTTTTATACCCCAATTATCTCTATTACATCTCATCGTTCAGCCCCGGGGGCTAGAGATGTTACACTGATGGCCTGGTAAAAATGGACGCCACTGAATTCTACGACGGCGGCAACATTTTTTTTTTTCTGCTCAAACATGACCGTGGATGGAACGCTCTGCCTTCGCTGGTCTCCCACACGGCTCCTCCAGGCCTGAAGTTCAAAAGCTTTTAAATGCGTCATAAATTATGGAGGAAACGTTAAAACCATCAGAAAGTGCGCGAGCCGACTGAGCGCTTCTGGTTTATTGCAAATCCAATATCGCCTGTTAAAGGGGAACGTAGGCTTAACTCCTGCATGGCGGGGGAAGGTGTACGGCGAGGGCTGATCCATAGACAATGGCTGCCATCAAAGCTGATGTTAGAATCGTTAGGAAATAACGTGACAGACGGAGGTTGGGTAATCAGCTGACCAAAGGAGTGCCGATAGACCTGGAATCGGAGGATCACCGGATTACAAATCTTTCACGCTCCAACCGACCTGCCAACAAACCATACAGGTCAGGATTCCGGTCACTCAGAATTTAGGAACACTACAAATGGACCAATCTGACTGCAGATATCTGGGGGGACCATCAGCAACAATACACTGCATTACCTCCACCGCAAATCCAGATATTTGTTTCATGCAGGCTGGGGTATCTCCACGAGGAGGATGAAGGGATCGGAGGCCATATGGCAAGGAGGATGAAGGGAATGAGGCTGTAAGGTGCAGAGGATGAAGGAAGCAAGGCTGTATGGTGACAAGGATGAAGGGAATGAGACCGTAAGGTGAAGAGGATGAAGGGATCGGAGGCCATACGGTGAGGAGGATGAAGGGAATGAGGCTGTAAGGTGCAGGGGATGAAGGAAGCAAGGCTGTATGGTGACAAGGATGAAGGGAATGAGACCGTAAGGTGAAGAGGATGAAGGGAAGGAGGCCATACGGTGAGGAGGATGAAGGGAATGAGGCTGTAAGGTGCAGGGGATGAAGGAAGCAAGGCTGTATGGGGACAAGGATGAAGGGAATGAGACCGTAAGGTGAAGAGGATGAAGGGAAGGAGGCCATACGGTGAGGAGGATGAAGGGAAGGCGGCTGTAAGGTGCAGAGGATGAAGGAAGCAAGGCTGTACTGCAAGGAGGATGAAGGAAACGAGGCGGTAAGGTGAAGAGGATGAAGGGAAGGAGGCCGTAAGGTGAAGAGGATGAAGGGAAGGAGGCCGTAAGGCGAGGAGGATGAAGGGAAGGAGGCTGTAAGGTGCAGAGGAGGAAGGAAGCAAGGCTGTACTGCAAGAAGGATGAAGGGAACGAAGCTGTACGGTGCAGAGGATGAAGGGAATGAGGCTGTATGGTGCAGAGGATGAAGGGAAGGAGGCTGTACGGTGAGAAGGATGAAGGAAACAAGGCCGTAAGGTGAAGAGGATGAAGGGAACGAGGCCATACGGCGAGGAGGATGAAGGGAAGGAGGCCATAAGGTGCAGAGGAGGAAGGAAGCAAGGCTGTACTGCAAGGAGGATGAAGGAAACGAGGCGGTAAGGTGAAGAGGATGAAGGGAATGAGGCCATACGGCGAGGAGGATGAAGGGAAGGAGGCCATAAGGTGCAGAGGAGGAAGGAAGCAAGGCTGTATTGCAAGAAGGATGAAGGGAACGAGGCTGTACGGAGCAGAGGATGAAGGGAACGAGGCTGTATGGTGAAGAGGATGAAGGGAACGAGGCTGTATGGTGCAGAGGATGAAGGGAACGAGGCCGTACGGTGCAGAGGATGAAGGGAATGAGGCCGTACGGTGCAGAGGATGAAGGAAGCAAGGCTGTACGGTGAGAAGGATGAAGGAAACAAGGCCGTAAGGTGAAGAGGATGAAGGGAATGAGGCCATACGGCGAGGAGGATGAAGGGAAGGAGGCCATAAGGTGCAGAGGAGGAAGGAAGCAAGGCTGTACTGCAAGGAGGATGAAGGGAACGAGGCCCTACGGTGCAGAGGATGAAGGGATCAAGGCCGTACGGTGCAGAGGATGAAGGGAGCGAGGTTGTACAGTGAGGAGGATGAAGGAAACGAGGCGGTAAGGTGAAGAGGATGAAGGGAATGAGGACATACGGCGAGGAGGATGAAGGGAAGGAGGCCGTATGGTGCAGAGGATGAAGGAAGCAAGGCTGTACGGTGAGAAGGATGAAGGAAACAAGGCCGTAAGGTGAAGAGGATGAAGGGAATGAGGCCATACGGCGAGGAGGATGAAGGGAAGGAGGCCATAAGGTGCAGAGGAGGAAGGAAGCAAGGCTGTACTGCAAGGAGGATGAAGGGAACGAGGCCCTACGGTGCAGAGGATGAAGGAAACGAAGCTGTGCGGTGCAGAGGATGAAGGAAGCAAGGCTGTATGGTGAGAAGGATGAAGGAAACAAGGCCGTAAGGTGAAGAGGATGAAGGGAACGAGGCCATACGGCAAGGAGGATGAAGGGAAGGAGGCCATAAGGTGCAGAGGAGGAAGGAAGCAAGGCTGTACTGCAAGGAGGATGAAGGGATCAAGGCCGTACGGTGCAGAGGATGAAGGGAGCGAGGTTGTACAGTGAGGAGGATGAAGGCAACGAGGCCTTACGGGGTGGAATATGAAGGTGGCAAGGCTGTACGCTGATGAGGATGAAGGGAGTGAGGCCGTATAGTGCAGAGGATGAAGGGAACGAGGCCATACGGTGAGGAGGATGAAGGGAACGAGGCTGTATAGACAATGAGGACAATAATCAGAAAGAATAAAATCATCTGCGAAGAAAATAGTTCTCTGCCATCAGCGGAGTTCGTGTTACCACCATCCAGGCCTTTTTGCGGTCCTAAAGATTGGCGCATTTCGCCATCTACATTTTTGGACAGTAGTCCCCCACCCCTCCCCCCCTCAGCCCTCCATAGGTCTATACATTGAGAAGAGAACATGCTGCCTCACTATTTAACAGGCAAAAATTATTCCAAAAATGTATAAATTCTCTATTACTAACTGCAGAAATCTTCCAGCAATTCCGGACAATTCTCTGCACCGTCTGTGAGCAACTTCTGTGGGCAGAATTCACAGATTTGGATGTTTTTGGGGATCTTTTTGTGGTAACCTGTGAAGGATCTGGTCTTGTGTGGCCGAGTCATGAATCTGGAGGGTGTTAGTGACCCCCCCTCCCCCCCCCCCCATAAATGACAATCAGGTCTCCCATCAATACCACAAAGGCTGTAAAAGTGGCCAAACCTGACGAGGACCAATAACAGCAATTAAACCTTTTCATGACGTCTTCTCTATTCATCATCCTTCACAACATTACATCTCCCACTCAGACGGGCGAGGTCCCCGAGTGACGTTACTTCATCGTCTGGATATCTGTGTGTGTGGGGGGGGGGGGGGGGGGCTTCAGGAAGAATTGTATCTTCTTCTGGCCAATCACTGGAGACCATCTACAGGTGAAGAACCGAGGGAAGGAGCCAGAATGTGGCCGTGTTCTACAAAGGGGTCCACCAAAATGATGAGACCCCATTTCAGGGACAGATATTTGGGGAACAAACCCTCTGGCCTATATTCGGGGACAGATATTTGGGGGATGAGTCCTCTGATCATATTCGGGGACGGATATTTGGGGGACGAGGCCACTGATCATATTCGGGGACAAGTCCTCTGACCATATTCAGGGACGAATATTTGGGGGATGTGTCCTCTGACCATATTCGGGGACGGATATTTTCACAGATGAGTCCTCTGACCATATTCGGGGACAGATATTTTCAGGGACGAGTCCTTTGACCATATTCGGGGATGAATATTTGGGGGACGAGTCCTCTGACCATATTCGGGGACAGATATTTTCAGGGACGAGTCCTTTGACCATATTCGGGTACAGATATTTGGGGGACAAGTCCTCTGACCATATTCAGGGATGGAAATTTTCAGGGATGAGTCCTCTGACCATATTTGGGAACGGATATTTGGGGAACGAATCCTCTGACCATATTTGGGAGGGATATTCGGGGGACAGGTCCTCTGACAATATTCGGGGACGGATATTTTCAGGGACGAGTCTTCTAAAACATTTTTGGGGATGGATATTTGGGAAACAAGTCCTCCGACTATATTCGGGAACGGATATTTGGGGGACGTGTCCTCTGACCATTTTCGGGGATGGATATTTTCAGGGACGAGTCCTCTGACCATATTCGGGGACGGATATTTGGGGGATGAGTCCTCTGACCTTTTATGGTGGAGGAATATTTGGGGGACAAGTCCTCTGACCATATTCGAGTACAGATATTTGGGGGACAGGTCCTCTGACCATATTTGGGGATGGATATTTTCAGGGATGAGTCCTCTGATTATATTCGGGGATGGATATTTGGGGGACGTGTCCTCTGACCATATTCGGGGACGGATATTTGGGGGACGAGTCCTCTGACCTTTTTTGGCAGAGGAATATTTGGGGGACGTGTCCTCTGACCATATTCGGGTACAGATATTTGGGGGACAGGTCCTCTGACCATATTTGGGGATGGATATTTTCAGGGATGAGTCCTCTGACCATATTCGGGGACAGATATTTTCAGGGATGAGTCCTCTGACCATATTCGGGGACAGATATTTTCAGGGATGAGTCCTCTGACCATATTCGGGGACGGATATTTTGGGTACGAGTTCTCTGACCATATTCGGGGATGGATATTTTCAGGGATGAGTCCTCTGACCATATTCGGGGATGGATATTTTCAGGGATGAGTCCTCTGACCATATTCGGGGACGGATATTTTCAGGGATGAGTCCTCTGACCATATTCGGGGACGGATATTTTCAGGGATGAGTCCTCTGACCATATTCGGGGATGGATATTTTGGGTACGAGTCCTCTGACCATATTTGGGGATGGATATTTTCAGGGACGAGTCCTCTAAACCATTTTCGGGGACAGATATTTGGGGGACGAGTCCTCTGACCCGGGGCGTTAGGGCAGTGACCTGATTCGAGGAGGACAAGATGGAAGAAGGAAGCTGGCCAGGAGCGGTGGGGGGGAGGGGGAGATGTAGAGCACAGACGGAGATAAGTAGCAATCAGCGGAGCGAGAATGTGAGAGGAAGGTGTCAATTAATAATTCATTAAACAAATAAACATGGAGAAGAATCAGAGAGGGAAGGAGGCCGGGGGCCCAGAACTGAGGCGGTAAATGAGGCCAGGAGATATCGAGACGCTGCTGACATCTCATCCAGACACCGTCCCGCCAGGACGCCATCCAACGTCACCGCCTCTCCACATGGAATAGGACGAGGACCAACCACAGGCCGCCTGCCATGGGGGGGCGCACCGTCCACGCCATGGGCTGATTGAGTGTGACGGCTGCGAGCTGGAAAGAAGCGTTACAAGGAAAATGTGCCATAATCACCCCGCAAAGCCGCCCGCCCCTGTGCCGTGACGTGCCATTCAACCCCCGGGGCCGCCATAGACAGGCAGATCTCTGAAATCTGCTCCCAAATACCTCCAATTCACCCAGGAAAGGGAGATAATCAGTGACTCCTGATCCTCTCCCGGGGATTGCCAGCATGCTGGAAAACATCTGCAAACAGCAAATTATTGCTGGGAAAAGAACCACTTTTAACGGTTAACGGTCCTCAGGGGTGGTCCAATCAGGTGGGCGGTTCCATAGAGCCACTATGAGCAAATTCAATGGGCAAGTGAACCACTCTGGAGCAGCCAATCATAATTCAGGGCAGCTAATCAGAATCCAGTCTCTACTACATACATAGCAACCAGTTAAAATCCAGTATCAGATCAGAATTAGAGTGTAAGCTCCTCTGGTACAGAGACTGATGCGATTGGCTCAGTGTTCTCTGTACAGCGCGGTGGCATATGTCAGAGCTATATAAATATATAATAATAATAATAATGATAATAATAAGTGACTGGGGGGGGGGGGACATTAGAACGTAAGCTCTTCTGGTACATGGACTGATGGGACTGGCTCAGTGATCTCTGTACAGCACTGCGGTATATGTCAGCGCTATAAAATGAGTAAAATCAATCGACCAATCAATAAGACATTTGCCTGTTAATGATGGGGACGGCAGCAGTGCTCTTTGCTGACACATGATTGGCCGGACAGGAGGTGGATGCTGAGCACACAGATTGGACAGGATGATGAATGGCTCTTTATTGACCGACCTTCCATTACCTTCTCCATCATTGGAATGTGTAATGCGGACTGACCGGTCTCCCTCCGCTGAGCCCTGGCCCCGTAACCTCTAACCTGGCCAGACAGTGGCGGCAAGGAGTGGCGGGACGGGGCGGTTAGGTTCAGGTGAGGCCAGATCTCTGTAGGAAGAACAATCATTAAACTGAACATCAGAAGTGGCACCAAATGATGTGGGGCCCCTCAGACCAGACTGGGGGGGAAATGATGGCGATCAGGACACCGTATCCCAATTATTGTCCAGCATGCTGGACAATAACCGGAACTGAGACCTTTGTCCTCTCTGTACCCTTATCATCCCTCTGACCAGATATTACCCAGCATGCTGGACAATAACCGGAACTGAGACCTTTGTCCTCTCTGTACCCTTATCCCCCTGACCAGATATTACCCAGCATGCTGGACAATAACCGGAACTGAGACCTTTGTCCTCTCTGTACCCTTATCCCCCTGACCAGATATTACCCAGCATGCTGGACAATAACTGGAACTGAGACCTTTGTCCTCTCTGTACCCTTATCATCCCCCTGACCAGATATTACCCAGCATGCTGGACAATAACCGGAACTGAGACCTTTGTCCCCTCTGTACCCTTATCATCCCCCTGACCAGATATTACCCAGCATGCTGGACAATAACCGGAACTGAGACCTTTGTCCTCTCTGTACCCTTATCATCCCCCTGACCAGATATTACCCAGCATGCTGGACAATAACCGGGAACTAAGACCTTTGTCCTCTCTGTACCCTTATCATCCCTCTGACCAGATATTACCCAGCATGCTGGACAATAACCGGAACTGAGACCTTTGCCCCCTCTGTACCCTTATCATTCCCCCTGACCAGATATTACCCAGCATGCTGGACAATAACTGGAACTGAGACCTTTGCCCCCTCTGTACCCTTATCATTCCCCCTGACCAGATAAAACCCAGCATGCTGGACAATAACCGGAACTGAGACCTTTGTCCCCTCTGTACCCTTATCATCTCCCTGGCCAGATATTACCCAGCATGCTGGACAATAACCGGAACTGAGACCTTTGTCCTCTCTGTACCCTTATCATCCCCCTGACCAGATATTACCCAGCATGCTGGACAATAACTGAAACTGAGACCTTTGTCCTCTCTGTACCCTTATCATCCCCCTGACCAGATATTACCCAGCATGCTGGACAATAACCGGAACTGAGACCTTTGTCCCCTCTGTACCCTTATCATCCCCCTGACCAGATATTACCCAGCATGCTGGACAATAACCGGAACTGAGACCTTTGTCCTCTCTGTACCCTTATCCCCCTGACCAGATATTACCCAGCATGCTGGACAATAACCGGGAACTAAGACCTTTGTCCTCTCTGTACCCTTATCATCCCCCTGACCAGATATTACCCAGCATGCTGGACAATAACCGGAACTGAGACCTTTGCCCCCTCTGTACCCTTATCATTCCCCCTGACCAGATATTACCCAGCATGCTGGACAATAACTGGAACTGAGACCTTTGCCCCCTCTGTACCCTTATCATTCCCCCTGACCAGATAAAACCCAGCATGCTGGAGAATAACCGGAACTGAGACCTTTGTCCTCTCTGTACCCTTATCCCCCTGACCAGATATTACCCAGCATGCTGGACAATAACCGGAACTGAGACCTTTGTCCCCTCTGTACCCTTATCATCTCCCTGGCCAGATATTACCCAGCATGCTGGACAATAACCGGAACTGAGACCTTTGTCCTCTCTGTACCCTTATCATCCCCCTGACCAGATATTACCCAGCATGCTGGAGAATAACCGGAACTGAGACCTTTGTCCTCTCTGTACCCTTATCATTCCCCCTGACCAGATAAAACCCAGCATGCTGGAGAATAACCGGAACTGAGACCTTTGTCCCCTCTGTACCCTTATCATCTCCCTGGCCAGATATTACCCAGCATGCTGGACAATAACCGGAACTGAGACCTTTGTCCTCTCTGTACCCTTATCATCCCCCTGACCAGATATTACCCAGCATGCTGGAGAATAACCGGAACTAAGACCTTTGTCCTCTCTGTACCCTTATCCCCCTGACCAGATATTACCCAGCATGCTGGACAATAACCGGAACTGAGACCTTTGTCCCCTCTGTACCCTTATCATCCCCCTGACCAGATATTACCCAGCATGCTGGACAATAACTGGAACTGAGACCTTTGTCCTCTCTGTACCCTTATCATCCCCCTGACCAGATATTACCCAGCATGTTGGACAATAACCGGAACTGAGACCTTTGTCCTCTCTGTACCCTTATCCCCCTGACCAGATATTACCCAGCATGCTGGACAATAACCGGAACTGAGACCTTTGTCCTCTCTGTACCCTTATCATCTCCCTGGCCAGATATTACCCAGCATGCTGGAGAATAAGCGGAACTGAGACCTTTGTCCTCTCTGTACCCTTATCATCCCCCTGACCAGATATTACCCAGCATGCTGGACAATAACCGGAACTGAGACCTTTGTCCTCTCTGTACCCTTATCATCCCCCTGACCAGATATTACCCAGCATGCTGGACAATACCCGGAACTGAGACCTTTGTCCTCTCTGTACCCTTATCATCCCCCTGACCAGATATTACCCAGCATGCTGGACAATAACCGGAACTGAGACCTTTGTCCTCTCTGTACCCTTATCATCCCCCTGACCAGATATTACCCAGCATGCTGGACAATAACCGGAACTGAGACCTTTGTCCTCTCTGTACCCTTATCATCCCCCTGACCAGATATTACCCAGCATGTTGGACAATAACCGGAACTGAGGCCTTTGTCCCCTCTGTACCCTTATCATCCCCCTGACCAGATATTACCCAGCATGCTGGACAATAACTGGAACTGAGACCTTTGTCCTCTCTGTACCCTTATCATCCCCCTGACCAGATATTACCCAGCATGCTGGAGAATAACCGGAACTGAGACCTTTGTCCTCTCTGTACCCTTATCCCCCTGACCAGATATTACCCAGCATGCTGGACAATAACCGGAACTGAGACCTTTGTCCCCTCTGTACCCTTATCATCCCCCTGACCAGATATTACCCAGCATGCTGGACAATAACCGGAACTGAGACCTTTGTCCTCTCTGTACCCTTATCATCCCCCTGACCAGATATTACCCAGCATGCTGGACAATACCCGGAACTGAGACCTTTGTCCCCTCTGTACCCTTATCTCCCTGACCAGATATTACCCAGCATGCTGAAAAATAACCGGAACTGAGACCTTTGTCCTCTCTGTACCCTTATCATCCCCCTGACCAGATATTACCCAGCATGTTGGACAATAACCGGAACTGAGACCTTTGTCCCCTCTGTACCCTTATCATCCCCCTGACCAGATATTACCCAGCATGCTGGACAATAACCGGAACTGAGACCTTTGTCCCCTCTGTACCCTTATCATTCCCCCTGACCAGATATTACCCAGCATGCTGGACAATAACCGGAACTGAGACCTTTGTCCCCTCTGTACCCTTATCTCCCTGACCAGATATTACCCAGCATGCTGAAAAATAACCGGAATGAGACCTTTGTCCCCTCTGTACCCTTATCTCCCTGACCAGATAGTTCCGGTTAGTTTCCGGCATGCTGGGTAATAGGTGTTCCCCGGGGTGATGATGAAGACCAGACTGGGGTAATGTCAGTGAGGAGATAACCGTATCGGTATCATCACCCAGAAATAGCTTATAACAAAAGCACAAGAAAGCGGCCTCTGGTGGTGGGAACAGGAATAACCGGCTGGGCCAGGAGGGCTGTAGAAATGTTGTTTCCAGGTGGTCACCCCCCTCGGGGTATCTATGACCGGCTCAGCAGGCAGTGGCAATTGTACGTCTGTTGGGGGCTTATTAAATACAAGAACTCCCAGGGGACAGTAGAAGGTGGGGGTGGTAAAAGCCGGGGGACGGTAGAAGGTGGGGACAGTAGAATCCGGGGGACAGTAATAGGTGGGGTCGGTAGAAGCTGGGGCTGGTAAATGCAGGGGTCAGTAGAAGCCAGGGGAAAATAGGTGGGGGACAGAAGAAGGGGGGCAGTCGGTAGCAGGTGGGGGACAGTAAAAGCCAGGAGACAGTAGAGGGGAAGGTGCCTGGGGACAATAGAAGTTGGGAATGGTAGAAGGTGGGGGACAGAAGAAGGGGGGCAGTCGGTAGCAGGTGGGGGACAGTAGAAGCCGGGGACAGAAGAAGGGGGGTTGGTCGGTAAACGATGGGAGACAAAAGCCGGGGGACAGAAGATGGGGGGGCGGCCTGTAGAAGGTGCGGGACAGTAGAAGGGGGGCAGTCGGTAGAAGGTGGGGGACAGAAGGGGGGCAGTCGGTAGAAGGTGGGGGACAGTAGAAGGGGGGACTGAAGAATGGGTTCAGTCGGTAGAAGGTGGGGGACAGTAGAAGGGGGGACAGAAGAAGGGGTTCAGTCGGTAGAAGGTGGGGGCAGTCAGTAGAAGGTGGGGGACAGTAGAAGGTGGGAGAAGGAAGAAGGGGGGGCAGTCGGTAGCAGGTGGGGGACCGTAGAAGGGAGCAATCGGTAGAAGGTAGGGGACAGTAGAAGGGGGGTTAGCCGGTAGAAGTTGGGGGACAGAAGAAGGGGGAGCAGTCGGTAGAAGATGGGGACAGTAGAGAGGGGAGCAGTCGGTAGAAGATGGGGACAGTAGAGGGGGGAGCAGTCGGTAGAGGGTGGGGGAAAGTAGAAGGGGGGGCAGTCGGTAGAAGGGGAGGGACAGTAGAGGGGGGAGCAGTCGGTAGAAGGTGGGGGACAGTAGAAGGGGGGGCAGTCGGTAGAAGATGGGGACAGTAGAGGGGGGAGCAGTCGGTAGACGGTGGGGGAAAGTAGAAGGGGGGGCAGTCGGTAGAAGGTGAGGGACAGTAGAGGGGGGAGCAGTCAGTAGAAGGTGGGGGACAGTAGAAGGGGGAAGTCGGTAGAAGGTGGGGGACAGTAGAAGGGGGGGCAGTCGGTAGAAGGTGGGGGACAGTAGAGGGGGGGCATTTGGTTGAAGGTGGGGGACAGCAGAGGGGGGAGCAGTCGGTAGAAGGTGGGGGACAGTAGAAGGGGGGGCAGTCGGTAGAAGGTGGGGGACAGTAGAAGGGGGGGGCAGTCGGTAGAAGGTGGGGGACAGTAGAAGGGGGGGCAGTCGGTAGAAGGTGGGGGGACAGTAGAGGGGGGGCATTTGGTTGAAGGTGGGGGACAGCAGAGGGGGGAGCAGTCGGTAGAAGGTGGGGGACAGTAGAAGGGGGGCAGTCGGTAGAAGGTGGGGGACAGTAGAAGGGGGGGCAGTCGGTAGAAGGTGGGGGACAGTAGAAGGGGGGGCAGTCGGTAGAAGGTGGGGGGACAGTAGAAGGGGGGGCAGTCGGTAGAAGGTGGGGGGACAGTAGAGGGGGGGCATTTGGTTGAAGGTGGGGGACAGCAGAGGGGGGAGCAGTCGGTAGAAGGTGGGGGACAGTAGAAGGGGGGGCAGTCGGTAGAAGGTGGGGGACAGTAGAAGGGGGGGCAGTCGGTAGAAGGTGGGGGACAGTAGAAGGGGAGCAGTCGGTAGAAGATGGGGACAGTAGGGGGGCATTTGGGAGAAGGTGGGGTACAGTAGAGGGGGGAGCAGTCGGTAGAAGGTGGGGGACAGTAGAAGGGGGGGCAGTTGATAGAAGCCAAGGGCCAATAGAAGCGAGGGGTCGGTTGAAGCCAGAGGTCGGTAGAGGCTGGGGGTCGGTACGCCGCTCCCCCTCCAGTGCTTTTGAAGGGATAATTTTCCCATTTAGCGCAGAGTGTCGGGGAAATCGGCATAGATGGAAGAATGGCCTCTAATGACCCATGAAGGGCCCTCGGAGGGGCAGCGTGAGTCTCCGGTGTTAATGATAATGACGGGTTATTGTGGTGGCTCGGCTCTTCTAGGCTGATTAGCAGGAGCGCTAATTTGGCACGGCTATCCCCCCTCCCCCGGTGTTAATGGGCCGCGGATTTGTCTGGCCACCTTTTCAATGAGCGCGTTCTACGCTTTGTCACTCCGAGTCAGTGTCCCACGCAACCCAGGATGGGGGGGCAACG